>NC_042630.1:15758924-16072924 GCF_901001135.1 Rhinatrema bivittatum
CTATCAAGAAGTCATGGGAATCATCTTGGCTGTTGTTGCCTTTTCCTTCTTCATCATCACAGCTGCCATATTGTACATTTTCATCAAGTACCGAGATACACCCATCACCAAAGCCAATAACCGAGAACTCTCCTTCCTCCTCCTCGGGGCGCTGATGCTGAGTTTTCTCTGTTCTCTGCTGTTCATTGGGGATCCTCAGCAAATAACCTGCTTGCTTCGTCAACCTGCCTTCGGCACCATATTTGTTCTTTGTGTCTCTTGTGTGTTGGCCAAGACCATTATGGTAGTCATTGCCTTCAATGCCACCAAACCCAACAGTAACTTGAGAGGATGGGTGGGTCCCCGGGTCCCCATTGTTACAGTTACTACTTGTACATTTATACAGGTCCTCATCTGTGTCACCTGGCTGCTGATCTGCCCTCCCTTCCCAGAGAAGAACATGAAACTGAAAACTGGCATTATCATATGGCAGTGCAATGAATGCTTAGATATTGCATTCTGGTGCATGCTGGGATACATGGGACTCTTGGCATGCATCAGCTTCCTGGTGGCCTTCCTTGCACGCAAGTTACCCGATAGCTTCAATGAAGCCAAATGGATCACGTTTAGCATGCTTGTGTTTCTGAGTGTCTGGCTGTCCTTCATCCCAGGCTATCTGAGTACCCAGGGGAAGTACACAGTTGCTGTGGAGATCTTTGGGATTATCACTTCCAGTGCAGGGATTCTCATTTGTATTTTTTTCCCCAAATGTTACATCATATTACTCAGACCTGAAAGGAACACTAGGGAACAGCTCTTTGGAAAAGTGACAAGAAGAAGATAAATACCAGCTAGGAATCTGTCATATTTATCCATATTCTATAACATCTGGTTACTGTTTGCAGTGCAGTTCTATTAGTCGTAATTGTCCTAGAGAACACTGAAAAGTGAAAACCTTCTATTTTTTGATACTTTGTTTTGGATCACCATAACAAATGCAATCACATGGGTCTCTTTTTCATGACTAGTGTTTTCAAATTATGTTGGAATTATATTACTGCTGTTTTTTTTCAGGAATGCCTACATTAACGTGATCTTTTGTTGGGTATGCTCAACCAGGCTCTCATTTAATGATGGTCTTAAACTGTATTTATCTGTCATAGAAATATAGGAACATGAAGCATGATGTCAGGTAAGGTCCATAAAAGCCATTGAATCTGATGTCCTTGTATCCTTACTGAGAAAACCGATTAACCAGACAACCTGACTTTGAAACACTGACTTCATGGAGACTGCTGGGGGGTGGTTTGGATTATGCAGTAAACTGAGCCCGCCTCTGAAGATAAATATGATAAAAATAGCATTTGTCATAAAATTATTCAGTTCACATCATGCAAATATGAGGTTGAGAGTTCTGCCACTGGTTAATTCTTATACAGGAAAAATTAAGGACAGTTTGTACCAAGTTGTGCCTAGAACGTGTTTTGAATCTTACTGTAGTAGCAGCATATAAAGAGATGTTAATTCTAAAATGAGGAACTATCATAGAAACATGGCATCATAGTAGATGATGGGAATGATACAGCAAGTATATATCCCAGCTGCCAGATAGGAGCTTGACCACTTGAAGGATATCACTTCGTAACTACAGTAAGTAGGTTTTAGTTTGCTTCCTCAATAGCTCTCTACCATCCTACATGACCATACAAGATCCCATACTTAATCCAACATGACTACAGGTGTCATGTGAAGAAACTCCTCCTCATCACAGTGGAATAAAACCAAGGCCTGGACATGGCAGAGCTCCCCTTAGTCAGGAAGGGCTAGAGCCAGCAGGAACCCGCACCCAATGGTAACAGAGCAGCAGAGCTAGGGCCCCTCCCACCAAGAAGGATGGAGACCCAGCAGCAGCAGTGGAGATTTGTACTCCCAAAGAGTACCCAAAAGAAATGCCCAAAAGGTGATTGGGAATGGGGGAGTTTCACACATGTGTATACGTTATTTATATTTATTTAATGTGATGTAAATGTTATATTTGTATTGTGTTAACTGTGTTGAGGGAGATTCAAATTCCAATTTAAAAAATTTACTCAATCACACAAAATAAATTTGGAGTTAATGTACTTAATGTTATCAATTTGATTATGCAAACTTGGGGCACACTGGGACAGCTGTGTGTGTGTATGTATGTGTGTGTGTGTATGTGTGTGTGTGGTGGAGGTATCTCAGTACTGGAAGAGGAAGGGGTGCCTCAGCGTTGGATTGAGATGCATTGCAGAGCTGAATGTGTGTGTGTGTGTGTGTGTGTGTGTTGGAGGTGTCTCAGTACTGGAAGAGGAAGGGGTGCCTCAGCGTTGGATTGAGATGCATTGCAGAGCTGAATGTGTGTGTGTGTGTGTGTGTGTGTTGGAGGTGTCTCAGTACTGGAAGAGGAAGGGGTGCCTCAGCGTTGGATTGAGATGCATTGTAGAGCTGTGTGTGTGTGTGTGTGTGTGTGTGTGTGTGTGTGGTGGAGGTGTCTCAGTACTGGAAGAGGAAGGGGTGCCTCAGCGTTGGATTGAGATGCATTGCAGAGCTGAATGTGTGTGTGTGTGTGTGTGTGTGTTGGAGGTGTCTCAGTACTGGAAGAGGAAGGGGTGCCTCAGCGTTGGATTGAGATGCATTGCAGAGCTGTGTGTGTGTGTGTGTGTGTGTGTGTGTGTGTGTGTGGTGGAGGTGACTCAGTACTGGAAGAGGAAGGGGTGCCTCAGCGTTGGATTGAGATGCATTGTAGAGCTGAATGTGTGTGTGTGTGTGTGTGTGTGTGTGTGTGTGTGTGTGTGTGTGTTGGAGGTGTCTCAGTACTGGAAGAGGAAGGGGTGCCTCAGCGTTGGATTGAGATGCATTGCAGAGCTGTGTGTGTGTGTGTGTGTGTGTTGGAGGTGTCTCAGTACTGGAAGAGGAAGGGGTGCCTCAGCGTTGGATTGAGATGCATTGCAGAGCTGTGTGTGTGTGTGTGTGTGTGTTGGAGGTGTCTCAGTACTGGAAGAGGAAGGGGTGCCTCAGCGTTGGATTGAGATGCATTGCAGAGCTGTATGTGTGTGTGTGTGTGTGTGTGTGTGTGTGTTGGAGGTGTCTCAGTACTGGAAGAGGAAGGGGTGCCTCAGCGTTGGATTGAGATGCATTGCAGAGCTGTGTGTGTGTGTGTGTGTCTGTGTGTGTGTGTGTGTATGGCGAGGGAGGGGATGTCTCAGTACTGGAATAGGAGGGAGTGCTGCAGGGCAGGATTGAGGTGCATCAGTTTACATATTTGTTGTGGACTATTTAACTTGAAGCTAGAACTTATAAGGTGAATCAATATATCTCTCCGTTTCTAAGTTCTTACTCTTGTCTCTTTCTTTAGCTCTCTGTACGTGACCTCAGGATGAGTCATTTTATTTTCCCGTGCCTCAGACCAACTGTCATTAATAAAAATTGTAATAATAATAACATTGTTCTTTGCACTCTTTTCTCACTGGCAACTTTTATATCATCAAGACAGAAGAAAATACTCCCAGGCTGCCCATTCCAGGGGCGGATGAACTTTAACTTCTGAGCTATCATGTTTAGGGAATCAGTGAGATGTATAAACCCTGAGTATTAATCACATTATCATCTTCATTAAGAAGTTTCTACATCCTTACCCTCACTGGACCTTTCTACCCTTCATTTTCATAGTCAGTTGAAATCAGCAAGGAGTAACAACTCTATTCCTCCTCCGATGGGATCTGGAAGAAATGAGAGACAATTACAGGATAATTCTCTCCGGAGGGAGATCTCTCCTTGTCAGAGGTGGGGAGGAACGAGTATAAATGTAGGCAGGATCCAGGGGCAGTCACCACTGTGGTGAGACGTCAGGTCCTGGGGAGTCTCTGGATAGATTCAAACTTTCCAAACTCTATAAGGATACCGCCAGGGAATGTAGATTTCAGATGTCATAACAAGAATTTCCATTTATTTCCAGATTTGCATTAGGATTTTTTTTTTTCCACATTTGGGTCTTCCCTGACCAGTTCCAGGGCTGTAATGTTGGCATTAGTCAACAGGTTTCCAATCTCACAGCTGAGCTTTCTCCTGTCTATTAGCACAGGCCTGTGAGGGGAGCTTTCAGGGCACCTATGCTTTGACTCTCATGGTATTCGGGGTGGAGAAAATGATATTCTATGCCATAAGAGGAAGGGAATGAAGATGAGAAACAGGGAGATGAAGAAAAAGAGTCAGAGAGAAACAATCAGAGAAGGGGAATGAGGTTGACTCAAAGGGACTGAGAAAGTGTCAGGGAGAACTGTAGACAGAGGTTTTATATTTTTCTAGTTCTGTTCATTGCTAGCTGGGCATGATCCACCAGGGATAAGTTTCTAAATACTCTTGAGGAGGTGACCTGCCCCTATATGCTGCAATTTGCTTATTAGAAGATGGTGGTCAGGATTTGTCCTTTGTGCTATTGACCCTTTCTGACTGACTCAAGCATTCCTGCAGGTCCTTAATCGTTCCTCAGCCTACGCAATGGCACTTTTGGGGCTGGTTCTGCTGGTGATGTCCCCTTCTAGTGACCATGCTGCCTCCATGGCCCAAGGCTGCACGCTCCAGAGTCAGGAAGAGGTGGGCTTTGCGCAGGAAGGGAACATCCTGATCGGAGGAATAATTGCAATGCACCAAAGCATTCTCAGAACTGAGAACCAGATCGGACAGACTGATCTCTGCAATAAGTAAGATGTCTGCTTTGTATTTTCATATTAAGTCTCCTGTGCTCTTCTAACAATCAGCTGTGTAAAAATGATGTGGGTGATGCCTGTGTGTGTATCTGTCTGTGTCTCCCAGTTTGTGCTACCTTTGTGTGTTTCTGTTCTGACTCCCTGCCTGTGCTGCCTGTGCATTTTTTGCTCTGTGACTCCCTGCAAGAGCTGCCTGTATATGCATGTGTGTGTCTGCTCTGTGACTTCCTATGAGTACTTCCTAGGTGTGTGTGTGTGTGTTTGTCGGTCTGCATCTGCTCTCTGACTACCTATGAGTACTTCCTAGGGGTGTGTGTGTGTGTATGTGTGTGTGTGTGTCTGTCAGTCTGCATCTGCTCTGTGACTACCTATGAGTGCCTCCTATTTGTGTATAAGTGTGTGTGTCTGTTCTGTGACTCCATCTATGCGTGTCTCTTCTCTATGACTCCCTGTAGGTGCTGCCTGGGTGTGTGTCTTGCTTTGTGGCTCAGAGTGGATGCTGCCTGTGGTTGTCTCTGCTCTCTGACTCCCTCAGCTGGGGAGGAGACTGTGTGTGCATTTCTCTGCTTTGTAACTCCCAGCTCACATCTGCCTTTACTGTTACAAATCGCACCCTTTAATCCTGTTAGCTACTGTTCTGTGTATCAGGAGCCTCAGCCTCAGCCTTTTCCTTTATTTGCACCATCAGACAGTCACCCGATCACTGTCTGATGGTGCCACAAGCCAGAAGTCAGTGTCAGGGTTCTATAGATTAGGGGTCATAGGTGACTGCCACAAGAAGGGACTGGAACCACTGCTTCCTTAGGGAATTTCAGAGGATAAAGCCCAGAAACCAGTACATGAGAAATTCTAGAAAAAGAAAAGGACTGGCATCTAGGCAGATATGATCTGGAAGTCATAAAACAGAAGCACACAAGCTTGAGGCAACCAAACATGAGCAGAGGATGACCCTCACACCTGATGAGTATGGAATTACATTTACTCCTCAGACTAAACACCAAGGCATATGGCTGGGCACAAGCAATAGTATTCTCTATCGGTGAAATCAACCGAGACCAAACCCTTCTGCCCAATATCAGCCTGGGCTTCCAGATATATGACACCTGCTTCTCAACTACCAGAGCCCTGGGAGGCACCATGTGGATGCTGACAGGGCAGGAGAAGCCCATATTGAACTATCGGTGTCAGAACCAGGCATTACTGGCAACCATAATTGGAGAATCCAGTTCTACCTCCTCCATGACCATGGCGAGGATGCTGGGACTTTACAAATTCCCGCAGGTAAGACGTGGTCTCCTTATATGAAATGTTCCCATTTGGCAATGAGATTGATGTTACGGTAATAAAGCAAGGTGTGAAGATCAAACTCATACGTGCACTTAGAGACCAATGAACAAGTAACAACATATGTCTCCTTGGCCTAATTCTCAAGAAGGGTTTTACCAGTGCTGCAGCATAGACAAAATAAATCCTGCTTAATAATATAATGTATTCAATTAGCATTAGATAGCTCCTTCAAAATATTCAAATTGCTTTTATTTCTGAGCTCTGTTCCTGCATCTGATAGTTCTACCCAAACTTTGGTTAAAAATTGCTATATTAGTTACTGTCTATACAATGATGATGAATACATTCTTAATGCTTTTTTAGATAAGTTATTTCTCAACGAGTCCCGTACTGAGCGACAAAGTCCAATTTCCATCTTTTTTCCGGATGATTCCCAGCGATGATGTCCAGGCTCTGGGACTTGCTCAACTGGTGGCCCATTTTAGCTGGACCTGGGTGGGGCTGCTGTCTAGTGAGAGTGACTACGGAACTGTGGGATCTCAAATCTTGAAGAAGGAGCTCTCTAAGCTGGGCGTCTGTGTTGCCTTTCAAGAAACGCTGCCTATGGTTTCCCAAGCCATGAAAATCAAACACATCACAGAGGTGATCAAGGATTCATCTGCCAATATCATACTGGTTTTTGCTCCATACTCTTATTTCATATTTGTGATAGAGGAGCTATTTAGAACAAATATCACTGGCAAAGTATGGATTGCCTCTGAAGGCTGGTCCAT
The DNA here is from genome assembly GCF_901001135.1 of Rhinatrema bivittatum. Taxonomy (NCBI): domain Eukaryota; kingdom Metazoa; phylum Chordata; class Amphibia; order Gymnophiona; family Rhinatrematidae; genus Rhinatrema; species Rhinatrema bivittatum. The sequence goes on from NC_042630.1 coordinate 15,765,697, forward strand.
CGTCTTCCATCTCTTAAAGAGAGAACATGCTCATATGCTGAGAGGCACCATTGGGTTTGCAGTTCATGAAGGTGAGATGCCAGGGTTCAAGGAGTTTCTTCTCAAGCTTCATCCTTCTACTTCTCCAAGTGACATATTTATCAAATCTTTGTGGAAGGAGATCTTTGGGTGCCACTGGCCCAAACCTGAGGCAAACGTGACCACCTTAGCCAGTACGGATGCTACCACTCCCAGGATCATGTGCACGGGAGCTGAAAAGCTGAAAGAATTTAATGGTCAAATTCCACGACAGTTTGACATGACAATCAGCTACAGTATGTACAATGCAGTTTATTCCGTGGCCCACGCCCTTCAGGACATGTTTTCCTGCTTGCCAGGGGAAGGGCCCTTCACCAACAAAACATGTGCTACCATTCGCAATTTCAAACCTTGGCAGGTGAGAAGCAGCAGTTAGTTTTATGATGGAACTGCATGCGTGAATAACTACAAAAAATGTAATTGTTTTAGAAAAGAACAGTCAACAGTTTCAAAGGGAAAGGACTTAGGGATAATCTCGTGACCTGAAGTTTCCAATCAGTATAGTAAAGCAGTAATTTAAGTTAACAGCATAATCAGGTGCATAAGAAAGTTATCACCAGCAGGAAAAAAAAGGAGGTCATATTGTCCTTTTATAAATCACTACTGAAGCCCCACCTTGAGTACTATGTTCAGTTGTGGAGGCCATAATTTCACAAAGACACTGATGGAATTGAAGCAGTTCAATGAATTGCTACTAAAATGGCACTTCCCTGCAATACAATGATACAGAGCCTACACAGAGAGGTTTAAGGAACACATGTAATACTCAATTAGAAGAAAGAAAATGGAGAATATGATGGAAACATCCAAATATATTGCACACTTCAATAGAGTACCAATAGCAGTGTTTGCTATAGGGAAAAAAAATCTCATGAAGCTGGAAGGAGGAAGTATGAGGAAATTCTTTAATAAGAGGATGATGGATGTTTGGAATAGTCTCTCAGCAGAGGTGGTAGTAACCAGAACTTTGACCGAATTAAAGTAGGCTTTGGGCACACATAGAGGAGAGTAGGAGAAGGGGGTTGAGCTGAAGAGAAAGGAGGGTCTTAGGTTTTGTAGTTTGGTTTGTTTGTTTATTTATTTATTTATTTATTTATTTATTTATTTAAAGGCTTTTCTATGCCAACATTCGTAAGGCACATCATGCCAGCTTACATTGAACTGATAAAAGGAAATACAAAGAACAAAATTTTAGGAATAGACACTACGGGGTAGATTTTCAGAGCCCTGCTCGCCTAAATCCACCCAAAACCGGGTGGATTTAGGCGAGCAGGGCCCTGCGCGCCGGGAAGCCTATTTTACATAGGCCTCCCGGCGCGCGCAGAGCCCCGGGACTCGCGTAAGTCCCGGGGTTCTCGGAGGGGGGCGTGTCGGGGGCGTGTCGGGGGGCGGGCCCGGTCGTCGCGGCGTTCCGGGGGCGTGTCGGCAGCGTTTTGGGGGCGGGTACGGGGCGTGGCTACGGCCCGGGGGCGTGGCCGCGCCCTCCGTACCCGCCCCCAGGTCGCGGCCCGGCGCGCAGCAGGCCCGCTGGCACGCGGGGATTTACGTCTCCCTCCGGGAGGCGTAAATCCCCCGACAAAGGTAAGGGGGGGGTGTAGACAGGGCCGGGCGGGTGGGTTAGGTAGGGGAAGGGAGGGGAAGGTGAGGGGAGGGCAAAGGAAAGTTCCCTCCAAGGCCGCTCCGATTTCGGAGCGGCCTTGGAGGGAACGGGGGGAGGCAGCGCGGCTCGGCGCGCGCAGGCTATACAAAATCGATAGCCTTGCGCGCGCCGATCCAGGATTTTAGTGGATACGCGCGGCTCCGCGCGTATCTACTAAAATCCAGCGTACTTTTGCTTGAGTCTGATGCCCAAGCAAAAGTAGGCTGATCGCGCTTCTTTTAAAATCTACCCCTACATGTTCATCATCCCGGAAATGGTAGAAGGCCACAAAGGGCCTTATGTGCACTGAGTGGTAGTATAGGTACATTAAGATCCCTGGAAAAAATGGTAAAGGTTGAGCAGTATGGAGTAGTAGTAGAGTTTTGTATTTCCTCAGAAACAGCTGGGAAAGGAGAAAGTCGCATTGCATGGGACTTGCGACCTGGATTGGCCACTGTTAGAAACAGGGTACTGGGCTTGAGGGACCTTTGGTCTGGCCCAGTATGACAAGTTTTATGTTCTTATGGACGACAGGACAGAGAAAAATGGATAAAATAGATAGTGACCTCTTGCAGGTAGTCAAGCTTGTATAAACAACTGTGAAATCTCAATAGTATAGAGAGTAACATTATACAGAAAGGAGGATTTCAGTTTATAGTGCTATGGGTCAAGGGTTTTAAAGAATCACTGAATGAACCATGTTGAAATGAACAAAATTTTAGTAACTGTTATACTGCATGCCTAAACCATGTCAATGTTACATATTCCCTCCATAGCTTCTATATTATATGAAGAAGGTACACTTCAGGAACAAGATGGGGGAGGACATTTACTTCAACAGCGGTGGCAGCTCTCCCACTGTGTATGATATCGTCAACTGGCATCTGCTACCTGATGGTTCTATCTATGGTGTGAAGGTGGGGAGCTTTGACTCCAGGGCACCTATGGGACAGGAGCTGTCCATCAACATCAGCGCCATGCAGTGGTACATGCAACACACAGAGGTACAATCCTACTGTTCACACAGCAAGAAGAAGCAGACATTTTCTCAGAAGTTGTTGCAAAACCTGAAGTTAGGGATTAAAGTACTTACAATACTGTTATATCTTCAGTGAGGCATTGAGCCTCCCTCTATTGCTCTCCTGAAGTTATCCTTACTCACTGTCTCAACATTGTGTCACCCAGGGTCCTATAAAACCTGAACATGGCAACCCCATGCCACTGCTACATGGTATGAAGTTGGGAGACTTACTTTACTTGCTTCTGCTTAACCTTACTACCTTATTGCCATTTCCTGTAGCATTTGCCAAGCAATGATTGCAGCTTCTGCCTTCCCTCACGCTGTAAAGTATTTGGGGAGACAATTGGTATGACTAGTACGCTAAAGCAAATTTCTTTGAACCTTAAATACATTTAGAGGAGGATAAGTCAGCTACTTTTAAATAAATTAAGTTTTTGGCAACTAAAATTTAATTTAAAAAAGTATTGAGCCATGCATTTAGGGTACAGCACTGATGTACACCAAACAAGAAAGGGATCGTGGGGTGATCATATTTGATAATGTCAAGGTTGGAAAATAGTTCAATAGAAAAGTGGTTAAAGGAAGAACATGCTAGGGTACACAATGAGAGGTATAACAAGTGGTAAAAAGGAGGTGACAATGCTCTTAACAAATCATTGGTAAGATCTCATCTGGAGTATTATGTCCAGTTCTGGAAGCTGTACCTCCTAAAGGATATAGATAGGCAAGGCAATCCAGGGAAGAGCTTCAAAATGGTGCAAGGTCTACATTCTAAGTCTTATAAAAAAAGACTTAAAGTCCTAAATGCATAAATACTAGAGGTGAGGAAGGGGAGGGAGTATCTGATAGAAAATAAATCAAATGTATAAATGATGTACAAGAAGCATATTCAGTGGAAAGAAGTTTCTAGAAACAGAGGTCATAGAATGAGGCTCAACAGTGGCGGCACCCCTCGACAGAAAGAATGGTGGACACATGGAACGGCCTCACTCGGGAGTCAGTGGAGTAGCAGAATTTAAGAAATCCTGCGTTAAGAACAGAGGAACCTGAGTTGTAAGCAGGTGTATGCAAAGCTGGAAGTTAAGTGGGATCTACAGTATGCTATTGCAACAGGAAAGGAATCTGAGCAGACCAGATGGACCTTAAAGTTTTTATCTGGCATAATATTCTGTTTCTAATCATTCTTTGGATCATCGATGTCAGCGACATATTGTCAAGACACATACTAGCACTGCCAAATAAATCAGTATATTAGAAAGATATGGCACCCAAGTCCTGATATATGTCCAGCACCTTCTGAAAACTAGTGTCATCATGTTCTATCCAAGTAAGTGTAAGGGTCATTGTGTTTAATTAGGGGACATACCCTAGAAGATGTTGAGTTATCTTAAGTGAAGCAGAAATTCTTTCTGCTAATCAGCAACATGACGTTTCTGGTGATACATTAAGGGGGCAATTTACAATGCATTTTCCATAGGTGAACTTTCAAAATTGGTCTCCAAGACTTGATTTACTAAGGCTTTTTTCCTCATTCTGTGTCTATGGATGGTCACGAGGGAATGACTATCTACTCTCAATAGTTTGTTGTTCCATTTCTCTGTTTTACGCCTAATTAACAGACAAGAGGCAAAAGCCAGGGCCATTTAGCTGGTTATGCTGGTTGGCATGATGGACCATATAAAACATGCACATTGGTTAATGGATGTGGCCACCCTGCCAATGTCAGGATATGGAGTATCCAGAACAATAGACCCACCTGTCCTGGTGCCCATAGCTGAGATCTTCCTGTCAGCAACTAATTCTGCACCTTCTCCTTCCAAAGAGAATATCCTTCTCTCTCACTCTCCCTCCCTTCCTTAGGTACCTCATTCCACGTGCAGCAAGAGCTGTCTTCCAGGGCACAGGAAGGCTCCTCAGAAAGGAAGGCCTCCCTGTTGCTTCGACTGTCTCCCATGTGCGGAAGGGGAGATTTCCAACATGACAGGTATAGAATATTTTATCATTGTGTTGGTGCGGGGAGGGGGGGGGGAGGAGGAGGGAAAGGAGGGGGAAATTGTTAAACTTTCTGTTCATGGACTTTCTCAAAGAGAAAGGACATGCACACCTTCACTTTGGGTATAAAGTACCCGAGGACATTTGCACTTACTTTTGATACAAGGAGGTTGTTTTTTTATCGTGGAAAACAACACTTGTAAAGTTGAAAGAACAAGCTACATGTGTTATTTTCTGACCCTGCCCAAAACATGACTCCTCTACGTGTTGCTAAAAGTATGCAACTCCCATCAATTTATTTATTTATTTATTTATTTATTTATTTATTGTCTTTTAATTATTCCGCCGATCCATGAAGATCTCAGCAGAGTATAATATATACACAAATAACATTGTACATAGAACTAACATAATGCATAAGCAACAAATAAAAATCACATTTTAATATAATAACAAGGTGTGCACTTTTAGCCATCTTTTGGGCTGGCAATTTTTGGGTGGCCACTTTGTGCACATAAATCACTGTTCATACTGATGAATGATTGAAAATAGAATGTCTTTATTTTAACATCTGGTTACTGACATGATAACATCATAACCTAAAGAGCTCTGTGATCTGTTGGTGCAAGAATGATCCTCTCTATTCATAATTCAAAGGCCAAGTTTCAAAGCAATTTCCATGGCTAAAACACTATTTTTTCCCCTGCATTTAAGTTGGATATCTGAAAACGTTGACAAGGCTACGATGCATGGACCTTTAGCCACATTGAGTGGAAGGCATTCCTAGAGGAAGAAAAACACATGTGTAGATTGCATTTTAAAGGCTGGTGTGCACACATGACCTGTCGGTGCCCAAATAGGGATTTAGACCTCTTATATTTAGGGGATTTTAAAAAATATTTTGTTTTGCTAATATGGTACCTGCTGGAAAAGGTGCATTGGGCAAGGAGCATGATCTTGTAAGGGTTGCTCATACAGTCACCAAACTAAAGGTTCATCACTAATATTTTCATCTGCTTTATAAATCACAGGAATGAATCTGATAATCGACAGGCTCCAGCCAGAATATACCACCAGAGTGATGAGAGCAGTGACTCCTGCAAAGCTAGTAAAAGATCTTAGCCTCCGATAGAATCAATTATTGCACTCATTTAAGGCTTCACTCAGTAAGATGACTGATGTCTTATCTGAAAACGTATTTAAAAAACTCAGTACCATTGTGAACCTATGGAATAAGAAAGTGATGGATTATATAAAATTATGATAGATACTCCCAGGAGATATCACTTACTGCTTCTCTAGACAAAACATCTAAGTATCATGGAAATAGATAGTTTTCTCAACTTACATCATAAATATCTGATTTTCTGATTTCCAGATTCCAATGTCTGTTGGCAGTGTGCAAGTGATCAATGGCCCAATGAGAGAAGAAGTGAATGTGTCCCTAAGAGAATAGAATACCTCTCCTATCAAGAAGTCATGGGAATCATTTTGGCTGTTGTTGCCATTTCCTTCTTCATCATCACAGCTGCTATATTGTGGGTTTTCATCAAGTACCGAGATACACCCATCGTCAAAGCCAATAACCGAGAGCTCTCATTCCTTCTCCTCGGGGCGCTGATGTTGAGTTTTCTCTGTTCCCTGCTCTTCATTGGAGAACCTCAGGCAAAGACCTGCTTGCTTCGTCAACCTGCCTTTGGCATCATCTTTGTCCTCTGTGTCTCTTGTGTATTGGCCAAGACTGTCATGGTGGTTATTGCCTTCAAAGCCACCAAACCTAGCAGTACATTTAGAGGGTGGTTGGGGCCCTGGGTCCCCATTGTGATAGTTTCTGCTTGTACATTTATACAGGTCGTGATCTGTGTCACCTGGCTGCTGCTCTGTCCCCCCTTCCCAGAGCGGAACATGAAACTGAAGACTGGCATTATCATATGGCAGTGTAATGAATGCTTAAATGTTGCTCTCTGGTGCATGCTCGGATACATGGGACTCTTGGCATGTGTCAGCTTCCTGGTGGCCTTCCTTGCTCGCAAGTTGCCTGACAGCTTTAATGAAGCCAAATGGATCACGTTTAGCATGCTCGTGTTTCTGAGTGTCTGGCTGTCCTTCATCCCTGGTTATCTGAGCACCCAGGGAAAATACACGGTCGCTGTGGAGATCTTTGGGATCATCTCTTCCAGTGCAGGGATTCTTGTCTGTATTTTTTTCCCTAAGTGTTATATTATATTGTTGAGACCTGACAAGAATACCCGAGAGCAGCTGTTATCGAAAGGGGCTAAGAACAAGAAGATAAAAGCCATTTAGGGATTTGTCAGATCCCTCCATTCTGCATCACGTGATTACTGCCTGTGGTGCAGTTCAATTCACCCTACCAGTCCTAAACTGGAAGCTTTGAATTTTATGATATCTTTTAGTGTAGAGCAAAAAAAAAGGCATAAACAATACAGGAGTTTTTAAGGTTACACAGCTCCTTTTTTTTTTGGATGTGACTTATTCATGATTACTGTTATCAAATTAAGTTGTGTTTGTTATTTTCAATTTAAGCAGTATCTACTTTAACGCTCTCTTTCATTGGACATTGGCAACCAATCTATCAGTCAATATTGGTCTTAAACATGGTTCATGTGCCTGCTGGACATATATCTGTGAAAGACAATTTTTCAAAGCCATTTATGCGGGTAGATATGCGTAGGTTGACTGTTGGAAAATTGCCTTCCCTGAATGTGGCTAAAAATACACTTTTATCCATGGTTAAAAGAGACATTCCCAATGGTGTCATTTAGGTCAGAGTTGTTAAATAATGTGCCTGACTATTTATCACCTTTTTGCACTCTATGTCATTGTTGTCCACGGAAAAGGTACCCACTCAAAAAGGAGGGGCAGAGGGCGGCAAGTCTCAAAGTGAAACGGTGCACGTACTTTCTCTTTTTGAAACTTGGCACAAAGTCCGCGGGCATAAAAATACTAACAGACGTCTTCCCAATGTGGAGTGTCTGAAACTTGCCCCCTTAGTAAACAAGTCAGCACTTAAAAAACTGCTATGCCAGGGTGGTAGTGATATTCAGCTCTCGCTATCTATAAGATAATCCATTGGCAAACATCTCAAATAGCCTCCAACAATCAAGACTCTCCCTGATGGCCTTCATGTGGTGGTGTTATTATCACTGATAGGTGTAGGGGCAAAAGTCGGATTCCTGGTGCCTAATAACCAGTAGCTTTGGGTATTGGGGCTCGGTAGCCTGGGATGGCAACTCAACTATGAGTAAATAAACTCTGATCTTAAGGACCCACTGTTTTTTGGGTAATCCCGGAAAAAGTAGAAGGCTAAGGGAGAAAACTCCAACATAAAATCTGAAGTGGAGCCCCAAAGGAGACCTCTGGGGATAAGGAAATATCTATAGCAGTGGTTCCCAACCCTGTCCTGAGGACCTCCCAGCCAGTCAGATTTTCAGGATATCCACAATGAATATGCATGAGAGAAAATTTGCATGCACTGCCTCCATAACATGCAAATTTTCTCTCATGCATTTTCATTGTGGATAACCTGAAAACCCAATGGCTGGGGGGTCCCCAGGACAGGGCTGGGAACCAGTGAACTATAGTACTGAATGTAATCTGCTTTGAAATGGCAAAAAGTGTAATACAAATAAAAAATGTTTTTAAAAAGGCAGTTCAATATTAATTCTGACACAGTCCTGTCATCTCTTGCAATGGAGTTGGTACCAAACTGTATTGGCTCTTGCATCTCCGTAGGAGCATGCCAATAATGCCAAGAAGGAGGCTCTGTGTATTAGACATGGACTGACAATGTGAAGAGTCTTGCTTATGGTCCAGGCCAGATAAGCCCCTAAAGAATTGAACCACTGACAGAGCTACATAAATTGTGACTATATATATTTAGGATTTGTTAAGATTTTTGGCTTTTCTTTTCTGCTAAACTCTGGAAAACTATAAACCACTGAATTTTGTGTGCTAGTAATGAATCTCTGAGGCCCTCAGGAAATCTACATTATTATATATAGATCACATTCCGCTGACCTTTTTAAGCCAACACCTGGCAGGGACCGTCTGCCCTAGAGCTGGAATGCACGGGAAAGGAAAGGCTGCACATTGTAAGATTCATGGACTCTTGTTACTATAGTGAGGTTGGCTCAACCTACAGGGAAGGCCCTGTAGGTCCTTACCAACAGCTGGTGGGACTAGGTTAGTTGGAGACTGGTCAGGAGCTTCACCAATACCAGCCCCTTTCCCTTGGGTTGAACCCTCGTATTCTGAGGGCCATCTGGTCTTAGGAGTTGGTAGGAGCTTAGGTCCTGGTCAAAGCTAGGGTTGGAGGCAGGTGGCAACTGAGAATGGTCTGTGGTCCAGGCAAGTGGCAGGCAAGAATAGTCATGCAAAGGCTGGTGGCAGGAGACAGGCAAGAAGGGTCAGAATTCAGGCTAAGGTCAATGACAAGTGACTGGCAAGAAGGGTAAGAGTTCAGGCTAGAGATGAATCCTGCAATCAGTCTAGGTGCAGGTGTGGCAGACACTGAGAAGGATGAAGACAGCAGGGCTGGAAGGATGAGGTAGGCAGGGCTGGAGAGATAAAGCAGGTTCAGGAATGCAGGACAAGCAGAAATTCACTCTACACAGGATGTAGGTGACTCATTGCTGAGGCAGAGTGAGTGTCCTGGAAAGCCCTTTATAGAGCTGGAAAGCTGATGTCATCGGTGGACACTGTAGGTACTTTCTTGCTGTGAGCCTTTTAAGACTGGCCGAGTCCAGAGTTCACTCCTAGGGGCATGTCAGGAGGAAGCAGGAGTAGTGGCATCCTGCCACTAAGTGTTCAGTCGCTAGATTTCCACAGCATGGGAGAGGGGCCGGCTAGTTGGTAACATTGGGTGAGTGCCACGACTCGCGGATAGGCCCCACAAGCCACAAAACATAACACACAGCGTGATTTATGGCTGGGTATTGGCAGAAAAAAATCAGACAAAGAATGAGACATTCTGTATAAGTAGCCTCACAAAACCAATACTTCAATGCTGGCGGTTAAGTAAGATGTTCATGACATGCCAGTGATCCAGCACTGAAGTCCTAAGAGTTCAGATTGCTCCACTGCTGAGATTTATGGGATGACCTCAAGGAAGTGAACAGATTTAGTTTTTCATTGTAAATATAAATATCCTCTGGTTTGGATTTACTTATTCTATGCATATACTTTCTTGTATCTTATCTTCTATTGCATTTGTATTATTTTTCCTTGTTTAAATTATACCTTATTCTTACGTGCATTGCCATTTTTATTAGTCCTAAATTATTATATATACTCAATTTACTGGAACAATAAATGTGAAAATCAGCTAAGTACAGTGTGAAGATATTTTCTGTTTGACTGTGGGAATTAAGAAAGGCCACTCAGCAACCTTAACCATTCCCTGGCCATTAATTTTAACACTTGGACAACACAGCACTTCTATCACCCTATGCTCTGGAGAAAAGAATCCAGCTTTGCTTCATAGTATCAACACAACATGGGAGGCAGCCAGTCACCAATTGCAAGCCCACACTCTACTGACATTGAAAATGGGCACTAGGGGTTGGATCCCATGGGGGAAGAGACTCTCAGATCTCTTTCAACAGCTGTCGCCTACCTCAAACTGGGCAGCTTCCAGTCAATAATATGCTGTCCCACCAGTCTACCTGCTTTACTTGGTGTGTCAAGCTTAGAGTATCTCCTGATAAGTGGCCTGTAATAATTTGTATCAGGTAAAACAAAAGCAATAAGAAAGAAACCAGTCCTCAAGTTTGGAACATTAGTTCAACAATGCCCATAAGACAGCTGTAACTAAACAAGAGCTGAAAAAGTTCCAAGTTGACATGGTTGCCCTACAGGAAACATGGCTTGCATTAACAGGGTCCCTTTGGGAAATGGAATATCCTAGGCTCCTTTAAAAATTTTCCTTTCCATGTATTTTTTCACTGTTAGGCAATTTTTTTATTTGTATTGTATCTACTATAAATGCAAAGTTAAACTCCAATTAAAATAACATTTCTGAGACACCCAGTGTACTTTATGTTAAAGATCTGAGTGTGCAGGATTGGGATGCATTGGAAAAGGTGTATATATTTGTGAGTGGATCTGAGAACTGGGATAGCAGTGAGCTCTGCATGGCTGGATTGAAATGCATTGGCAGAGCTGTGTGTGAATCTTAGTACTAGGGTAGCAAGGGGATACTGCAGGGAATGTATAGGGAACACTAGGAGAGCTGTATGGGGAGTGGGGGGGGGGGTCTCATAAGAACATAAGAGTTGTCATACTGGATCAGAACAAAAGTCCATTAAGCACAGTATCCTGTTTCCAACAGTAGCCAATCCAGGTCACAAGTACCTGGCAGGATCTCAAACGTTTGATATATTTCATGATGCTTATACCAGGGGTAGCAGTGGATTTCTCCAAGTCCACCTTAATAATAGTTTATTGACTTTTCTTCCAGGAACATATCCAAACCACTTTTTAAACACAGTTACACTAACAGCTTTTACCACATCCTCCTGCAACGAATTCCAGAGCTTAATTATACAATAAGTAGCTTTGGGTACCCGGTTCTCAGACAACAGAGCAAAGGGCTGGGTTGGGCGGCTTGTACATGGGCTTTTTCCTTAGTCCTGCCTGGGTCTTAGTCTTTTGGCTGAGAGGCACTGATTCCTCTAGGCTGACTGGACATGAGCGTTAACTGAGGTGGAGTCACTGAAAGCTGAGACTGCTGAAAGCCTGACTCACTGAGTGATAAGCAAGCCATAAGGTTAGTGGAGTTGTGCACCCAAGCAAGGGAAAACCCTTCGACTGAGGAAGATGAGTTTCAGGATAGTGGTGGCTCAGGAAGAGACCCCACTGGGAGACAGATCTGGGTCCCCTAAAGATAGCACAGAGCTTGCCAGTGGAGTGGAAGTGCCACAGAGGAGATGGCAGTGGTTTAGAAACAATGGGCCCCTCCTCAAGACCAGGAATGCCCACTGCCCCAGTTGTATCTTTTCACATGGGTGAGAGTTGGAATAAAAGGGGGAAGAGAATAATTTTTGATTAAGTGGGAATGCAAGAGGTCCCTCCTATTCTATATGGTGGTAAATATTAAATGTTCTTGCTACCTTGTAGAAATGTATATAGTTGTGTGGCCTGAGACTATGAACCACGAGTAGATATGCTGTTTGACATGCTATTGGCAATGTACATGGTCATGTAGAGATGTGTATATACTTATATAGTCTAATAAACCTGTATATATTTGTACATACTGCCAGCCTTGTTCTCAGTCCCATTTGTTTTCCTGGGGTGAAGGGAGGGAAATCCCACCCACTGACACCTTCTTCCTCAGGTGGAGGCACCAGGCGCCAAGAACGTGAGGACCGATGGACTCTGTCCTGGGAGGGTGAGGGGAGCTCCCACCAGGTCGATCCCGGACCCAGGAACGCCCCATAAGGTAAGCAGTCAAGGGGGTGTTCCTTGCACATTTCTATTTTATTTTCCATTCATTTCTGTTAGATATGGCAGACCGGGATCCCCAGGATCCCCAGGGTCCTTGCTGAGAAGCCCTCAACTTGAGTAAAGGTTACCGAACTAGGAGCCAGAAGTGCTGGGATGAGCCGCTATTACATCCCTGCAGTCCAATCCACCTGTTTGGAGGCTGATAAAAATTAATTCTAATAACACTGTTCCTTCTTCCCTTTCCTCAATAGAAGCTGTCATGGCATGAGGAAACCAGAACACGCTGCTAGACCACCCAGTCCTGGAGATGGTTATATGTGGCCTCCTCAATTCCCACTTTTGTTCGGATCCAGCATGCTGCATATATTCCTAATTATTAATAGGATTAACATCATTAAAAAGTTTGCACCTCCCCTACCCACAAGAGAGTCGGCTTTGGACCTTTCTGCCCTCCATTTTCATAATCAACAGAAATCAGCTATAACGACTCTCTTCCTCCTCCGATGGGATCTGGAAGAAACGAGAGACAATTACAGGATAATTCTCTCCGGAGGGAGATCTCTCCCTGTCAGAGAGTGGGGAGGAACGAGTATAAATGCAGGCAGGATCCTGGGGCAGTCACCACTGTGGTTAAACGTCAGGTCCTGGGGAGTCACCGGGGATGGTCAGGCAAGTCCAAAGTCCACAAGGGTAAGAGCAAGGGCTACCGATTTCAGGTATTATATAATGAGATTTCCTTTTTGCTTCTGTTTCAGGCATTCTTCTGCATTTGCAGTATGACCTTTAACAACAACAACAAAAAAGAATCTTATCCTTTCATTTCCAGGGCTGTGTGTCTGCACATAATGGGGGTTAAAAATTACAAACAGGCTGGCAGCGCCTTCCTGACTCCAGTCCTGGAAAGCTCATGCCCCAATAATTCGGGGATTCTATAAGGTGCCACCGGCCTCCTTGTCGTATTTTGCTGCTACAGACTGACACGGCCGCTGTCCCTCTGGACTCTGGAGTAACACGTCTTGCTCATGTTTGAAAACTAGTAGCCATAAATTGTGAGTGGCAGAAGCAGCCGCACATCTGCTGTTTGTGCAGTTGGCTGGGTAAGGCGGGCTTCAACAGCACATTTACATCTGACAATGTCAAGTACCCGCACCGCACAAGTCGGCCACGCTCTGCCTCCCTCCTCCGCCAGGTAGCGGTCACACTCTGCTTCTTTCTTCTGCTGTGTACCTGGAGTCAGGTCGGCCACGCTCTGCCTCCCTCCTCCGCCAGGTAGCAGTCACACTCTGCTTCTTTCTTCTGCTGTGTACCTGGAGTCAGGTCGGCCACGCTCTGCCTCCCTCCTCCGCCAGGTAGCGGTCACACTCTGCTTCCTCCTTCTGCTGTGTACCTGGAGTCAGGTCGGCCACACTCTGCCTCTCTCCTCTACTGGGTGCCAGGAGCCAGTCAGAGTCAATAACTTTATCGGCAGGACAATTTTACCCGGGTTGCCAAAGTAACGCACGGAATGATTACAGTAAAAGGTGAGAAAAAGAAGGGGAAAACGGTAACAAGTCAAACGAAAGTACAGGTTACAGGAAGTACAGCGTGAGGGACAGGTCTCAGGCTTTGGTGCTGGTCTATGTTGTCCCTGGTCAGGTTTCACATCTGGCCCGGTGGCAGGATCCCACACATTGTGCAGCTCTAGCTGCTGCTTCTCCTCTTTCTCCCAGGATCATAGTTTTCCTTGCTCATTATTCTATGGGAAGTTTTGCATTTTCTTTGTCAGATTTGGGAATTGAGTCTCCGACATCTTTGTAGTTTGTACAGCACAGGGCGAATGCATTATCTTGCTCTGCAGGCAGAGCCCGGTTTTCTGGGGTTTCCAGTTTACCTTTTGTTTGCAACTTTCTGTTTCTAGTCTGTGATCATATATCCTGTTATTTGGTGAGGTCTGTCTGTTTTCTGCATTTGTGACTGAGATGAGGTATCTGCTAGCCTGTATTTTCTATGTAGGGATCTATAGCAGTCCCACTTGTTCTGTTTTCCGAGTTGCTCTTCCCAGTAGAAGGTGTATTGGTGTTTTAGGGTGCATTGCAATATTTGCATTGCTATCTTTTCGTAGGCCAGATTGTAGTTCTTTCAGTTCCAGATATTAGTTCTGGATTACTATGGCAGGTTTGCTACATAAACTGTGAGTTGTGTCTAATCCAGGCCACACTGTCTCTTTCTTCAGCTGCGGTGCTAGGAGCCAGTGCCTCTCTTCTGGGTACCAGAAGGCAGTCGCACTCTGCCTCTCTCGTCTTCTTGCTGGAGCCCAGGAGGGAGTCAGACTCTGCCTCTCTTCTCTGCCAATTACATGGGATAATGCCAGAATGAGCAAAAAGCTGCTCATTTTTTAAGTCATTGTACGAAAATGAGGTCTTGAGAGGGTCTGCGTGTTGTTTGTGATCTCGGTGTCAAGTCTGCCCGGTTCGAGTTATTTCAATTTCAAAGCAGTAGAACCCATTACGTTCCACAAAATATCAACCATCTTGCTTCTTGGCTCTTTGTTTCATATGCAGGAGTACTGGTGAGTGAACGCTGCATCTAAAGCCGGGGAAGCGTTCTTTCTAGAGGTGACCCTGCCATGCAGTACAAAGATAATCTCACTCAGTGATGCTACCATTTTACACCAAGGTGTACTGCTGAGTGAAGACGGTATCTAGATTTGGGTTTTTTTTCTAGAATTGTCAAGTTTTAGTCATGAAGGTGACCTAGCTCCTGGGCTTTTCAGTCCTTTTATACTCAGTAAGACTTCTTACATTCTTTGCCTTCTACTGTTTTCATTGTGATCAATATTCAGAGCCAGATAACTCACAAGTTACTGGGCAAAATGGCAAGTTTTCGAATATTGGGCTACTTGTCCAGCTGGAATTTAGCCGGATAAGTCATTATTCAGATAAAATAGAGGCGTTTTGTGGGGGTGTTCCGGGGCAGGCCTAGGTTATCTGGCTAACTTAAGCCAATTGTCGCCTGCATCCAGCTGGCCTGCCTCAGAGGAGATCCATAGTTATCTGTCTTGGGTAGCTGGATAACTCAAGACTTAACCAGACCTTCAAAAGAAAAAATGTCTGCTGTGTGCCTGCAGCACAATAGCCCCCGCCAATATTTCATAACCTGCAGGGGCCGAGCATCTCCCATCCCCTTCCAATCCCCTCCGAAGAATTTTAAAACAATGTTGTTGGGGGGGGGGGGGGTGGTTTACAGATCAGCCCACCACCCCTTCTTTCTCCACTTTTTTTTTAACAAGGCTCCCTACTTACTCACCAGCAATGTCAGCACAGAATCTCCCAACCCTCCCATGAACCCTGGAATCCCCAGCCAGGAGCAAGGTCTTCCCTTACCTGCCGCCTGTGCTTCTGGCGCCGAGGCTATCAAAATGGGCAGGGCTGGGGGATGCTCCTGTGCCTCAGCGCTATATCCAATGATTACAACTATAAGCACACCGTTACTCTAGATGGGAACGCATTGATTTAGCATGCCCCTGAGGAAGGAAATCCTTTCTGAAACATTGCAATGTCGGGTGGAAGAAAGACCGTATAAAGGGCAGTATTGGATGTTCCTGCATTTGAAATTCTGAAGTTGTTCCTGACTCCGGGACTTTCAATCATTTGAGATAAGCACAGTGTTTTGTTTGCAACTTAAGTTAATTTTAAATGCAAGAAAAAAAATGCTTTTAAAATAGTTTTGGACTCACTTCTCTGATGCAATTGACTTGTTAAAGATTTATTGACTGATGATTTCAACTATAAGCACACTAAAGGGACTCACAATAACACAAATATTTTTCGTGTCTGCCTGGTGAAGTATAAGGGTCATGTTAGACAGGAATGACTGAAAACCATTTAAGGAGTCTGCCTTCGATGCCAATGTCCCTTCAGTGTTGGATCAGGAGTTGGTGATCGATAGTATCAAAGGCAGCCGAAAGATCTAAGAGGAGAAGGAATGTGTCATCACCTTGGTCTGCATGTAGGTGGATATGGTTGGTGATAGCTAAGAGGACAGATTCCAAACTATGGCGTTTTCTGAAGCCAGACTGGTGACAGTGTAGAATGATGTATTCTTCTAGGAAGTCCAAGAGCTGGAGCTACACCATTTTTTCCCACTATCTTGGACAAGAAGGCAAGGATTGAGTAGAATAAAAATTTTGTGAGGGAATATATTGAGACAGCATCTCTATTAAATTTTATCCATTTAGGGCGGTGGAAGGCTCAAGACTCCTATCACAGCTCTAAAAGGCAAAAATGTTAAATTTAACTCGCACCTAATGAAGAGCAAATAAAGGAGTAGCTTTCTTTCAACAGCTAACACCAGTGGCTACTCTGGCTGCTGCATTCTGTAAGAGCTGTAATCTTGCCATTGACTTCTCGGGAAGCCCGAAACAAATCGCAATTCATTAATCTTCCTGTGCCAACAGAACTGCAAAAATGGTCACAGCTGCTTCACTAAACACAATCCAGTAAAGACTTTTGAAGTCACTGAATTTATTTGGGCTTCAAAAGATAATAATGAATCCAAAACGACACCTGAACTTTTCACTTCTGAAGAAAGGAATACAGAAGTATCCCCCAAATTTAATATTAGCAGAAGTCTCCGGCCAATGTGAAGACCCATCTCACAAAATTTCTGTATTCAGTTTTAAGTATTTATTTATTTATTTATTAATTACTTTTATATATCGACATTCATGGGTAAGTAACTTAAACTCGTCGAGTCCTGAAACCATATTCATCACATCGTCCAGATCATATAATGCTTTCCCCCAGGATTGTTCTGATGGTGCCAAGCTTTAAATGTCAACTGCATCTATACAAACTTTTAATCTAAAGACTCTGATTCTTTCCCCCAGCAGATAAAGGTAATCATTAAAAAGAGAGGGGCAACTCTTATGGGGCTCTTGACACCAATGAGCAAACTGATTACCAGCAGGCAATTCAAAATTTAGCAAGTTTTTTCCCCCTTTAATCATTACCCCACTTTTATCTAAGATAAAACAAGACTTAATAAGAACTTGGCTGCCTGTGCAGATTTCCCAGTTGGGAAGGATCGCATCTATTAAAATGAACATTCTCCCTAGAATAAACTTTCTTTTCACCATGCTTCCCCTCAATAGCCTGAGAGTTTCTTTAGGGAGCTGAATAGAAAGAAGTATTAGCATGCATACCTGGAAGGGGATGGCAAGAAACATTTTGGAAGGATGTAAAAAGGAGAGCAGCTTGGCAACCCCTGACTTTAAATTATATTACAGGCTAGTCAGCGTAGGGGTACATTGGACTGGTGCATTGTGATGAAGGATAAACACTGGTCAGTAGGCAAAAGGCAACAGTATTTGCTGGAGAGTTTAAACCTTTATTTTGGGGCCTTAAAAGTTCCAAAACTCATGTCCCTCAATCAATTTTTGAGCATCTCTTGGTGTCTAAATCCCAGAGGATAGGTCTGGTTTCTAAATGATATGTTTATTTTACAAGCAAATTTCTTATCTAAGATAATCTATCTAAGATCTAAGATAATCTATCACTTATAAACTAAAATATCCCCTCTTGCATCACACAAAAAATACTGTAAAGAGATGGAAATACTGAAACAAAACCAATTTACATGGGCAATGATAAAATAAGGTAAACATCCTGAAAGGCTATACTGTACCGCTCAGAACATTTAATCATTGCCCAAAAGAACAGAATTTTTTCATATCAAAATATAGCGTTCATTCAACAGTACATCTCAGAAATGTGAACCATCACTCATCTTTCTGGAGATGCAATTCCATTTCATCTTGCAAACAACTGCAGGGCTGTTTGATGTCTACGCATATGATGTGCGCGCCGAAACAGAGCGAGGTCGGGTGCTGACTTGGATGTTGAATAATGACCGATTTAATATAATGTTGAATGAAGAGAAAAATAAAGAAAAAAAACGAAAAAACTCCTGTTTAGAAGAAACGGGATGATATTCTGGGCTATGGATACATTTTCAGTGGGAGTTCATTAAAATAAGGCAGGTATAGCCCTTCATGATTTTCTTTTACCATGTTTTATGAATGCCTATTAAATATAATAAAATTAAATATATTGATGTATGAGATCTTGAATTTTCATTCTGTGAAATCACCGGTTTGCATTTTCTTTATTAACTTTTGATATTCCAGCCATGACAAAAAGAGTCAGAGACTTCAGGTATTAACATTACCATCGCGTATACAAATTGTTATACCAGCGAAGTTTCCCAAATATGAAAGGAAGAGAGAGATTCAGGTTTCACCAAATGCCTCAAAATGTTTTGTTTTTTTTTTTGTTGGCAGGGGAGAGAAGATTAATGAAACTTAAATTTTTATTGGTTCTGTCCATTGCAAGCTGGGCATGATCCGCCGAAGAACAGTCCTTAAATACAACAAATGTTGAAGTGATCTGTTACCACGTGGCAGATTTTGCACATAAGAAGGCTGTAAGAAATTTTCCTATGAACTACTGAGCCCTTGTGATTGTCCCGGGTGTTTCCGCTGATTATTACTATTTCCTCAGCCTGCTCCCCACGTGCCAGACTGCATCATGGCACTTCTTGGACTGATGATTTTTTTGGCGATGCCCCCTCCTCTCTACAGTGCCTTCTCCCTGTCCCCGGGCTGCACTCTCCAGAACCAGAAAGAGGTGGGCTTCGCGCAGGACGGGGACATCCTGATTGGAGGATTAATTCCAGTGCACATCAACTGGTTGAACCAAGACAATCAGATCACTGGACAGCCCGATCTCTGCGATACGTAAGATGCCTGCTTTTCATGTTCACTTTAAGTCTCCTGCACTAGTCTAAAAGTCACCTGGCTGTGTAAGAATGATCTTTGAGTGGAACAGATTTTTGTTTGTTTCTGCTCTGTGATTCCCCGTAGATACTGATTGTGTGTGTGTGTGTGCCTCTGCTCTGTAACATCCTGAGGGCGATTTGTGCGTGTGTGTGTGTATGTGTGTCTGTGTGTGTATGTCTGCTCTGTAACGCTCTCCTTGTGTCTTGTGTGTCTCAGCACCCTGACTCCCTGAGAGTGCCACCTTCCTGTCTGTATCTCTACTTTGTGACTCTCAGCTCACACCTGCTTCGGTTTGCTGCCTATAAACCACATTGTTTGGCCCAGTCACTTGCTTTTCTGTGTAAAATGAATCTTTTCCTTTTTTATATTTTGCTTTCATTGCATCATCAGACCCTCACCTGGTCTTCATTTAATGATGTCATAAGCATTAAGCAATGAGTTTGATCTTTAGAAAGCAGTCAAAGATCTGCTACTACTAAGTTCTGTTTACTTCTATAATGCTATGAAACATAAAAGTTAGGGTCACAAGCAACTGACTGAGCTGCATTACTATAGCCAGAGACTTAAAGGAATTGAGAAGAGAAAGCTCAGAATGCAGTTTGCTAGATGACAACAAATAGAAAGCCTAAAAGCTAGGCAGATATAATCTGGAAGTCATAGCAAAAATACATAACAGCTTGAGACAGCCAAATATGATTATTACCCTTACATCATTGGAAATACCATCTGAATTTGGAATTCTCTTTGCTTCTCAGATTAGACACTAAGGCATATAGCTGGGTGCAAGCATTGGTGCTCTCCATTAACGAAATTAACCAAGACCAAACCCTCCTTCCCAACATTAGCCTGGGCTTCCAGATCTATGACACCTGCTTCTTTACCACTAGAGCTCTGAAGGGCACTATATGGATGCTGACAGGGCAGAAGAAGCCCATCTTAAACTACCGATGCCATAGCCAGGCTTCATTGGCAGCCATCATTGGAGAACGCAGTTCCACGATCTCTATTTCTATTGCGAGGGTCCTGGGACTTTACAGATATGCCCAGGTAAGATATGGTCTTCTTATCTGAAATCTGCAACAAGGTAAGTGCTATGGTAATAATGGTGATTGTGAAGGCCAAGACTTCTACAAGAACTTGTAGACCAATGAAAAAGTAACAAAAGTTGTCCCCTTGATGTTATTCTCAAGACTAGTTTTATCAAATGCAGAGAATAGATAAAATACAACCTGCTTGATACTGTTTAAAAACTCACTGAGTTAGCCCAACAACAGACAGTTCCTTCAAAACGATTAATTCCTTCAGTTTCCCAGGTTCAAGCTCTTGATGCTTTTACCCATGATTAACATAAAACAGTACAATGACACCTATGTGATGATGATGATGATGTTAATCTAAATAATATTGGAATATTGTAAAGTTCTCAGCCTGCTTCTTTTGTAGAAAATCTGTAGAAATGTTTGCCCTTCACTGAACCTTCTGCTCTTTCAGATAAGTTATTTCTCAACGAGTGCAGTATTGAGTGACAAGTTTCAATTTCCATCCTTTTTCCGGATGCTTCCCAATGATGACATTCAGGCCCTGGGATTGGCTCAGATGGTGGTTCGCTTTGGCTGGGCATGGGTAGGACTGCTATCTAGTCCAACTAGCTATGGAACTCTTGGATCTCAGATCTTGAAGGTGGAACTCTTGAAACTAGATGTCTGCATTGCCTTTCATGAAACATTCCCTACAGTTTCCACAGCCAAGAATCTCAAGCTCATCTTTGAGGTGGTCAAGAGATCATCTGCCAAAATCATACTAGTTTATTCTTCAGTCGCTTATTTCATACCTGTTGTAGAGGAACTATCCAGAGCAAACATTACTGGCAAGATATGGATCACCTCTCATAGTTGGTCAAGCAGCTTCTACTTCTTAAAACGAGAATACACTGATATTATGAGTGGCACCCTTGGAGTTGCAGTTCATGAAGTTGAGATGCCAGGGTTCAAAGAGGTTCTTCTCAAACTTCATCCTTCCACATCTTCACACGACATATTTATCAAACCATTATGGAAGGAGATCTTCAGGTGCCAATGGCCTGACTCAGAGAACAACTTGACCAACATGGACTTCAGCACACCCATGACCATGTGCACGGGAGCTGAGAAGCTGAAGGAGTTTAATGGTAAAATTCCACGTGAATTTGACATGAGCACCAGCTACAATGTCTACAATGCAGTTTACTCTGTAGCCCATGGCCTTCGAGACATGTTTTCCTGTGTGCCAGGGGAAGGGCCCTTCATCAATCACACGTGCGCTGACATAAGGAATTTCAAACCATGGCAGGTAAGAAACAACAGTAAGTGTAATGTTTGTATGAGGAGGACAAGTTTCAAAGCAATTTATGCAGGCAAAAAGTGTTTTATCCATGTTAATTTGGAGTACTGATTATACAGAAGTTATGAAAAAAGCACAGGGCTGCTTCTATGGCCAAGCCCAAAAGCAAAGCACATTCAAGCAGCAGTGTCTGAATTATGAAGAAGCTGCTTATCCTATAAAAATGTTGCTAGAAGTAATTTTGTTATGGGTTTGATAGTTGCTTGGTGTTGATATTACTACCCTCAACATAAGGCTTGGGGGTAATCTGCATGGAACGACAGTTACTACCCTTAACAAAAATAGGGGGGTAACCTGCAGAGTCCTGAAGTTACTACCATAACAAACTTGCTGGGCAGACTGCATGGATCTATTGGTCTCTTTCTGCTATCATTACTATAATACTATGTTATAAATAAATAAATAAATAAATAAATAAATGTTACAATGATACCACTGAGCCCTGCTAACAGTTCACACTAATTCTGTGGATACACCTTGGTGCCACTGGGACTCCAAATGGTAGTCTGAGCCATCGTTTTCACCCCAAGGAGTTCAGAACATTGTGATGAGACAGCTTTTCTCATCACAATGAGCCAGTGCAGGAATGGCTCCCATGCATCAACAAGCATAAACACTCAAGCCTTAAGCAGTTAATATAAGGCATCTTCAAGCGTTGACATATAATGACATCTCCTCAGTGCTAGGTTTAGAAACATTGGATCAATATAAATCCTCAACTTCTCTGGCTTTCTTTCTACAGCCATGTTGTTTACCCAGTCAGTTGATTCAGTCAGTGGTCCAAGATGACCATCAACATTATGCCTGTCCAGCTGTGCTTTTACCTCAGGCTTTATGGCTACTGGTATATCGCATGGAGCATATTGGATTAGTGAAATACTGGGATTGAGCTCATAATGGACTTCTGGAATAGACTCCACTGGTCCATGAAACATGTCATCATATGCCTTGATCCGCAGTTGTCTCAACAATGGTTTGGTGCACTGGTATTCTATGTGGTTTAGCTTTGCAGGCATGGTGAACTGAATCAGCCCAAGGCACTCATATCTCGAAGTAGACAGCAGTGGTGTCTGGTTGGCTATCACTATCTGAAATTCTAGCTTATGATTACGTCCATGTATATGACACTTCGCATGAACAAAGGATGTGATGAGCTTCTCTGAATATAGCTTCAGTTTAAGGCTGCTTGGTTGTTCTTGTGCCCTCAATGCCAACCTCATCTTGATATTCGGATGCATGACATTACATGTTGTGTCAGAATCCAGTTGACAGGATTCTGGTATATTATTTAATATGAATTTCACAAATCATTTGTATCCTGTTGTTTGCATAGTGGCTGAGCATTTCTTCAAGAAGATCTCTACCTCTGATATATGGAAGTGATGCAGACTCAGATACTGCTGACACCATGTTTCATATGTAGAAATAAAGACAAACTAAACTGCTAGTGAATGGGTGCCATGTTGTATTGTATTACCCAGCAAACAACATACAATGTTAGAGTAACAGAGACAGGAAGTAGAAAACAGAGAGATATAGCAATCAGCCATAAGGTGGCATCAATCCACAAGTTAACATCTGCAACATAGGCCCCCCCCAAACTCCCACCTCAGCCACTGTTGTGGATTCAAAGAAAATCAGTGTCTCTCTTCTGCAACTTGTCCTCAATATGCTGCAAAAGCAAAATAGTCGTGCACCATTGTCTTTCGGTCTGCCATTCCTGCTCAGAAACCTCTGCAAATTAGTGCAGGTGTTTAAACAGTGCACACCATTCAAAGTAATGCGGGGTAAAATGAAGTGTAATAAACACAACAGAGTAGAAATGAAAAAAAAGCAAAACAAAACATTTTCCCATATACCCACTCATTCCCGAGGACATATTTAGGTTATGGGGTGGAAAAGTATGCTTATAGATGGCATTTCTAAATCTATGTGCTTACGTTTCCAGCAAAATTCTACCTGCAGGAAAAGCGGCTACACATAATTTGTACCTGCAGTATGTTTTAAAGGGAAAAAGACTCATACTTTGATTTTCAGAATTGGTGCAAAGCCCACAGACAAAAAGCTTGCTCAGCCTTAGTTCCCTACACATCTGAGCCCTTGAACAGAGCCCTCCAGAACAGAGCTGAGACATACTGGTATGACAGGTGACTGAGGAAGCTGCCTTGCTGAAAGCCTCTTCCATAAATAAGGAGAGAACTACAGTTTCAAGAACTTCTGGCCCAGGGTCTTTAAGGTGCATTAATTATACAATGTTGAAATGAGCAAAATGAGTATTTGCTCCATTGCTTTCCTACACCATTGGCAGAACTATGATAACAAACATTTTTCGTCCCCAGCTCCTACACTACATGAAAAAGGTGCACTTTGTGAACAAGATGGGGGAAGAGATGTACTTTGACAACAATGGCGACCCTCCTGCTGTCTATGACATTGTCAACTGGCAACTAAATCCTGATGGAAGCATCCAATCTGTGAAGGTTGGAAGCTTTGACACTAGAGCACCCAAAGGTCAAGAGTTGTCCATCAACATGAGCGCCATCCGATGGAATACTCAACGCACAGAGGTAAAAACCCAATATATCCACAAACAAGAACTGAATCCAAATACTATTGTGTCTTGAGCAAGACATGCAGCCTCCCCCCCCCATTGTTTTCTTCAATCTCTTCTTACTCATCATCTCATCAGTATATTATCTGCTACGTTTTGTAACCCAGACAACCGTCTATTGTCTACTCTTTTCAATATAGTTTAGCACCACAATAGAGCGGAGGCATTCTTGAGGGTGAGCTTAGGCTGGAGAAGAGAAAACAAGCAACGTAAATAACATTTTCAAATCTTAGTTGTACTTCTCCGGCAAACATCTACCCACAGAAAAAGCAGGTGCCAGTGGCTTCCAACTGCTGCTCCTCCTTCCTTCCTAGAAGTCTTCAATTATGCTCTTTTCAAAATAGATTACATCTCTAAAAAGATTTCCTTCTCTTTCTTTCCCCATCCACTCCCAGGTACCGCGCTCCGTGTGCAGCGAAAGCTGTGGCCCCGGGTACAGGAAGGCGGCTCAGCAGGGGCAGCCCCTCTGCTGCTTTGACTGCATCCCATGTGCAGAGGGGGAGATTTCTAACGTAGTAGGTATACAGTGCAAGATTACTGTATTTATTGAATTCCATGTAACTGAAAATAAGACTATTTGAAATACAGATAATTGCTGCCGTTAACACTTCACAAATGAATCCATGCTCTGCGGTGCTGGAATGAACCACGTCATTCAAACGGGACTAGAGTTACATTGACTAACAAAGATTCCTGATCCATGCAGGGGATAAAGCCTCTAGTCTTAAAAAAAAGAGTAAAAAAATTTAGTCAGAACTAGGAAGGACACATGACACTCTTAATGGCACCCAGGTAAGGGCATGGATTCCTTAAGCTTAGAGAGTTTTTCAGACAATGTGTCTGTTATTATCATGCCTGCTGGAGAAGGTACAAAAGGGGAATTTACAGCTAACAAGCTAATCATTCTACAGTAATATTCTTAACAGCTGCAGAAATGCCAGGAACGAACCTGATGATCACTAGGCTCCGACTAGAATATGCCACTACTGAAGTAATTTGAATAACTCCTTCTGCATAGCTAGTAGAAGATCCTTGGTTGCCATAGCCAAGATAATCAATACATTTTTATGACTTTACCCAATCAGATGACTGATGTCTTCACTGCAATCTATAATTTGCAAATAAGTTAAAAAAAATCAATACTTTCAAATATATGAGCTGGTGGAATAGAAAGATAACAATATCATCTGTAACTGGTTAGTATAGAAACATTTCCTGTTGCTTCTCATCAAGATAGTGGTCAGTCCTCTTGCTATACTGCATGAATTTCTGATTTTCTGATTTCTAGATTCAGCTATCTGTTCGCAATGTGCAAGCGATCAGTGGCCCAATGAGAGAAGAAGCGAATGTGTCCCAAAGAGAATAGAGTACCTCTCCTATCAAGAAGTCATGGGAATCATTTTGGCTGTTGTTGCTATTTCCTGCTCCATCATTACAGCTGCTATATTGTGGGTTTTCATCGAGTACCGAGATACACCCATCGCCAAAGCCAATAACCGGGAACTCTCCTTCTTACTTCTAGGAGCGTTGATGCTGAGTTTTCTCTGTTCCCTGCTCTTCATTGGGGATCCTCAGCAAATAACCTGCTTGCTTCGTCAACCTGCCTTTGGCACCATATTTGTCCTCTGTGTCTCTTGTGTGTTGGCCAAGACCATTATGGTAGTCATTGCATTTAATGCCACCAAACCCAACAGTAACTTGAGAGGGTGGGTGGGACCCCGGGTCCCCATTGTTACAGTTTCTGCTTGTACATTTATTCAGGTCCTCATCTGTGTCACCTGGCTGCTGATCTGCCCTCCCTTCCCAGAGAAGAACATGAAACTGAAGACTGACATTATCTTATGGCAGTGCAATGAATGCTCAGATGTTGCGTTCTGGTGCATGCTGGGATACATGGGACTCTTGGCATGTGTCAGTTTCCTGGTGGCCTTCCTTGCTCGCAAGTTGCCTGACAGCTTCAATGAAGCCAAATGGATTACATTTAGCATGCTCGTGTTTCTGAGTGTCTGGCTGTCCTTTATTCCTGGCTATCTGAGCACCCAGGGGAAAAACACAGTCGCTGTGGAGGTCTTTGGGATAATCTCTTCCAGTGCAGGGATTCTTGTTTGTATTTTCTTACCCAAGTGTTACATCATATTACTGAGACCTGACATGAACACCAGGGAACAGCTTTTAGGGAAAGGGACAGGGAACAAAAAGAATATAAGGCCTATCTAGAAGTCTATCATATATTTGAAGGAATTTAAATATAATACATTTAAAGCATATCTTATTAGATCCAAAAAAAGTTTTGAAAAATATTTTTGCATACATTTTATTCCAAAATTGTAAAATTACAAGATGTATAATATATTCAATGACTGCTATATTAAATAGTAGAAATTAAAATTGCACCATATTCAACACAAATGTTTGATCAGGTAAATATCTTTTGCACTACACCCAACCCATTTGCACACATATACCTACCGGTAACTACAATACTGCACTCACACATACATTAAAATCCATATCTTACTGAACAACTCCAATAATTTACTACATTTATTTATTTAATTAAAATCTTTTTTATACCGTCGTTAAGTTAAATACCATCACAATAGTTTGGTCCCTATAGACCCTCGATCAAATCTGTTTCGTCTAAATAAGGCTTCTTCCGAAGGCACTAAAAATCCATAGCATATAATGGTGCAATCCCCTCTTCATGAAGTTAAAGCCGTCAGAGAATGTCCGTCTTCATTTCACACCAGCGTCTTGAAAATATTTTCAACTTCATATATGGAATTCTATAAAAACATATATCCATACACATTATCATCAACTGGGCCTCTTTTTCCAAAACTATCCTATGTAAATAAAAGCTTACTAAAAATTCCTCCGTTCTGACAAATGTTATTGAAAAATGAATCTCCATTGAGTTCTCTTTCCCGACGCTGCCATGCCGTGCAAACAACCATTCTTTTCACGTCAATGATTTATCTAAAATAAATATATCATAATCAAAAACCCTACCACAAATTTTTATAAAGAATATACATAAATGTGTTTTTTGTTTAATTTATTTTTTATTATGCATTTCAAAATTTTACACATAGTATAACAATGTGAAGTAATAAGGTGGTGTACATAAATCAAAATACAGGAAATCTGGCTTTCACCATAATCCTTATTAGGATTATATATGTTAATCATCTATACACCATCTATAAAACAGGCATGCATGGGGGAGTTAGGCCCACATTTACAAGGAGCGATATATAGGAAATACTGAAAAAGAAAAGACTAAGTTAACCGCCTTCTATGCCTAATGCTCTGATCCAGTCGCCTTCGGGTGAGCATCCAAAAAAAACTTTAACTGCGATGGTTCAAAGAAAATATAATCATTTCCCTGGTATTTTATGTGACATTTACATGGATATCTCACAGTATATTTTGTACAGATAGCCAGCGCCTCGACTCTCATACTTATAAATTTCCTCCATCTGTCTTGTGTAATCTTAGTAATGTCGGGATATACCCATACTTTTTGTCCGTAGTAAAGCTCTGCACTATTCCTAAAGTACATTCGGAAAACATTATTTTTTTCAGTCAAAAAGGCAAAAGTCACCAATAGCACTCCTCTTTTTGTGATTACATCTTCTTGGGATAATTCCAGTAAATCAGTCACATTCATTACATTCGCTGTTATTTCTTCACTTCTTTGGTCTCTTGGGGCTTTCTTCTGTGGCAGATAATAAGCTCTTGTGACTAGTGGGAGTGCCTCTCTTGGAATTTTCAATTTTTCAGTCAAATAGCTTTTAAATAATTCCACCGGTGATATTTGTGGTATAATAGGAAAATTAACGATTCTAATATTAGTGCTTCGCAAGGAATTTTCTAAATTTTCCAGCTTTTTATTTTGCACATTTTCTGTTTGCATTAAACACTGTTGATTTTTCTCTAGCTTTTTTACTTTCTCCTCAAAATCCAATAGTTGTTTCTCTTGCTTAACAATTCTTTCTTCATTATATCTTGTATTTCTATTTATTTCAAAAGCTGATTTAGATAAACCCACTATTGCGTTTTCAATCGAGGCTAACGCCTCCCACAAAGTATCCATCGTTATTCTAGCCGGTTTAACCAAAAATGGTCTTACTTGGATTTGTTCACCTCCTTGTGCAACTTCAGCTGCATTGTCTCGGTTCTCTCCCAACAAGGAGTCAGCTGGACTAGTTGACTCTCGAAGCCTGGGAAGGTAGGCTCCCTGCGGGGGGGCCGGCCGGCTCTCCCCCTTCTCGCCTCTCTCTTCTCCGCCTCGGTTTTCTTCCGGATAGTTTCCCCTCTGTGTGGCTTCCCCAGAGGGACTATCCGGAGACCCCAGCAAATGTTCTTCCCCTGTACTCCATTTCCGTTGGGGTGGGGACGGTGTAACTGGCGCGCCGGGGCTAAGCGAGATCTCCTCGGCCATTGTCGGAGGAAGTCGCTCTGCTCCTCCTGACTCTGCGGCCCTCGCTCCCGGCTCAATCGGCGTCGATGTGAAAAACTTCTCAATGGTGGGTTGTTGAACATCCGGAGTTTCAACAGAAGCCTGGCTTTCACGAAGCCTGGCTTTTCTCTTTGTGTGAGGCATGAATATTGAAGATTAAGAAACCCTTTGATCAAGAAACTCCAGAAACACACAGGAGAGCTTTCCACACACGTCTTAGTCAGACGCCATCTTGGCCACTCCCCCGACACATAAATGTGTTTTTTAACCCCATACGTCGATATAAACTATTCACTACTCAAGAAAACTTGTAAAGAACAGCAGGTAATTTTTGAATGGGGCACTCTTCATCCTAAGGGATTAAATCGGGAGATCGATTGCCAGGCATTATTATAGGCTGATATATGTATTTCTGATCCGTGCTATGCGATTGGTTCATTTGAATGATAAATAGAAGGACCAATCACATAAAATAGCACAAGACTGCTTGGTGAGGAATGTTTTTTTTTGACCCACCTAAGGATGAGCAGCGAATAATTTATATCGATGTATGAGGTTAAAACACATCCTTAGGGGTGAATCTTAAAAGAGTTGTTTGGGGGGAAAAAACCTCACGAGATAAGTGAGTATCTGGGCCAAGCGCGATCAACTCTTCTTGGAAAATAACGTGCGTGTATCATGCGCATTAGCAATACAGCGCACAAAATAAAAGGGGCGGATTTGGGATCGGGCCATCACTGAGGCACATAAATCCCGATTTTAAATCCGGCGAACACAGCGCGCATCGGCCTGTTACCTGCGCGTATCTACTTCTGCTCTTTTTCAGGCGTAAATCAGAATGAAACTTGTTCTAGCCAAAAACTGGGAGGAGTTTAGGATGAAGAACCAGAGGGGTCTTCATGTCAGACTGGTGATTTCCTTCATGAGCGCATTTTTTAAAAGTCCTAAGGAGAGATGCATGAATAAAGTTTCCTCACGTGACCACTTTAAATTAGGAGCGTGCATATGCGCGCTAGGCGTATTTTATATTATACGTATGCACTGGCACGAACGAATTAAAATTCCCACATATGTGAGCGCGTGTTTTAAAATTAAAGTCCCTTTGAGCAGGTTGCTTAGTTCCTGAAGTAGCCTCTTAGTGAGCCAAAAAAAAGCACCTGCTACAACATCTGATCTCTCAGTAGTCTGGTGCTAGTCTGTAGTAGGGAATGTAAATTCCAGTGTAGGTCAAGTTGGATCGGTGGTAGAATTTTTGAGGCAGCCATTTTCTTTTTCAGCTGAATATTTGTCTAAATTTAGCCAGTCAAAATTTGAGCAGCTGAATTCAAGTGCTTCTGGAATCCCCTGGCAAAACTTAGCAGGCTAGTGTTGAAAATTCGGCACTAACCAGCTAAGTCCTCTTAAAAAAAAAAAAGAGAAAATGTTTTAAAAAGCCAGAGGGCGGTTTGCATTTTTTGGTTTTTTTTTAAAAACTGCCCTGCAGACCCTGCTGGCTGTGGGGGTCACTTTTACTTAAGATGATGCATTCGGAGGGTGGGTGAATGGGGATGGGACTGCCAGAGGAAATTTGCTGTTTTCATGAGGACCGGTGCTGGAAATCGACGCTAACCCCTAGCTTTCTGGCTCCATCTTGACACTAACCCCCCCCCCCCTCCCCTCCCCAGGCTCACCCAGAATTTGCTTTGCTAAATTTTTCCTCCTACTGACATTTTTTGGGGGTTAATTGAGCCAGTTAGGCTGTCCAGGTTTCAAAAGCTTTGATCCAGTTAGCCGGCAATATCCCTTTGTATATTCACCCCTAAATGTATAACTGCTGACTTTTACTTGTGCTTGTTTTGTGTATGTTACAATGTTCACGTGCGAATATTTTTGAGGAAATATAAAGTCAACTTTGAGTAAAATAATAAATAAAATATAATATACCGTCTAAAGGCCCTGCTCCTGTGTCATTAATGTTATGACTGCATTGATGAGTCTGCTAATATAAAGATATTTCAAAAAACGAATCAACAGGTTTCTACGTTGTGTAAGCTGTTTTTATATTTAGTATGCAGCAGTACCTCAGTTCCCTACGACCAATATCATTGCCCATGCCATGAGTTACTCTGCTAACGAAATATTTTACCGAGGACAAGTACAAAATATTTCTTGCAATAGTTTTATCATATAGTCCCCTCTGGAATCTTGTGCTTCAGTTCTAATCACTGGCTCCGTCAGTAACTCTGTTTTGTGTGACCTAGTGTAGGCGTGTTTATCTCACTGTGCCTCACTTTACATAGAACTGTCATTGGCTTTTTAATAATAACTTCAATAATGCAATAACACCGTCGTTCCTTCCACCCTCTCCTGACTGGAAGCTTTGATGTCGCCTAGGCAGAAGAAAATGCGTCCGCATCTCCCACTCCAGACACAGTTCTCCTTCTGAATTATCTGCTTTGTTGGGATGCAGTCTGAAAAACAAATCCTAATTGTTCATAGTATTGTTTGCACATCCTCTACCCTCACTGGGCCTTGGCTTTGGAACTTTCTGTCCTTTAATTTCATAATCAATTGAAATCAGCAATGAATAATAACTCTTCCTCCGATGGGATCTGGAAGAAATGAGAGACAATTACAGGATCATTGTCTCCGGTGGGAGATCTCTCCCTGTCAGAGGGTGGGGAGGAACGAGTATAAATGCAGGCAGGATCCGGGGGCAGTCACCACTGCGGTGATACGTCAGGACCTGGGGAGTCACTTTGAAGGGTCACACAGATCTGAGAAAAGGGATTTGAGACCTATGATTTGGTGTGTTGTATTATATTATCTTATCTCTCTCTTTTTTCTGTTCTGTACATAGGCATGTTGCTAGCAATAGTTTTGTTTTTATTCTATTTTCTTATACGTACATATGCTATATGCATTGCCTGTGTAACTTACTAGTGTAATTTCCTCATCCTGATACTATATTTTTGCCAGAACACTTTTTTGCATTACAATATTATTTTATAAAGTAATGTGTAACTCAGATTTCTTTGTCTCAAGTAATACTAGGCTATAAATCCGAGCTCAGGGTTTCACTTTCCGAGGGGGTTATTCTAGATGTCTTCCAGTCCACACTCCCTAATCATAATACAAGTATGTGTATGTATGTTCAAACCTTAAAAAAAGTGTTCCTAAATCAATATCCCAAAATGTTTGTGGAAAAATGTAAATAATCTGACACCAGCCAGTATTTCACATAAAGACTTGTATTAGGGGGAGTGCACTTATCTGTACTGCTTCGTGTTCTCTCATGGACAAAACATCTCACGTTATCATGATGTATAAGAGTACTGGAGAGCCTCTCTGTGGAGGAGCACAAAATGGACAGAAAAGAGCCCTTTCCAGTACCTTCTATGATATGACAGCATGAGATGTCTCTATTAAAAAGAACATTCTCCAAAGAGTAAACTTTCTTTTCATAGTGCTTCCTAAGAGTTTCTTTAGGGAGTTGAATAAAAGTATTAGCATGCATATCTGGAAGGGGAAAAAACCCAAGATAGCAAGAAATATTTTGGTATGGTGTAGAAAGGAGAGCAGCTTGGCAACCCTTGAATTTAAATTATATTATTGGACTAGTCAGCTTAAGGGCATAGTGGACTGGTGCATGGAGATGAAGGATAAAGACTGGGTCAGTATGGAAAAGGCAACAGTATCTGCCGGAGATTGTTCATCTTTATTGTGATTCCCTAAGAATGTTTCGAAACTCATGTCTCTGGATCACCTCCGGATTGTATCAGGATAACGGAAAAGATTATGGTCCAAATTTAAATAGTCTTCCTTTCCATTTCCTTTAACTCCATTATGGGGAAGACGTGGCTCTGTCTGAGATGTTCATCTCACCTAAAGCCTTTGACATGTGGTGTAGTGCGCTGTTAGAGATCCTCGGCTGGGCCCTGCACAGTTTGGAACATAGAACCAGCTACTTGCAGCCAAAACATCTTTATTCCAGGTATCAGTATTTACTTAAAGCATAACAGAAAAAAATGGCTCAATTGCTTGGTCCATACTGGTATCGTAAAACGTGCATGGCAGCCACTTAAAAATGACAAAAGGCACAATAGTTTCAATCATATACCAGATACATTAAACCAACCTAATTTGAGTTGAGTAAAATCCTATTGAATCCCCTTTTTAAAATATTTTAATCGGCATTTAAAAACAGAAAAAGACATCTGCCTTGTCATACAGCAGTGTTAGGAAATCTCTTATTAAGCAGTCAACCCTTAGTAATGTGCTCCCTGAGCCTTGTTGTTTGTAATGTAAGCACAAAATAGTCTTTAGTACTCAATTAACTTGAGCACTTCTGAGTCAATCGGCCTTCTCAACGGGTTCATGGAGCATCGGACTGATACTGTAGGTGTTTCAACATATTAAATGTCTGCTTCAGGGCTGGCGACAATACTTCTAAATCAAAACAAAGAAAATAGTGAAAAAATGATTTGTCTTACCAGACAGAATAAATTAAAGTCTTTAGAGCTATACAAACCGCAGCCTCAAAACATTACAAACATTGCTGCTGTGGTAGGCTTCAGGCATGTGATGTCACTGCGGACAGCTATATAAAGGACTGATCAACCAATGGAAATACAGGGAACAGAACGTCATGACAGTAGTCAAAAATGTCACTAGAAAGAGGACCATTCTATATCTTTATTGAGTTCCTAGGGAGACACAGTAGTCCAACCATAGATAAACTGTTGTTCCAGCAGTATAAGCGGAGGGCAGAAATCACCACTTCTCTGATTCCGACCGGGCTGAAATAATTCTGCAAACCGTAGATCATGAACCGTGTGAGCCAATGTCGTCCAATGTGTTACTGAGGGGGCTACTTGTCGCCCTTCTAATGCAACCTAGAGGTTTTTGGATCTGGATACCCACTGATCTCAATGTCTTACTGATATAAATAGGAGGACAAGGATACCAATCAATGTGTACATCTCCTTTAGGTTTGCAGGTGGTGTGATGTTGTAAGGAAAGTGTTTTTTTTTTTAGCTGGGAATCAGTATTTATTTCACATCTGAAACTTCCAGCTTCTCTCCTGAGTCACCAGGATCATTCCAGTAAGGTACATTAATAGTCAGTTGTAGACCAGTCCAGTTTCCTAGGACTTCCAAGCACTTAATTCCCATCTGTACCGTTTTGCAGATTCACAAGACCTTAACCGAAGGCTGCAGGCCTCTCTGCTCCTGGGTACAAGTAAGCTCTCTCCCTATTGGCTCCTCATCTGTTCCCCCTTCCTGTTTCCTTCCAGTCTGTTTTATCTTGCAGGAAACCGGGCTCTCTCAGTTAATCAGAAGGTTTTTTTTTTTAAATGTGAGCTGATTTTATACCTCTTGAGGGTTTAAAAGTGAGGGTTTTCCCCTTAATAGCAGGTAACTGTAAAAATGGGTCATTTCTTTCACAGGGGCTTTACCTTAGGCTTTCAGGAATTGAGAAAATGAATTCATCTAATTTTCCTGTATTTAAATATCTATAGTTAAAAGGTTTAATGACCAAGGTTCCTTACAGGAAGCATTTCAGTTGAGTTGTAACTTATTTTGAGCATCTCTTGGTGTCTAAATCCCAGAGGACAGGTCTGATTTCTAAATTATATGCTTTATTGCAAGCACATTTCTTATCTAAGAATATAAAAAAACAGCCCAATATAATCTATCACTTATAAACTAAAACTGATGCAAAAATAATTTTAAAGGGCATTCCATAAAATGCAGTGAACAACACCATTAAAGGCTATACCTACCTTTTCTAATGAAGTACCATTGAAAGTTTAACAGAATTTTTTTCTTTTCAAAATATAACATTAATTCAACAATACATCTCTCAACCTTGAACCATCACTTATCTTTTTTCTTGGTCATGCAGCTCGACTTTAATTTCAATGTTCAGAATCTTGCATACAATTGCAGTGCTTTTTGATGTCTATACGTGAAATCTGAACACTAGTGCAGTAAAAAACCAATATAACCAAAGATCACTTAAAAGTCACAATTTATATAAAACTGAATATTTTGCAAACGGGGGAGGGGGGGGGAATTTTATTGAAACCAGCTACCGCATGCTTAATAGTCCATGAAATCATCATCATCGTATCCTGCTGTGCTTCTACCCTTTGTTTTAAAAAGTCATTTTTTAGTACTACTTTTTATATTTGCTATTAAAATGATGACAGCCTCTGTGCCAGAGGACTTGGGACTACCCCAGACCGCCCCTTTTTCAAAGCCCCATGACATACACGCGTCCTGGGGCTTGTGCGCACCGCCGAGCCTATGCAAAATAGGCTCGGCGCGCGCAGGGGGGGTTTTAAAGGGTTACGCGCATATATTACGCACGTAACCCTTTGAAAATCTACCCCTTTATGAATGCCCATTAAAATTGATTCAGTATTGGTATTTCCATCTCTGTAGCATTTTTTGTGTGAAATTTTATCTAAAAATATGCCTTTTAAGAAGAGAGAGACTACAGTTGTATAATAACAGATGGTGAAAGGATAGGAATCTTTAAAAGGCTTTGGAAGGGTAATACATAGTAACATTGTTCTGACGGCAGAAAAAGACCAAAATGGTCCATCCAGTCTGCCCAGCAAGCTTCCCATGGTAGCAACTGCCGCTTTGTGCAGGATACTCCATGCCTCTGTCAAGGGCAGTAACCGCCACTCCGTGCAGGTTATCCCCAAGCCTTTTCATTCATTCCCATCCTCTAGCTTTTAGGGATCCACAGTGTTTATCCAATGCCCCTTTGAAATCCTTCACAGTTTTAGTCTTCACCACTTCCTCCGGAAGGGCATTCCAGTCATCCACCACCCTCTCCGTGGAGAAATATTTCCTGACATTGGTTCTAAGTCTTCCTCCCTGGAGTTTCAAATTGTGACCCCTAGTTCTACTAAAATGTTTCCAGTGGAAAAGGTTTGTTGTTGTCCATGGATCATTAAAACCTTTCAGCTATCTGAAGATCTGCATCATATCATCCCTGCTACTCCTCTCCTCCAGGGTATACATATTCAGTTTCTTCAATCTCTCCTCATAATTCATTTGATGGAGACCACCCACCATTTTGGTCGCCTCCATCCTGTCTCTGTCCCTTTTGAGATATGGTCTCCAGAACTGAACACAGTACTGTTCTTCTAATACTATTAGAAGAAAAGTTATAAACTTGTTCAAGTTGATATTATACTGCCGTTAGACTAAATAAAATGGGAATTAAGGATTCTGACTTGTGATTACAGAATTGTAGTGGCATTGGGTCTTTATGTCATGTGTGGTGGCACTGCTGATAATCCAGATTTTCTGGACACAGGTTTGCTCATGGATTCATGAGGTAGACGGACAATTGCTGCCAGCAGAACCTGTATTATTATTGCTGAGTTCTTCAGAAGGAAAAGCTCCTTTTCAATTTAGAAAGGGTGAAACCTTTATTAACTACATGATGGTAGCAGTAAGAAGGATAACTGCAAGTTACTGGAATAGACCTACCCTGCCCCCTCGAGAAGCTAGGAGACAATTGCTATGGAGCATGAATGCACTGGAACAGTTAAACCCAAACAATAAAGGAGAAATATTGTAACGTTAGTGAAATTTGGAAAATATTCTGGAATGGAATAGGACGATGGGAGTTTCTGTCCTGGTTGATTGAGTATGGCTCCTCTGGATCAAAGGTTTCTGAGTTAAAACACAGCATTAGATACATTTTCAAAGGAGTTACATGAGTAAAATTAGCATGAGGAAATTTATTTTAATTAATTTTATTTTTATTTGATTAGTTAATGTGTTTTTTATTTTTCCAGGAGGGTGGGAGGAGGTGTTCATGTCATATTTTGATGCATTGGTTAATTGTTTGGCTGAAATGTTTCATTGTTATTTTATCAATTGATCTTCAAAAGATGTTCTTTCACAAGGCTAATGGAAAAAAAGAGAAAGATAATCTGAGAGATGTTTTCTATATTGATGTGGGAGATTTTGATTTCACATTCCATGAAATAACAGTGTTTTATTTTCTTTATTAACTTTTGATGTTCTAGCCATGAAAGAGAGAGCCAGAGATTTCAGGCATCACTTTGCTAACACAAATGCAAATTGTTATACCAGTGAAGTTTCCCGAATCTGAGAGGGAGAGAGAGATTTAGGTTTCACCAAATACCTCAAAATATTTTTTTGTGTAGAGTAGGAGAGATTGGTGAAACTCATGTTTTCATTATCTTTGGTCATTGCTAACTGGGCATGACCTATCGAGGAATAGTCCTTAAAAACAGAATATGCTGATCTGTTTCCACATCCTGGAGCTTGCACGTAGGAAGATTGTGAGACATATTCCTATGAAATACTGACTCCTCGTGACTGTCTCAGGTATTGCCACTGATTGTGATTATTAATATTTCCTCAGCCTGCTCCATGTGCCAGACTGCATCATGGCACTTTTTGGGTTGATGGTTCTGCTGGCGACGGTCCCTCCTCTCTACTGGGCTCGCTCCCTGTCCCCGGGCTGCACCCTTCAGAGTCAGAAAGAGGTGGGTTTTGCACAAGACGGGGACATCCTGATTGGAGGAATAATTCCAGTGCACATTGACTGGCTGAAGCCAGACAATCAGATCACTATTGGACAGCCCGATCTCTGCGATACGTAAGATGTCTGCTTTTTATGCTCACCTTATGGCTCCTGTACTGTTCTAAAAGTCTCTGCAGATACAGCTTTTTGGGTGTCTCTGCTCAGTGATTCCCCTTGAATACAGACTGTATATATGTGTGTGTGTGTCTCTCTCTCCTGTATCTCCCTGGGGATAATTTGTGTGTGTGTGTGTGTGTGTGTGCGTGAATGTACCTGTGTGTGCTTTGTGATGCTCTATGGATATGGCCTGCCTCAACTCCCTGACTCCCTGAGGGTATCACCTTCCAGGATGTATCTCTGCTCTGTGACTCCCAGCTCACATCTGCCTGAGTTTCACTGGCTATAAATCAGGGATGGGCAATTCTAGTCCTTGAGGGTCGCATGCCAGTTGGGTTTTCAGGATATCTCGAATTAATATGCATTAGAGAGATTTGCATGCACCCTGCCTCAGTTGTATGCAAATCTATTTCATACATATTCATTAGGGATATCCTGAAAACCCAACTGGTTTATGGCCCTCAAGGGCCAGAATTGCCCAACCCTGCTAAAAATGACATTATTTGGCCAAGTTGGTTGCTTTTCTGTGTAAAATGAATCTTTTCCTTTGTATATTTTGCTTTCATTGCCTCATTAGACTTTCACATGGTCTTCATTTATTTATTTATTTATTTATTTATTTATTTATTTATTTTAAGTTTTTCTATACCGGCATTCACAATAAATATTGCATCATGTCGGTTTAATGATCTCACAAGCAATGAGCTTGATCTTCAGAAATCAGCTCAAAGATCTGCTACTCCTATGTAATATTTATTTCTATAATGCTAAAGGACATACAAGTTAGGGTCACAAGCAACTAACCGAGCTGCATCACATTGCTATAGCCAGGGACTAGAACTCCTATTTCATTATGGGAATCGAGAATACAAAGCTCACATTGATGTTTGCTAGGAGACAAAGAAAGCAATAACTAAAAGCTAGGCAGATATAATCTGGAAGTCATAACACAAAAACACAAAGGCTTGAGGTAACCAAAGATGATTATTACCCTCACATCACTGGAAAACACCACCTGAGTTTGGCATTCTCTTTGCTCCTCAGATTAGACACGAAGGCATATGGCTGGGCGCAAGCATTAGTGTTCTCCATCAATGAAATCAACCAAGACCAAACCCTCCTTCCCAACATCAGCCTGGGCTTCCAGATTTATGATACCTGCTTATTAATCACTAGAGCTCTGAGGGGCACTGCATGGATGCTGACAGGGCAGGAGAAGCCCATCTTGAACTATCGGTGCCAAAGCCAGGCTTCATTTGCAGCCATCATCGGAGAACGCAGTTCCACGGTCTCCATTTCCATTGCAAGGGTCTTAGGACTTTACATGTACACCCAGGTAAGACTTGGTCTCCTTAATTGAAATCTGTAAAAAGGTAAAATTTAATAATAATGGTTGTGAATAAGTCTTTAATTACTCATAGACTGTGGTGATTTATCCTCTAATTTGCTCCAAAATAAAAATAGACAAATCTGTTCCAGTACAATGAGCTACCACTTTTATTAATGAAATATATTACATGAGAAACATCACCCTTCAGCCAAACTCTCAGCAGATGTTTCTGATGTTAATAAAGACATATATGTTCTAGAATATAGAGTAGCATAAGTCAGCAATACATGTCTTTGATCATGATCACTTTAACTAAGTCCTAATTAAAATTACAGTTAGCTATACAGAAAAAAAACCCAGGAAAAGGGTTATGAGTCATTTTATCTTTTTTTTTTGTTACCAAATGCAATTAATTCTTTAATTTTGGCCTGGTGGTACTCTGCATGTCTAAGGATTGTTTAGACTTCATCATTTTCCCTCATTATATTTTATCTAGTACAGGGAGCAAGTTTTGTAACAGCTATTATATATCTTTATTTTGAATCTATGAATGGTTAGGGTAAGAAATCTTGATTTTGGTTCCACAATTTTTGCAGGCATAGCAAGAGCTAAGTATAACTTTAAAAAATACTATTCTACTAACATAAGCTAAGTTGAACAAAGAAGTACAAAAATAATTATTTTTTCCAATCTTTATTTATACCAATATGAAAACAGTACATGCAAGTGCAACTTCAAACATGAATTGAAAATCATGAATACAATAAACAAAATAAAATAGAATTGGTTCATTTTTTTTCAACATACTTTATAGTTCTAATAAAACAAAATATCTTCTCTCATTTATCCTCCCCTACCCTTCCCCTATATTATTGCAAATTACTCAAATTTTAATCTCCTCAAGACCAATGAACAGGAAACAAAATTTGTCCCTTTGGCCTTCTTCTCGATACTAATTTTACCAAAGGCAGAAAATGGATAAAATTAAATCTGCTTGAGAACAAAACCCACTGAGTTAGGCCAATAACAGAAAGCTCCTTTAAAATGATCAGACTCCTTTTATTTTCAGACTCCAGTCCTCTCTTGATGGTTAACATAAAAACAAGTATAAAGATACCTATGTGAAGATGATGATGTTAATCTAAATAATACTGAAATATTGTAAAATTCTCCGCCTGCTTCTGTCATAGGAAATCTGACTCATCTTCCCCTTTATTGAAACTTCTGCTCTTTCAGATCAGTTATTTCTCAGCGAGTCCAATGCTGAGTGACAAGTTCCAGTTTCCATCCTTTTTTCGGATGCTTCCCAGTGATGACGTGCAGGCTGTGGGACTGGCCCAGATGGTGGCCTACTTTGGCTGGACATGGGTGGGGCTGCTGTCCAGTGCAACCGAGTATGGGACTCTTGGATCTCAGATCTTGACAGTGGAGCTCTTAAAGCTAGGTGTCTGCATTGCCTTTCATAAAACATTCCCTGCAGTTTCCACATCCAAAAATCTCAAGCTCATCTTTGAGGTGGTCAAGAGATCATCTGTCAAAATCATACTGGTGTATTCTTCAGTCGCTTATTTCATACCTGTGGTAGAGGAGATATATAGAGTAAACATTACTGGCAAGGTATGGATCACCTCTCATAGTTGGTCAAATAGCTTCTATTTCTTAAAAAGAGAATATACTGATATCTTGAGTGGCACCCTTGGATTTGCAGTTCATGAAGGCAAAATGCAAGGGTTCAAAGAGTTCCTTCTCAAACTTCATCCATCCACATCTCCACATGACATATTTATCAAATCATTATGGAAGGAGATCTTCAGTTGCCACTGGCCTGACCCAGAGAACAACTTGACCAACTTGGCCAGCATGGACATTACTACCATGACCATGTGCACGGGCACTGAGAAGCTGAAGGAGTTTAATGGTCAAATTCCACGTGAATTTGACATGAGCACCAGCTACAATGTCTACAATGCAGTTTACGCTGTGGCCCATAGCCTTCAAGACATGCACTCCTGTGTGCCAGGGGAAGGGCCCTTCGTCAATCACACTTGTGCTGACATAAGGAATTTCAAACCATGGCAGGTAAGAAACAACAGTGAGTGTAATGTTTGTATGGGGAGGACAAGTTTCAGAGCAATTTACACAAAAAATGTGTTTTAATCCACCCTAATCATATGTCTGAAAACTGCCTGTCCTCAATGTGGCTAAGTGTCCATGAGCTTATCTACAACATGAATATTTTTAGCTACAATGCGAGAAGGCATTTCTGGTAGGGTGTCATGGGGATCTCTGGACTTAGCAATAAGGATACCACAGAGGGAAGGTGCCTGAGAGGCAAGGTTGAGGCATGGTGGTGAGAAAAGCCAGGAGAGATACACAGAACATGTAATAAAATCTACCCCAAATTGTGTTTGTAGAATTCAGTACCCATCACCCATCTCACAACAGCAGCCTGCTCTCCAGCTGACTTCTTATTCAAGCCTGCGGCTAGAGAGTAGTCTTCAAATCCTGCCCTGAAACTTTTGCATTTGCTATTGAAATCCCCACTAACCTTCATGCCTTTGGTGGGGGTGTGGTGGCGCAGAGTGCAGTTAGAAGCTGCCATGATGCAGAAATGTTCTCGTGCTTCAGCATCCATAGCTGTTGCAGATTAAAGGAAAATCAGTTTCTCCTCTCCATTTTGTTCACGACATGCTGCAGAAGCAAAATAGCAGTGCATCCTTGTCTTACAGTCTGCCATTCCTGTGCAGACACCTCCGCGAACCAGTGCACATTTTTAAACAGTGCACACTATTCAAAATAGTGCTTGTTAAAAGCAAAATTTAAAAAACTAAACAACACACTTTTAAAAGCAAAGTAAGATAAATGAAACAAGATAGAAATGAAATGAAAGAAAACATTTTCCCATAGGGACATAGATGTCATTTTCAAATCTCTGTGCTTACTTATCCAGCAAAATTCTAGCTACAGAAAAAGCAATTGCAAGTGTCCACTCATATTCTATTCCAAAGTGAACAGTTTGAAAATTGCCCCCTATACATCTGAGCAACCAAACCATCATGGTTTGGTTAATCTACCTCTGAGCCTTGAAGAGGCCCCCCCCCCCCCCCGGATAGAGCTGAGTCATTCTGGTGGGACGGCTAACTGAGGAAGCTTCTTTGCTGTAAACCTCCTCCATAAATAAAGGGTTACACTTTCCTGAACTTATGGCTCAGGGTCTTTCAGGTGCATTAGTTTTACCATGCTGAAATGAGCAAAATGAGTAACTGTTCCAAGCATTTTCTATCCACAGCTCCTTCACTACATGAAAAAGGTGCACTTTGTGAACAAGATGGGGGAAGAGATATACTTTGACAACAATGGCGACCCTCCTGCTGTCTATGACATTGTTAACTGGCAACCAAATCCCGATGGTAGCATCCAAGCTGTGAAGGTGGGAAGCTTTGACTCTAGAGCACCCAAAGGTCAAGAGTTGTCCATCAACATGAGCACCATCCGATGGAATATCCAACACACAGAGGTAAAAACCCAATGTACACAAAGCAAGAGCTAGAATCTTCTCAGATCCTGTTGTGAAGCCTGGAGATATGAGTCCAAACATGTCCAATAGAATCGTCTCTTAATCAAGCCATGCAACCTTCCCCTTCTCTCCTTACTCATCATCTCTACCAGTGTATCATCTGATACTTTTTGTCCTCCATCTGTAAAACCCAGACAGGTTTCCCCACGCCTCCTCCTCATGTGATGATGTTAAACGAGACTTCTGATCCCTGCTGAAGCTGCTTTGTTTTACTTTGGCAATGTGTTTTTTTGGCAGTGACCCTTTAAGTTGATGACTGATTCTTGAGATTGGGGCTGCCATCTCATCTAAAGGGTTGCAAGCTGTGTTGTTTTGTCCCGTGGTGTTTGGCCCTGAGACAAAAAACATGCCAAAGAACCATGCAGATTTTTTGGGGGAGGGGCCCTGCTATCAGTATGATACCCCTCCCATGAAAAAACATTGTGGCTTACTGGCTCTAGGTGTAAGTTTGTACTTGTTACATACTAAATTGCACAGTTAGTATGAGAAACATTCTATAAGGTCAACTTATTTTCTTTTTAAAATATTTACAAGTAGCTGATTCACTGTCCTGTAAACTTACATATTTTGGGGATTCAGAGCAGAAACTTTGCAACAATTTTTAGTTATGGCTATGGGACTGTGACTGTTGGGTTGTTTTTTGCTTTTTTTTCTAGTAATCTCCAAATGATGTTCTAGGACTCTTATTCAATAAAGATGTTTTCCAGTGGCTGAGCAGGGGAAAATAGTCCTTTTCAAATAAGACCCAGGGAGGGTAATTTTATTACAGGGACATTCCATGTCAAGTAGACAAATTTAGAAAATCATCCACACTTGACCTCCTTCAAATCGAATACAATTTTGTGTGGATGTTCCTTAGGCCCTCATACTAATCTATGCAAAATGTTTCGGCTGGATCTCTATTGTTTCAAGAGCTAGAGGCAGCTGAATGAAGGTCACTGTTAGAGTCCTGTGCTTCGCACAACCCAAAATGGCCACTTTGTCTGGGCACTGCAGCCAAACAACCCCTGTTAGGGACCTGAAATTATGTGGATTATTACAACCTCTGGTGCCAATCTCCTTTGCAAAGTTTGGAACCTAACATGAGCTTGCCACCCTTTTTATGGGCCAGCGAACTATGTGAAAAAGTTTACAAAAGAAATTTAAGGCTCACTTTGACTCCTCATTGCTCCTGATGTGTACTTCAATTCAGGCCATAACTGGATCAGTAGTCTTGGCCCATGACATATATCTAGGATTTGCACTAGTTACATAAAGACATGCTGTCACCTTTTTATGCAAATGTTCACCATTTTTTGGGTGCAAATATCCCTATTGTGTAGTTTTACATTTTTTTCTTTCTAATGTCATTTGAAAGAGCACCTTTTTTGCTACAAAAGTCATCCTGTTTTGTTTTGGACCCAGCCTTGCTTTGGTCAGAATTACAGTCACAAAGACCAGCATCATTTGCATGCGTGAATGCACTATGTTAAAAAGAGCCATTTTTGTCACCCAACTGTGAAACAAGCAAATGAGCTAGAGATGTGAAATTTTACAATGCAGCTCAGTTTACTGGGCTTACCACAGTTTACTGTGCTTTTTGACACATATTTGTTTAGACATATTTTATAAGTTAGTCATCAAAGTCAGTGCAAAACTTTGTATGCTGATTAATTACCCTGCATTAGTCAGCGGTGGTTGAGCTACTGCCAGTTCAGCAGAATTGACAACCCCATCGCCTAGGGGCCATTCCAGACAGCCTGACAAGGTACCAGCCACAGGTTCCCAAGCTTTTATTCAAGCACAAAACAAGAAAAGGCTAGACACTACATACGAGAATTGCTTAAACTGCAAATTTCACAAAAATTCCCATAGGGATTGATTTTCAAACCCGCACGCGCACATTCATGTGCGCGCGGTATCCAACACGCACACATGGACGCGCAGATTTCATAACATGCGCGCGTAGCTGCACACATGTTATAAAATCTGATGCCTGCGCGCACATGCGCGCCCGATTTTCTATCGCGTGCACATTTGAGCACGGGTGCCCCATTCGCATGCGCGGGGGGGTATTTTTTCAATTATGCACGGCACCACGATCCGCCTTTTTCCCAGTTCCCTACACCCCTACCTAACCTTCCTC
Organism: Rhinatrema bivittatum; assembly: GCF_901001135.1. Taxonomy (NCBI): domain Eukaryota; kingdom Metazoa; phylum Chordata; class Amphibia; order Gymnophiona; family Rhinatrematidae; genus Rhinatrema; species Rhinatrema bivittatum. The sequence goes on from NC_042630.1 coordinate 15,809,877, forward strand.
CCTTTTCCCCTCTCCACCCCTGACTCCTAAATCTACCCTAGTGATCCCTTTTTTTTTGTTTTATAACTTACTTCCTCCTCCGAGTAATTTTGTGTGCCGACTGGCTGCCGTTGCGCGAATCTCTGCGACAGCGCAAAATGGAGCTGTCCCGCCAAGCCTCGGGCATGCCCCTTTTGTGAACCCCGGCACTTCCGCGCGTTTTGGGAGATAAGCATGTGACCGGGCCATTTTAAAAATGTGCTCAGCCTGGCCACGCGCGTATCTACCGATTTTTATGCTCACAGGGTTTTGAAAATTTGGGTATTAGTGTTTTTTCCACCTTGCACACGCTTTTGAATGTCCCATCAATGTGTGACAAAGTGGCTTGTGAATAAATGTACTGCCTGCCTGATGACGTTGTTATGGGTGCATCAAGGGTAGCAATAATGTGCTCTTCTGGAACTCAACAGGTGTCTGTACCAGGCGGCCAGTAAAATGACCTGGCAGGACCTTAGGGGTGCAAGAAATTGACCAAGACATCACGTTCCTCAGTTGAGACTTCACATATATGGCCAATCCACCAGGATTTATCATGTATGCAAGCTAAATACTGACCAGGTTGGAAGCTGGATTCTTGAAGGGCGGGAAAATATTCACATTCATGTTCTAGAACACTTGCAATGAATGAGGTGATGCAACTAAAATTTGCATCATCAAATTTTGAATGACATCAATGGGCTTGAATTGATGATTTTCCCTTGTGCCAGCAACTGTCTGATCTTTGCTAAACCTCTCATCCTGAACATGTTGTGACGGCCGGACGGAGGACTCGCGACCGGCCCGTCTTACCTGCCCTCCCGCGTCGTTCCAGAGCTGGCCTTGCTCCGGGGCAGGACAGGGGAGGTGTTCTGGCAAGCCTCTAGACGCTTCTGTCCAGGCCTTCTCCTGCGAGCCGGTGTTTCGCGGCGAAGACGCCTCCGAAGACGCTGCTGAAGACTCCCATGGTGCAGGCCTTAGGCATGCACGCGCGGCCCCCCTCTCTTGAAGGGGCCACGGCGCACCAGGACTGTCGGCCCCTTCAGATGACGTCAGCCCTGGCGAAGTATATAAGGCATCTCCTGACACTCAGGAGTTGCCTTAGCAACTTCTCCCTGCCTTGGATTAGTTGTCCTTCGGCTTGTCTGTCTGCTGACCAGTTCTACCTTCCTTCCGGAATCTGATTGCTGCCTGTATTGACCTACCAATCCTGCACTAGGCCAAGGGTTCACCTCCTGGCAAAACAGAACAGGTCTGATTGCTTCAATGTCCTCCTTTGGTGCAAAGAAAAATTTGATATCAGGGACACAAAGAGCACAGTGCATGTTCCCAAAATCTCTGCCACAACACACTGCTAACATGACATCACCATAGTTCCTTGTGAAGGAGATACTTTTGCATGTTCAGGCTTGCATGCAGTAAATAACAGCACAATAAAATGTCCATTTTGAGGGGTCATTTATATAAATATGTTGAAACAAGATGTGGCATAAGCTACAAGCATGGAAAGCACAACAAGCTTTGCCACACTGTAGAATTTCACATCTCTAGCTCATTTTCATGTTTCACAGTAGGGCGCCAAAGTTGCTTCTTTTTAACATTCTTTTTCTCTTTTTAACATTCTCTTTCTCTTTAATAGTTTTCCTGTATACTTGTGTTAATGTATTCTGCCTTGAGGCGACTGTTTTAATGTATTTCCGCCCTGGAGGCGACTGTTCAGTTCCTTGTAAACCGGTGCGATATGTATTCTTTACAGGAACATCGGTATATAAAAATTAAAAGTAAATAAATAAACATAGCGTGCCCACTCATGCAAATGATGCATATTATTGGGGCCTTAATTCTGGAAAAAGTAAGATCGGGTCCAAAATGAAACAGGATGACTTTTGTGGAAAAAATGATGTTCTTTCATATGACATTTAAAGAAAAGAATTAGAAACTACACAGCAGAGATATTGTCATCTTAAAATTGGCGAAAATTTGCATAAAAAAGAGACATTGTGCCTTTATGTAATTATATCTTTGCATGGACTATGACTACTGATCCAGTCAGGGCCTGAATCAAAGTATAGGTCAGGAGCAACGAGGCGTCAAAGTAGGCCTTATATTTCTTTTGTAATATTTTTCACATACTTTGCTGGCCCATAAAAAGGGAGGCAAGCTCACGTTATGTTCCAAACTTTGCACTGGGACTTACCACCAGGGGTTGTACTAATCCACAAAATTTCAGGCCCCTGAGAGGTGTTGTCGGGCTGCAGCACCGGGACAAAATGGAGATTTTAGGTTGTGTGGAGCACGGTACTCAGAGGTGAGCTCCATTCAACTGCCTCTAGCTCTCCAACCAGTAGAGATCCAGGTGAAAAATTTAGTACGGTTTTGTTTGAGACCCTAGAGACCATCCATGCAAAATTTTGTTCGATTTGGAAGAGGTTGAGCTTGGCCCCCTTGTTCCACTTGATATGGAATGACCCTACAGCCTCAACTCCACCCCTCCCCCCCCCCCCAGAATGCCACTTTCTAGTGCATACAAAATCACCTCTGTGCATACTTTTACATGCACGGCCCTTGGGAATTTTCAAATAGCCTGTTAAAGTGTATAAAACTAGGTTTTATGAATGTAAATCCTTTGGAGAATTCAGCCCTTAATGTTGTGAAGAGGACAATTTTTGTAATAAGTTATAAAGGTAAAAAAGCATTTCTCCCATGTTACTCAGCCATCTGAAACTTACCCACTCTGAATGCAGCTAAAATTCCAAGCACTGCTCCAGTGCCTCAAGGTGCATTTAGGTTGGAGGAGGAAAAGCATACATGTAGATGACATTTTTCAATCTTCCCTTGTACTTTTCCAGCAAAATTCTGCCCATAGAAAAAGTAGGTGCTGGTAGCATGCAGCTGTTCCTTCCTTCCCAGAAGTCTTCAATTATCAACTTATCAATTAAACATTCTTTTCTATATATGCACTTTTCAGTATAGATTGGATCTACAAAAGATTTCCTTCTCTTTCTTTCTCCATTCATTCCCAGGTACCGCGCTCCGTGTGCAGCGAGAGCTGTGGCCCAGGGTACAGGAAGGCGGCTCAGCAGGGACAGCCCCTCTGCTGCTTTGACTGCATCCCATGTGCAGAGGGGGAGATTTCTAACGTAGTAGGTATACAGTGCAGGATTACTGCATTTACTGGATATCATATAAGATAATTACTGCTAACTATAATGACCTCACAAATGGATCTAAGATCTGTTGGTCCTGGAATGAACCACTCCATTTAGACTGTACTAGTAGGACACTGCTAACAGATATTCCTGTTCCATTCAGAAGATAAATCCTGTTCTTTTGAAAAGAAGTAAAAGAAATGTAGTCAAAGTTAGGAGGGACACATGATGCTCTTAACAGCACCCAAGTAGGGGCATGAATTCCTTGAGCATAGATAGTTTTTCAATCATTGTGACGATTATCATGCCTGCTAGAGAAGGTACACAAGTTGAGTTTACAACCACCAAGCTAAACAATCTCCAGTAAAATTCTTAACTGCTGTAGAAATCCCAGGAACAAACCTGAAGATCATTAGGCTCCAAGCACAGTATGCTACCACTGGACTGATTTGAACAACTCCTTCTACATTGCTAGTAGAAGATCCTTGGCTGTCATAGCCAAGATAATCACTACCAGTTTATAATATCACCCTTTCACAAGACTGACGTTTCACTGCAATCTATAATTTGTAAATACATTCTAAAAAAAAAAAAATCAATAAATTCAAAATGGAAGACCTGGTGGAAAACAAAGATAAAAACATCACCTGTAACTGAGAGGTACTTTCACGGTCGATTTAGAAACATTTCCTGTTGCAACTCTAGGCAGAATTTCTCATTAGGGCAGGGGGCAGTTCAGTTGCCATACATCCTTAATTTCTGATTTTCTGATTTCTAGATTCAAATATCTGTTGGCAGTGTGCAAGTGATCAGTGGCCCAATGAGAGAAGGAGTGAATGTGTCCCAAAGAGAATAGAATATCTCTCCTATCAAGAAGTCATGGGAATCATTTTGGCTCTTGTTGCCATCTCCTGCTCCATCACTACAGCTGCCATATTGTGCATTTTTATCAAGTACAGAGATACACCCATCGCCAAAGCCAATAACCGGGAGCTCTCCTTCCTACTCCTAGGGGCGCTGATGCTGAGCTTTCTCTGTTCCCTGCTCTTCATTGGGGATCCTCAGCAAATAACCTGCTTGCTTCGTCAACCTGCCTTCAGCACCATATTTGTTCTCTGTGTCTCTTGTGTGTTGGCCAAGACCATTATGGTAGTCATTGCCTTCAATGCCACCAAACCCAACAGTAACCTGAGAGGGTGGGTGGGACCTCGGGTTCCCATTGTTACAGTTTCTGCTTGTACATTTATACAGGTTCTCATCTGTGTCACCTGGCTGCTGCTCTGTCCTCCCTTCCCAGAGAGGAACATGAAACTGAAGACTGGCATTATCATATGGCAGTGCAATGAATGTTCAGATGTTGCGTTCTGGTGCATGCTGGGATACATGGGGCTGTTGGCATGTGTCAGCTTCCTGGTGGCCTTCCTTGCACGCAAGTTGCCTGACAGCTTCAATGAGGCCAAGTGAATCACATTTAGCATGCTTGTGTTTCTGAGTGTCTGGCTGTCCTTCATCCCAAGCTATCTGAGTACTCAGGGGAAAAACACAGTTGCTGTGGAGGTCTTTGGGATCATTTCTTCCAGTACAGGGATTCTCATTTGTATCTTCTTTCCCAAGTGTTACATCATATTACTCAGACCTGACATGAACACCAGGGAGCTACTCTTAGGGAAAGGTACTGGCAACAAAAAGAAGATAAAGGCCATTTAGTAATCCATCATATTCCTCCATTCTGTATCACACTATAACTGTCTGTAGTCCAGTTCTAATAATCCCGATGGTTCTGAAGGAAACAATGATTTTGTAGGTTCTGAATCATTATACTAGATCACTCAAAGAGATGTAGTACAGGAGCTTTATATAGATCTTTCTTCATAAACAACTCACTCAAGATTAATGTTTGCAAATGGCTTTAAGTTTTAGTTGCAGTTTTGATTTATGCAATATCTACATAAACCTGGTCTTTCACTGGGCATCAGCAACCGAGCTGTTGTTAACCCACAATTGTCTTAAACTGGGTCTACTTGTCTACTAGACTTGCATCCATTGTGGATAACTCTTTGAAACAGCCACGCACGCCCCCATATACGCATGTATATGGGCATTGCGAAAATCTCCTGTATTTTATAACCAGAGCATATATGATATGCTGCGAGGAAAGGCCTGGGGCAGGTGCCCAGGGACCATGGGATTTCAGTCCTGAAGGACCTAATAGAAAGGTGCAGGAGAATAGTGGAATATTTTCATCATAGCATGAAAGGTGAGTAGCTTCTCCATGAGAAGCAGGAGGAATATTGGATAACAAATTAGCCTTTGATTCAAGATGTTGGCGTCTGATGGAATTCCACCTACCTGATGCTGCAGAGGTTAGTGGAGCCTCAGATTCTCCCTTCACAGTCAGTCTCTGATAATTGAATAGTGATAGTGTTATCTCCTTGAAACAAATCTTGAAGCCCTTCATGGATACCACAGAGGAGCTGAGTTCAAGAAACACCACCCTGGGTGCGGCCATCCCCATAGTAACTATTCTGGAGGGGAAAATTAGAGGTTTTCCCATGAGCAAGAGGGAATGGAAGCAGAGGTTTGCAGTTTGTAGACTCTGCAGCAGCAGGTAGGAGGGAGACTGAAAGCTTTAACAAAAAAACCCAACAATGATTACATGCTTGCCATTGTTTGCAATCCATGGGTGAAAGGGAGCCTTGCCCTCAGGTTGCAGCTTCTCACTTACATGAAGGAGAGATTAGAGGTGTGCATCCGTTTTCCACGTATTTGTAATCCGCAACTTATTTTTTGCTAACTGTTAAATACGTGGGGAGGTGAAAAGCATCGCGACTCCCCATGTATTAAACAGATTTCTGTTTTATTCAGCCAAAATAAAGATTTAAACCCCCCCACCCTCCTGACCCCCCCAAGACTTACCAAAACTCCCTGGTGGTCCAGCGGTGGGGTCCGGGAAGTCACTCAGACCCTCGGTGCTAGTTTCATCATGGCGCCGATAGCCTTTGTCACAGGGGCTACCGGTGCCATTGGTCAGCCCCTGTCACATGGCCATCGGCGCCATCTTGTGCTCCTACCATGTGACAGGGGATGACCAATGGCACCGGTAGCCCCTGTGACATAGTATGGGCAAAGGCTATCGGCGCCATTTGAGTCCTGGCGTCGGACGGCAGGTCGCTCCGGGACCTCGTTGGACTCACAGGGACTTTTGGCCAGCTTGGGGGGGGGCCTCCTGACCCCCACAAGACTTGCCAAAAGTCCAGCAGGGGTCCGGGAGCGACCTCCTTGCACGCTGGCCATCCGATCCCAATACTCAAAATGGCGCCGATCGCCTTTGCCCTCACTATGACGGCGATCGGCGCCATTTTGAGACTCAAAATCGCCGTCCCGCCAATACTCAAAATGGCGCCGATCGCCGTCATAGTGAGGGCAAAGGTGATCGGCGCCATTTTGAGACTCAAAATCGCCGTCCCACCAATACTCAAAATGGCGCCGATCGCCATCATAGTGAGGGCAAAGGCGATCGGCGCCATTTTGAGTATTGGGATCGGACGGCCAGCGTGCAAGGAGGTCGCTCCCGGACTCCCGCTGGACTTTTGGCAAGTCTTGTGGGGGTCAGGAGGCCCCCCCAAGCTGGCCAAAAGTCCCTGTGGGTCCAACGGGGGTCCCGGAGCGACCTGCCGTCCGACGCCAGGACTCAAAATGGCGCCGATAGCCTTTGCCCATACTATGTCACAGGGGCTACCGGTGCCATTGGTCAGCCCCTGTCACATGGTAGGAGCACAAGATGGCGCCGATGGCCATGTGACAGGGGCTGACCAATGGCACCGGTAGCCCCTGTGACAAAGGCTATCGGCGCCATGATGAAACTAGCACCGAGGGTCTGAGTGAGTTCCCGGACCCCACCGCTGGACCACCAGGGAGTTTTGGTAAGTCTTGGGGGGGTCAGGAGGGTGGGGGGTTGTAGTTAATTTAGTAGTAACGTATTTACAGATTGACAACTTATTGAATTCTCCATACTTCCGCATGAAACGGAATTGACCCCCCCACGAATACGTATCACGTACGCAACGAAATCTTTTTGCCTGCACATCCCTAGGAGAGATACTAGTGGCTAGGGTGCACGAACAGAGCACCGGAGACATAAAATCGCAGTGGGGATGCGGCACAGGAAAATGGCCACCCCAGAGAATATTGTGAGCCCGAGCAGAACCCTATAAGCAACCATTTCCTCCTCCACCTCAATACGCCACAGCCACGTTGCCCCTGCAGAATCATCTCTCCTGACGCAGACCATAGCTAAAGCACTGGCAACAGAGACTCTTACCCCACCACAGCATGCTCTCGCCCAGCCCTATTTAGCCAGATGAGTAGTTATCCGGCTGAGTGGCAGACACTGATCCCAGGCAGATATTCGGCTGCTACCACTTAGCGGGATAAATTGAAACATATTCAGCTAAGTGGAACTGAATATCTGCCTCGGTATTATCATCATTAAGAAGTTTCCAACTTCCCCTATGCACATTAGAGACTTCACTTTGGACCTTTCTGCCCTTCAATTTCATAATTAATTTAAATCAGCTATGAATAATTATTCTCTTCTTCCTCTGATGGGATCTGGAAGAAATGACGCACAATTACAGGATAATTCTCCCCGGCGGGAGATCTCTCCCTGTCAGAGGGTGGGGAGGAACGAGTATAAATGCAGGCAGGATCCTGGGGCAGCCACCACTGCGGTGATACGTCAGGACCTGGGGAGTCACCGGTTAGGGTCAGACAGTCTGAACTCCACAAGGATATTAGAAAGGTCTGCTGATTTCAGGTATTACTGCAAGATTTCCTATTTAGTTCTGGTTCAAGCATTCTTCTGCTTTTCCGGTATACCCGTTAACAAAAAAAAAAATCTTATACCTTCATTTTCAGCGCCGTGGATCTGCATATAATGGGGGTTAAAAATTACAAATAGGACGATGGCACCTTACTGACTCCTGTCCAGGAAAGCTCATGTCTCAATAATTCAGGGAGTCTATTAGGTGATCCCAGTCTCTTTTGCTGCTATAGACTGACACGGCCACTGTCCCTCTGGAAGCTTTTGGGGGGGAGGGGGGTTAAGTTGCAGTACCTCTCTCCTCTGCTGTGTGCCACGATGTAGATAACTTCACTGACATGAGAATTTTACCGGTGTTGCCAATGCAATTATACGGAATGATTACAATAAAATGGTAGGAAAAGTAGGGGAAAAAATTACAAGATGGCAGTAAGTGAGGTTACAAAAAGTACCGCACCAGGGACAGGTCTCAGGCTATGGTGCCGGTCAGTATTGTCTCCGGCCAGGAGGCAAGATCTCACATATTGTGCAGCTCTAGCTGCTGTTTCTCTTCTTTCCCCCAGGATTGTAAGGAGATTTTTTTTTTTTTACATCATTCTTTTTGTGGGAAATCTTTAATGATCTCTGTCAGCTTTGGGAAATCTGTGTCCCTGATATCTGTATCTGGCTTCTTGGAGTTTCCAGTTTAGTTTCTGTCTGCATTTTTCTATTTCTAATCTGTGAATCACTTATCCTGTACTTGGTGAGGACCTGCCTGCTCCTTTGTCTCTGTGACTGAGGTGAGGCATTCTGCCAGCGAGCATGTTCTGTGAAGGGATGTGTGTGGTGGTCCAGCCGGTTCTGTTTTCCAATTTGTTCCTCCCTGTAGGAGGTGTATCGGTGTTCTAGGGCACACTGAATTCCAGATGTTAGTGCTGGTGCTGGGTTGGTCTGGCAGGGTTGCCACTTAAGTGCTGGGAGAGTTTTTGTTCCAAGCTTTTGCTGGTGCCGGGGGTCGGCAGGCACATCCTGCTCCTCTCCTTGTTAGCGCCCGGAGCCAGCTGTACTCTGCCTCTCCTCTCTGCAAGTTGCACGTGATAATGCCAGACTGAGCAAAATGAAGCTCACTGGTTAAGTCGTTGTAAGAAAACAAGTCCTTACATTCATTGGGGTAGATTTTAAAAGGGTTACGCGCATAAGTTATGCGCGTAACCCTTTCAAAACCCCCCTGCGCGCACCGAGCCTATTTTGCATAGGCTCGGCGGCGCGCGCAAGCCCCGGGACATGCGCAAGTCCCAGGGCTTTGCTAGGGGGGCGTGTCGGGGGGCATGTCGGGGGGCAGTGCGACATTTGGGGCATTCTGGGGGGCATGTCGGGGCATGGTGCCGGCCTGGGGCGTTTCGGGGGCGTGGCATAACTTTCACGATAAAGGTAGGGGGGTTGTAGATAGGGCTGGGGGGGTAGGTTAGGGAGGGGAAGATGGGGGGAGGCCGAAGGAAAGTTTCCTCCGATTTCGGAGCGGCCTCGGAGGGAACGGGCAGCGCGTGCATGGCTCGGCGTGCAAGGTGCACAAATGTGCACCCCCTTGCGCGCGCCGACCCCGGATTTTATAAGATACGCGCGGCTACGCGCGTATCTTATAAAATCCGGCATACTTTTGTTTGCACCTGGTGTGCGAACAAAAGTATGCGCGGGCGTACATTTATAAAATCTACCCCTTTGTTTTTTAGTATTTTCATTGGCATCAATATTCAAAAGCATTTAGCTGGATAACTCACAGGTTATTTGGATAAATGGCAAATTTTTGAACATTGGGTCGCTTGTCCAGCCAGATTTTAGGCAGATAAGTCATTATCCAGCTAAAATCTGACCAGATAAAAAAAAAAAAGTAAATCCTGGGGCATACTAGGACACGTTTAAGTTATCTGGCTAACTTGGATGATTTTTTATTTGTATGTGGCTAAGTTAGGGTTGTCTCAGAGCAGGTCTAAAGTTATCTGGCCTTCTTTCACCCGATAACGTAAGAGTTAACCAGTCATAATCAAAAGAACACAGCCGGTTAAGTGGCACCGTATTAAAAAAAAAAAAAATGCGGGCTGTGGGTCTGCAGCCTGATAACAACTCTCCAGCATCTCATGACTGGGCCTGCCAGGCTGAGAATTGCCAACCCCATCCCTAAACCTCTCCGAAGTGTCAGTGATCATGTCCTACAAGGACAAAACAAGTCAAAGCCATAACCTTGGAGGCTACATCACAAAATGTCAGGTGAGGTTGTGAACCTCTCGCTAGGATTCAATTCGGTTTCCATCTCTGGGGCATTAGGACTGCAGTTTCTCATCCACAGACAGAAAAACTGTTCTTCTTATAACCCGCTAAAATTTGTGGATGTTATAAATTAGGGGGCACATTCTTAACCCAGTTCTCAGGACACACCCGGCCAGTCAGAATTTTTTTTTTTTGTTTAACTGCTGCTTCACTTAACCTGCTTATATTATTTTGAATGCAGCCAGCTAAGACTAAAATTTATCCAACCACATCAGGCCGGGTAACTTTCAACCTAAAAGTAGCTGAATATCTTTCATTGGGGATATTCAGAGGGACATTTACCTGCTAAATAACCGGGACAGCTTATTCAGGTAACTGTAGCTGAATAACTCGTTCGTTCGCTGGCTTACTGAATATTTGGCACTGTAAAGTTAGTAAAATTTGGAAACCATTTCTGGAATGGAATAAGAAGATGGCAGTTTTTGTTCTGGTTAATTAAGAATGGCTGCTCTGAATAAAACCTTTCTGAATTAATATACTTTATATGAGGAATTAATATTTTAATTCATTTTAATTATTTTAATTTTATTAATTAATGTGACTTTTCCTTGTGGATGGTGAGAAACAATATTATTGTTGGGTTTTTGAAAAATTCTATTGTTTTTATTTTATTTTTTGTTTTCCTTTGGTTATAGAGGTTGTTGTTTAAACATATCTGGTCGACATAGTTTTTTATTTTGATTTGATATGTATGTTTATTGGTTACTTGCTTACAATTTTTAGATAGGTGGTTACAAATATCTTAAATAAAAATATATTATCATATTTTGATGCCTTGATTAAATATTTTGCTGAAATATATTATCAATTGATTATTCATAAAAATTCTTTCACAAGAAAAAAAAAAGAAACAAAAAGAGACCAAGAGATGTTTTCTATATTGGCGGGTTAGATCTTGATTTTAAATTCCATGAAATTATTATTTTGTATCTTCTTTATTTTTTTTTTATATTCTAGCCATGAAAGAAAAAAAAAGAGAGAGCCACAACACAGTTTCCTCAAGATATATATATATATTTTTTTTTTGGGAGGGGGGGGGGGTCAAAGAGAAGGCGAGTTTGGTGAAACTTAAGTTTTCATTGGCTTTGCCCAGGAATAGTCCTTAAATACAACATATGATGTAGTGACCTGTTTCCACAGACCGGAACTTGCACATTATTAGGAAGACTGTAAAAATATTTTTCTATGTGCCATTTAACCCTTGTAATTGTCTCGGGTGTTTCCACTGGTTACTAATATTTCCCACATTCTGTCCCACGTGCCAGACAGCGTCATGATGCTTGTTGAGTTGATGCTTCTGCTGGCGATGCCCCCTCCTCTCTGCTTTGCTCTCTCCCTGTCCCCGGGCTGTACCCTCCAGAGCCAGAAAGAGGTGGGCTTTGCACAGGACGGGGACATCCTGATTGGAGGAATAATTCCAGTGCACATCGACTGGCTGCAATCAGATAATCAGATTATTGGACAGCCCGATCTCTGCGATACGTAAGATGCCTGCTTTTTGTGCTCGCCTTTTGTCTCCTGCACTGTTCTAAATGTCTCCTGGCTGTGTAAGAATGATCTCTATAGGCGCAGTCTTTTGTGTGTCTCTGATCTGAGATTCTCCTTGGATACTGACAGTGTGTGTGTGTCTGTATGTGTGTATGTCTCTGCTCTGTAACTCCCTGGTGGCAAATGTGTGTGTTTGTGTGTGTATGCATGTGCTCTGTGATGCTTCATGGATTCTCGTTGTGTCTATGTGTGTCCCAGCTCCTTGACTCCTTGAGGTTATCACCTTCTTTATTGTATCTCTGTTCTATGACTCCCAGATCAAACCTGCCTCAGTTTGCTGGCTATAAACCACAACGCTTGATCTAGTCTATTTCTTTTCTGTGTAAAACAAGTTTATGCCTTTGCATTTTTTGCTTTCATTGCCTCATCAGATCCTCACCTGGTCTTCATTTAATGGTTAAATCCAAATATGTACAGAGCAAGTTAAGCCTCGGATTTCAACTTCCAGGAAAAAATATATCAACCGAAGCCACCAACCACTATTAAGGGAAAAGGTATCAGATATAATAGTCCTCAAAAAATATAATCTACAGACTTTTCCAGGATGGGTTTCAATCAGCATCATATAGCTGAGGACAACGTTTTCACGACATTTATTTATTCCCACCTACTATATTTTTTACTAACTTTGTTATTTCTCATTCTCATTCACTTAAAAACTTTTTTCTTTTTTTTGTATATGTAAGACAAATCATCCCGCTCTCTTTACCTCAAAAGCCTTCCCAATGCTCAGTGTAGGGAAGGGTTAAACGCTGAGCATTTGGGAAGGCTTTTGAGGTAAAAAGAGTGGGTTTTTTTTGTTTAAAAAGATAAGTAGCTTTGAATTATCTTACATATACAAAAAAAAAGAATTTTTTGTTAAAGAGAATGAGAAATAATAAAGTTAGTTAGTAAAATACATGGGTAGGTGAAAATAAGTAAATGACGTGAAAACATTGTGCTCAGCTATATGATGCTGGTTGAAGCCCATTGTGGGCCAAGCGCCTGTAGATTATATTTTTTGAGCACTGTTATATCTGATACCTATTCCCTTCACTTAAAGATGCCAAAAGCAGTTAAGCACAGCTTGACCTTCAGAAATCAGTCAAAGATCTGCTACTACTAAAGTATTAATTTTGTAGCGGGGCCCATCGCTTTGGTGCTGTATCCTAGACTAAGGGGTGCTTTAGGTCTTGGGTTCAAGTCCAGATGGGGAGAAAGATTTCTCTTCCGGAGCCCCCCTGGTGCTGTTAATCACTTATCTCAGTGACCGCTTCACACTGTAGGTCCATGATCTTTGGGAGGCTCCAGATGCTGAAAAATAGAAGCAGGGAAGCCAAAATTAAAACAACAGGGGAGAAACCAAGAGTCGCAAAAGGGTCCATCCATCCCCTAGTAAGTCCACACAAAGGTAAAACTCAATAAAAATACTGGAGTCCATAGTTGGGGTTCAACTAAAAGATAGTCTTTACTGTAACTTAAAGAAAATGATCCAAGCCAAGATCACATAAATAAGAGCAATAGAAAAGAAATGGTTTCTCTGTGCATCCATCTCTTCTTCCCTTCCCTTCCACCTCTTGCACCTTCATCCTGAGAAACATATCCTCACCAGGGAGGGTGAGAAAACTGGAGTGCTAACTCCATCCTCCACTGAAACCCAGTGGGAGACATAGTCACCAAGTCCTGAAAAAGCTAAAAAAGGGATTCCAAACTCCCCAAAACTTCCCTGTAACCCTAATTTTCAATAACTGATTCTCTTCCTTTTTCATCCTTCAAAAATCTCTGGAAAACCTCTTCACCCTTGCTGTTGCACAAGTTCAGGCAAAAATATATTTTTCTGATCCCAATTTTCAGAGAGACATGGGTGGGGGGAACCCTTCTCTTCTGACAAGGTTCCATACAAATCTCCAAAAAGTCAAACCTCCTCCATTAGAGACTCTGGATGAATCTCAAAAACTGGCTCTGCAAAATTCTTCCTTCTTTCACCAACACAAGATTCACTTAAAATCAAAGGTTGATCTTTAGCTGCTCTCCTGACTCTCTCCTCAGCTCCTTCCCTTCTTGTGTCCCTCCTTCCTTTCTCAGGTCTCTTCTGCCCTCCTCGGGTCTCTCCTCTGACCACTGAGCATACTCCCAGGGGTTATAAACCCTAAAAGCTACCCAAAAGGTAGCGTTAAAGCAATGGAAGGAATTCCAAAACCAACAGCTCCCTCTGCTCCTAGCCAGAACAATACTTTGTGGAAAAATATTACGGACAGGCAAGGATCCCTGCCACAATTAGTTTTCTAATGCTACTAGACATATACTGTACGTTAGGGTCAACAGTAGGTGACTGAGTTGCATCACACTGCCCTAGCCAGGGACTGGAACTCCAACTTCCTTAAGGGAATTGATAAGACAAAGCTCTCAATGCAATTTGTTAGAAGATAAAGAGAACAAAGTCTACAAAACTAGGCAGATATAATCTGGAAGTCATAAAACAAAAACACAAAGACTTGAGGTAACCAAAGGTAATTATTACCCTTACATCATTGGAAATACCATCTAAATGTGGAATTCTATTTGTTCCTCAGATTAGACACTAAGGCATATAGCTGGGTGCAAGCCATGATGTTCTCCATTAGTGAAATAAACCAAAACCAAACTCTACTCCCCAACATCAGCCTGGGCTTCCAGATCTTTGACACCTGCTACTCAATCACTAGAGCTCTGAGGGGCACTGCATGGATGCTGACAGGGCAGGAGAAGCCCATCTTGAACTATCGGTGCCAAAGCCAGACTTCATTGGCGGCCATCATTGGAGAATCCAGTTCCACTTCTTCTATTTCCATGGCAAGGTTCTTAGGACTTTACAAGTACACTCAGGTAAAACATGGTAACCTTATTTGAAATTTGCCACAGGGTTAGTGGTGTGGTAATAATGGTGGTTGTGAAGCCCAAGACTCCTACAAGCACTCATAGACCAATGAACAAACAAAAAAAAAAATTGGCGCAAAGCAAAGAATATCAAGCAGCATTGTCTGGATGATCAAAAAGGCTCCTCACCCAGTACAAATGTTGCTAGCAATAATTTATCCGTTTGACAGTTGCTTGGTATTGATTGATTGTAAATACCACTACCCTTATCATAAGGCTTGGGAGTAACTGCACGGAGAAATATGGGGGTATCCTGCATGGAGCGGCAGATACTACCCTAAGAACCTTGCTGGGCAGACTGGATGGGCCATCTGGTCATTGCTATCTTACTATATTATTTTGTTAATTTTGAGAAGAATTGTGCTAAATGGAGGGAATAAGAACATAAAAACCATAAGAAAAGACTTGCCATTCTGGGTTAGACCAAAGTTCCATGAAGTCCAGTATCCGGTATCCAACAGTAGCCAAGCCAGGTCACAAGTACCTGGCAGGATCCCAAGTAGTAGATAGATTCCAAGCTGCTTATCCCAAGAATAAGCAGTGGATTTCTGCAACTCTTACCATAATAATGGTTAATGGACCTTTCCTCCAGGAACTTTAAAATGCTGCTGAACTAATAGCTTTTACCATATCCTTTGACAACGAATTCCAGAGCTGAATTATACGATGATAAAAAAATATTTTCCCTTTTTAGATTTAAATGTATTACCTAGTAACTTAATTGTGTCCTCTGATCTTTGTACTGTTTGAAAGAGCAAACAACTGAGTAACGTTTACTTGTTCCATTCCATTTTTAATGTTATAGACCTCTAACATATCTCCCCTCAGCCATCTCTTCTCCAAGCTGAAGAATCCTAATCTCTTTAGCCTTTCTTTACAGAGGAATTATTCTATCCCCTTTATCAACTTGTTCACCCTTTTCTATACCTTTTCTAATGCTGCCATATCTTTTTTGAGATGTAGTGGCTAGAACTGCACACGATACTCAAGATGAGGTCACACCATGGAGCAATACAGAGGCATTATGATATTCTCTGGTTTATTCTCTATTCCTTTGCTAATAATATCTAGTATTTTATTTCCTTTCTTGGCTGCTGCTGCACACTGAGCAGAAGTTTCTATGTGTTATCAGCGATGACACCTAGTTCCTCTTCCTGAGTGGTGACTCCTAATATGGAACCTTGCATTGTGTGGTCATTATTTGGGTTACTCTTCCCTAAGTACATCACTTGTCCACAATAATTTTACTTTTCCATTTGCATGCCCAGTCTTCCAGTTCTTCAGTGTTCTCTTGCAATTTCTCACAATCCTCTTGTGATTTAACAACTTTGAATAGTTTTGTGTCATTGGCAAACCTGATCACCTCATTTGTTATTCCCATTTCCAGGTCATTTATAAATATATTAAAAAGCATCGGTCCCAGAACAGATCCCTGGAGCACTCCACAATTCAACTTTCTCCATTGGGAGAATTTACTATTTAGCCCTACTCTCTATTTTCTTTCTTTTAACCAGTTGGTAATCCTCAATAGGACACAGCCCATTTCCTATGACTTTTTAATTTCCTAAGAAGTGCCTCATAAGAAACTTTCTCAAATATTTTCTGTAAATCCTGGTACATTATATCAACTGGCTCACCTTTATCACAGGTTTACTTACGCCTTCAAAAAAATGTAGCAAATTTGTAAGGCAAGACTTCCCTTGGCTAAATCCATGTTGACTTTGTCCCATTAAACTATGCTTATCTATATGTTCAGCAATTTTATTCTTTATGATAATTTCTACCATTTTGCCTGACACAGACATCAGACTCACGGGTCTGTAGTTTCCTGGATCACCCCTTGATCCTTTTTTAAAAACTGGCACTGCATTGGCAACCTTCTAGTCTTCAGGTACCTTAGACAATGTTACTGATAGTTTACAAATTTCCAATTGCAGGTCTGCAATTTCATTTCTCAGTTCTTTCATCATGCTGGGATGTATACCAC
Source organism: Rhinatrema bivittatum (assembly GCF_901001135.1). NCBI lineage: Eukaryota > Metazoa > Chordata > Amphibia > Gymnophiona > Rhinatrematidae > Rhinatrema > Rhinatrema bivittatum. Next base: position 15,826,597 of record NC_042630.1, read on the forward strand.
CTGGTCCAGGTGACTTGCTACTCTTTAGTTTGTTAATTTAGCCTGGTACATCTTCCAGGTTCACTGAGATTTGTTTCAGTTCCTCTGAATCGTCACCTTTGAATATCTTTTTTAGCATGAGCATATCTCTTACATATTCTTCAGTGAATACCAAAGAAAAGAATTCATTTAGTCTCTCTGCTATGGCTTTGTCATCCCTAAGTGCTCCTTTTACCCCCTGATCATCTAATGGTCCAACTGACTCCCTCACAGGCTTTTTACCTCGAATATACCTGTACATTGTTTTATTATCAGTTTTTGCTTCCACAACGCACTTCTTTTCAATTCTCTCTTTGCCTTTCTTTTCAATGCTTTGCAACTGATTTGCCAGTGCTTATTCTGTTTCCTGTTTTCTTCATTCAGATCCATTTTCCATTTCTTGAAAGATGCTCTTTTAGATATTATAGCCTCTCTCATCTCACGTTTTAACCATGCCAGTAGTCAGTTAGCCTTCCTTCCACCTTTCTAATGTGTGGAATACATTTGGTCTGGGCTTCCAAGATGATATTTTTAAACAATGTCCATGCCTGTCCTAAACTCTTAACTTTTGCAGTTGGTTTTTTAAAGTTTTTTCTAACTATTTTCTTCATTTTATCATAGTCACCTTTTTGAAAGTTAAATGCTATCACAGTAGATTTCTTTAGTGTGCGCCTTCCAGTTATTAAGTCAAATTTGATAATGTTGTAATCACTGTTGCCAAGTGGCTCCAGCACAAAATCCTGTGTTCCACTAAGGACTAGGTCTAAAATAGTTTCCTCTCTTGTTGGTTCTTGTACCAGCTGCTCTATGAAGCAGTCATTTATTTCATCTAGGATCTTTACCTCTCTAGAATGTCCTGATGTAACATTCACCAAGCCAATACTGGGGTAATTGAAATCACCCATTATTACTGTGCTGTTGATTTTGTTAGCTTCTCTAATTTCTTTTAGCGTTTCATTGTTAGTTCATTCTGGCCAGGTGCATGGTAATACACCCCCACTTCTATTTTATTCCCCTTTTTACTGGAATACATAAAATAAAACTTACTTGAGAACAAAACCCACTACATTAGCTCTACAACATAAGACAACCCTTTCAAAATGATCAAACTCCTTTTATTTTCTGTCTTGGATCCTCTCTTGATTCTTTACCTCTAAGTTAATATAAAAATGGTACAAAATACACTTATGTAATGGATGATGATTGAGCAGATGGTGAAGTTTAACATCTAGACTTTGGTTTACCAGGTCTTCTTGCACAGGGAGAGTCATGTTTATTTGAAGGAATTATTAGTGAATTATTGTCCTTCCCATACCTTGCACTCTGCCAGTCAACAGTGATCAACTTTTCCATCAGCAAAGGCAGCACGTTTATGAGAAAACAGCCACCTTGCTTTTCACTCACGCTGTGCCAGCTCTTAGGAATAGCCTTTCCATTGAGCTATGTCATGTCTGTTTATGTCTTTTTGCAAACTTTTAAAGGCCCATTTTGTAAGGAAGCTTTTACACTTGAATAGACTGTTATTTTCTCATTGTTTTACTACTGCTTCATTTTCATCATTGTACTTCTGTTTCATTTTTATTTGTCTGCTGTTACTGATTCCTTGTTTGTATTGTTTTGTTTTTATTGTTCTGATTTTACATATTGTAATCCATCTAGAACAGATGTGCTGGCAATTGGGCAGAATACAAATTGCTGTAAACAAATGATGTTAATCTCAATAATACTGGAATATTGGAAAATTCTCCATGTATTTTAGGAGATCTGACTTTTCTTCCCCTTCAATGAATATTCTACTTTTTCAGTTAAGTTATTTCTCAACGAGTCCAGTGCTGAGTGACAAGTTCCAGTTTCCATCCTTTTTTCGGATGCTTCCCAGTGATGATGTCCAAGCTCTGGGACTGGCCCAGATGGTGGCCCAATTTGGCTGGGCATGGGTGGGGCTACTATCCAGTGCAGGAGACTATGGGACTCTTGGATCTCAGATATTGAAGGTGGAGCTCTTAAAGCTGGGAATCTGCATTGCCTTTCATAAAACATTCCCTACAGTCTTTACGGCCTTGGATCTCAAGCTCATCTTGGAGGTGGTCAAGAAATCATCTGCCAAAATCATACTGGTTTATTCTTTAGATAATTATTTCATGCCTGTGGTAGAGGAGCTATCCAGAGCAAACATTACTGGCAAGGTTTGGATCACCTCTGATGGTTGGTCAAGCACCTTCCACCTCTTAAAGAAACAATACACTGATATTATGAGTGGCACCCTTGGATTTGCAGTTCATGAAGGCAAGATGCCAGGATTTAAAGAGTTCCTCCTCAAACTTCATCCTTCCACATCTCCACATGACATATTTATCAAACTATTATGGAAGGAGATCTTCAGGTGTCAATGGCCTGATCTTGAGAGCAGCTTTACCACGATGGATGTCAGCACACCCATGATCATGTGCACAGGTGCTGAGAAGCTGAAAGAGTTTAATGGTCAAATTCCACCTGAATTTGACATGACAACCAGCTACAATGTCTACAATGCAGTTTACTCTGTGGCCCATGGTCTTCATGACATGCTGTCCTGTGTCCCAGGGGAAGGGCCCTTCATCAATCACACGTGCGCGGACATAAGGAATTTCAAACCTTGGCAGGTAAGAAACAGCAGTAAGTGTAATGTTTGTATGGGGAGGACACTTTACATCTGCAGAAAAACCCTATTTTATTCATGCCAATTGGCTGTTTGAAAAATGCCCTTTCCTACTATGGCTAAATGTCTGTGTCCTCATCCACAATGTGAATACTTTTATCCTCAATAAGAGGAGGCATACTGGATAGGGATATGATTTTGTTTCAAATAATTATAAGAAATGTCAATGACAGCCTCTTTCATTTCATTTTTAAAAACAAAAAGAGAAAACAACAACATTTTGTTACATTTGTTTTGTTTTTGCTTTGCAATAATCAGCTTAGTGCACACTGTTAACATGTAATTTTAAAAATTCCTAATACATCCCCAGCAAAAGCTTTTGAGATCCAACCCTCACCCCCACAAAATCTCTTTATCCCTTTCCTCAATGTTCTTCCAGAGCAATAAGACCTTTAGGATCAAGCTTGTTTCATATGTAGAAATAAAAACAACTGAAAGATGCTACTGAATAGTTGCCTTGTTCACTCTCTTACCCAGCAAGCAACACAGAAGAGTAAACTAAAAGAGACAGGAAGTAGAAAACAGTGAGATATAACAATCAGCCACAAGGTGGCATAAATCTGTGTTAGCATCTGTAACATCTCCCTTTTCCTTGTTCAGCGCGGGGTCGATTTTAAGACCTGCGTGCGTGCGTCCATGGGAGCGCGGTTCCCGGCGCGTGCACATGGACGCGCCAATTTTATAACATGCGTGTGTCACCGCGCCCATGTTATAAAATACGATGTCCGCGTGCACATGTGCGCCTGATTTTAATATCCATGCGCGCTTGGGGGAATTTTCAAATTATGAGCAGCGACGTGAACGGCCTTTTTTCCAGCTGCCTCCCAGTCCGCTCCAATTAGGAGGTTTTGAGAGTTGCTCGCTGAGAGTGTAGCTAGGGTTTTTTTGTGCATGTGGTTGCTGTTCACGATGTGGCATCGGCAGGCTGTTATCTCTCCTGGCCATCATACTTTGCCCCAAACCTCTAACAGGTGTGGCTTCTTGCTCAGGATGCCCATCAATGTTTTTCCCTACAGACCTTCTACTCTCTATGGTTGGTTATGTGCTTGCATAGGAGGAAATGCTTGGCTCTTCAGCTGAGCCAGGTGTGTGCTGTCCAGAGCAGCCTTGTGAAGCAGGCTGCTCTGCCACTCCCAGAACAACACGATTACAGAGATAGAGTTCCCTCAATACCCACCCGACAGAAGAATGGTGTGACCTTTTGCATGCTGGTACCCAGCCTCCAGTGGCTTGTTTGATATTTCAGTAATGGTTTCATGCAGATTGGCTTAAGAATATTTATCTCAGGCAAATCCCTAAGAGACATGTCATAGCTTGACTTAAAGGCATATGTAGCAGCCTTTCCGATATATCTCATTTCACATAGGGCTCAAGTAGTTGGCTGGCTACTGGCAATGATGTCTTCAGTCTTCTTCAGGTGATGTGCTGGACCACTGTTCATGCTTTCTGTTACTGTGTCGCTTCAATGCAGTGTAGCTATCCACTGGTCTTTGTCATCCCTTTTTGCTTTCTTGCACAGATTTTCCTTATCTTCAGAGCTGATTCAGCTTTGCCATTAATTTGTGGGTACCATTGTAATGCAGTGACATGCTCAAACTTTCAATCAGCAGCAAACCATTTAAATTGCATGCATGTTACCTGAGGTCCATTATGTGAAATCATTCAATTTGGTGACTATAACATGCAAACTGTATCTTGCAAGTCTTGATCATGGCTTCTGCAGACATATCTGGTAGCACTTCAGTTTCCCAGAAGCCTGGATAGTTTTCAGCTCTCAAGAGGAGCTCTTTCCCTGCACAGTTCAATAAGACCATGTTGAGAATCTGTCAAGGCCATATTGTTATGTCATGCAACATCATAGTTTCCTTCTTCTGCTTCTGCCCATATTCTTTACAGTTAGGACAACTGCAGACAAAGTCTTTGATCTCACTTTGCATGTTAGGCCAATATAAGGTATCACGTGCCAGCTACACTGGGCTAACATGGCCTAATATGCTTCCTCACCGATGTGGCTAGAATGAATATATATACGGTAACCTGCATTATCTTCTCCCCCATAGAACTGGCAAGATCTCTCAAGGAGATAGGCCTTGGGTGTACCTGTTGCGATCCCCCCTGCTGCTGCGCTACAGGAGGTCTCTTACCTTCCTCCAGAGGCCGCTCTGAAGCCTGGGCCTCGCCTGTGTTCCATCCGGGACTTGCTCCAGGGCCTGAGAGGCCTAGCTGTGCCTGTGGCTTGCTTGCCAGCGTTTGGACTTCCTGTTTGGCGATGCCCTTTCCTAGGGGCTGGCCCGCAGCTCTCCACCTGACTTATAGGACCAGCGGTGGGCAGTCCTGGCAAGCTCCTCCCAGGGAGTTGCCTTCTACCTCCAGTACTTAAGGACTTTCTGTTCACTTGCAAAGGGCCTGCGGATCGGGCTCTACAGTCGTCTGTAACCTTGCCGATCCAGGTCCCCCGGTTTCGCCTATGCCTTGATGGGTTCCTGTCCTGTGTCTCTGCCTAGATGTTTGTTCCTGTGCCTGCCAGCTGTAAGGACTTCGGATGTGAGTATCCCAGCATCGGAGTTCCTGTTCGCCTGGAGTTTCCCTGCACCCTCCTTCTCAGCGTGGTCCGCGACCAGCCTTCCTGGGCTGTGTAGGGCGCGTCTGGGACAGGGTGGTCCGCGACTCAGTCCCACGGGTGGGCTGAGTAGGGCGCCCTGATGGACAGTGCCATGTTTCCGTCCAGCCTTGTCTACAGTGTCTGCTTCAGCCCTTGCCCGGATGTCTTCCTGTCTCTGCCTTGACCTACGTCCTCGTCTGGTTCCTGAGCCTTCTGTCCTGTTGGGCCCTGGAGTGGCCAACAGGAGGGATTCGTCCCACGGGCTCTTGAGCTTCTGCCAGCTGAGGGGGCTTTGGATGTGAGTATCCCAGCATCGGAGTTCCTGCTCGCCTGGATCTTTCCTGTGTCTCGCTTCAGCCCTTGTCCTGATGTCTCCGTCTTGCTTCAGCCTGCTTCTGCCCCGTCTGATGTCTTCTGTTTAAGGACTCTGTCTGCCCTCGCCTCTGACCGGCCTGCTGCCCATTGCCGTTCCCTGCGGCAGGTCCGAAAGGGCCGGGAACAGTCGGAGGACCGTTCATTAGTCAACTTCCCCGTGTTGGCTACCATGGGCATGCAGGTCCGGCTGAGGGTCGGACTCCCTGCTTCTGTTTCTGCCTGCCTGGCTCACCATGCCTGCTCAGCTCAGCTCCCACGGTGTGGCTTGGGGCTCCTCCTTGAGTCCTGCCGTGGCCCAAGGGCTCACCACCACCCGCTTACGACGACCGCGCCCGCGCGCGCTCATAACAGTACCTTCCTCACCAGTTCCTCTGTACCCCATGCTCTTGTGTGACTCCAAATTAAAAACACGGGATTCACTTCAACCATCTCATTTATTCTCTTGCACATGTGAGCGTTCATGTAAAACCTGTGATCAATGCTCCGAAATTTATGAGCTATCGCTCACGCGCTCGTCTTAGAGAGAACTGTGGTGCACTGTTGCCTTTCAGTCTGCCAATCCTGCACAGTGCAAATTAGTGTACATTTTTACACATTGCATACTACTGAAAATAGTGCACATTAAAAACAAAATTAGAAAACAAAACAATATATGTTAAAAAGAAAATGAAAGAAATTAGAAATGAAACAAAACAAAACATTGTCCCATACACACCCCAAATGCCCAGGAATATGTTTAGTTTAGAGGAAGACAAGTACAGGTACAGATGGCATTGTCGAATCTATGTATTTTGCCAGCAAAATTCTACCCACAGAAAAAGCAGCTGGAAGGGACCACTCATACTTTGTACCTGCCGTATGTTTGAAAAGGGAAAGTACAACCATACTTTTAATTTTCAGCATTGATGAAAAGCCCAGAGGAGAAAAGTAAGCATGGCCTTTGTCCCAAGGTGGACTCTACATGTAATAAACCAATAAAACATTATTGTTTAGTCATTATACCTTCATAGCCCTCATATTGGGATCTCCACGACAAAACTGAGACATATTGGTGGGACGGCTGACTGAGGAAGCTTTCCTTGCTGTCATCCTCTATAAATAAAGAAAGGATTATGGTTTCCTGAACTTCTGGCTCAGGGTCTTTCTAGTGAATTAATTTTACCATGCTGAAATGAGTAAAATGAGAAACTGCTCCTTTGCTTGCCTACACCATCAAATGACTATGATACCAAATGTTTTTTATCCACAGCTACTACACTACATGAAAAAGGTGCATTTTGTGAACAAGATAGGAGAAGAGATGTACTTTGACAACAATGGCGACCCTCCTGCTGTCTATGACATCGTTAACTGGCAACCAAATTCCGATGGCAGCATCCAAGCTGTGAAGGTGGGAAGCTTTGACTCTAGAGCACCCAAAGGTCAAGAGTTGTCCATCAACATGAGCGCTATCCGATGGAATACCCAATACACAGAGGTACAAACCCAATGTACACAAAGCAAGAACTAGAATAGTCTAAGAACCCGTTGTGAAGTCGACAGATATGAATTCAAACGCTATTGTGTCTTGAACAAGCCATGCAGCCTCCCCTCACTGCTTTCTTCAAACTCTGCTTACCCATCATCTCATCATTGTGTCAACTGATATTTTTTGTCAGTCAGACACCCGTAAAACCTAAACAGGTTTCCCTATGCCTTCTCTTCATGTGATGGTGTTAAATGAGACTTCTTACTTCCCTCTGCTTAACCGCGCTCTCTCTCGCCACCATTTCCTTTTGTCTGTAGCATGTACAAGCCCTCCTGCAGATTCTTTTGCTTTGCAAAACACTACAGCAAACACAGACTTTAACCCTAATTTTCAAATAGACTTATGCAGATGAGTCTATTTTGAAAATTGGCGGGTGCGTGCGGAACCAGAACTGACATGCATCTGCTCCTGAGGTATAAATTTGAGCATGTAGATTTACCTGCATGCTTTCCAAAATCAAAGTATGCGCAGGATGGTGTCCCTGCTCCAAGTCCAAATCCCAGAATGCAACCTTCTAGGGGGCAATAAACTACCCACTAAATCACCTCTTGACATACTTTTACACATACAACCCCTGGGAATTTTCAATAGCCTGTTTATATGCATAAAACAAGGTTTCTTGAGTGTCCTTACGGTGCTGAGGAGGACAATTTTCAAAATGGCTTATGAAGATAAAAAGCATTTTGCCATGTTAATTGGCCATCTGAAAATTATCCACCCTCAATGAGGCTAAAATTCCACATACTGATCCAGAACACCTATGCTTTTAGCCATAATGAGAGAAGGTGTTCTGAAGGTGTTCTGAGGGTGAACTTAGGCTGGAGGAGGGAAAGGATGAGTGTAGGTGACATTATCAAATCTTCATGTTTACTTTTCCTACAGAAAAAGCAGGTGCCAGTAGCTTGCAGCTGTTTTTCCTTCCTTCCCAGAAGTCTTCAATTATCATCTTATCAATTAGACATTTGTTTTCATGCTCTTTTCAGTATAGATTAGACTTAGAAAAGATGTCCTCTTTCTTTCTCCATCCACTTTCAGGTACCGCGCTCCATATGCAGCGAAAGCTGTGGCCCCGGGTACAGGAAGGCGGCTCAGCAGGGGCAGCCCCTCTGCTGCTTTGACTGCATCCCATGTGCAGAGGGGGAGATTTCTAACGTAGTAGGTATACAGTGCAGGATTATTGTATTTGTTGAATTCCATGTAACTAAAAATAGGACAATTTGATATCCAAATAATTACTGCCATTATGGCCTCACTAATAGATCCATGATCTGTTGATGTTGGAATGACCCACTAAATTCAAACAATAATAGAGAGACACTGACTATCAGAGATTCTTGTTCCGTTCAAGAGAAGAAAGTAAATAAAAGATTTAGTCAGATCTAAGATGAACACATGACGCCCTTAACATTACCCGAGTAGGGTCATGAATTCTTTGAGCATCAATAGTTATTTAATCATTGTGACTAATATCATGCTTGTCAGAGAAGGCAAAAAAGGTGAATTTACAGCACCAAGCAAAACATTCTCCAGTAATATTCTTAACTGCTGTAGAAATGCTAAGAAAGAATTCGATGATCATCAAGTACCAATTCCTCTTTCATTGCTAGTAGAAGATCCTTAGCTTCTATAGCTAAGATAATTACTACCAGTTTATGACTTCACCCATTCAATGACTGATGTTTTCACTGCAATAGGTAATTTGTAAATAAGTTCAAGCTCAACTATAAATGATAGGAACTTCCATGGTCAGTTTAGAAATATGTCTTGTTGCTTCTCTAGAAAGAACTTCTCATCCGGGTAGGGAGCATTTATCTTGCCATGCATCCTGAATATCTGATTTTTTGATTTCTAGATTCAACCATCTGTTGGCAGTGTGCAAGTGATCAGTGGCCCAATGAGAGAAGAAGTGAATGTGTCCCAAAGAGAATAGAATACCTCTCCTATCAAGAAGTCATGGGAATCATTTTGGCTCTTGTTGCCATTTCCTGCTCTATCATCACAACTGCCATATTGTGTGTTTTCATCAAGTACCGAGATACTCCCATCGCCAAAGCCAATAACCGAGAACTCTCCTTCTTACTCCTAGGGGCGCTGATTTTGAGTTTTCTTTGTTCTCTGCTGTTCATTGGAGATCCTCAGCAAATAACCTGCTTGCTTTGTCAACCTGCCTTCGGCACCATATTTGTCTTTTGTGTCTCTTGTGTGTTGGCCAAGACCATTATGGTAGTCATTGCCTTCAATGCCACCAAACCCAACAGTAACTTGAGAGGGTGGGTGGGACCCCGGGTTCCCATTGTTACAGTTACTGCCTGTACATTTATACAGGTCCTCATCTGTGCCACCTGGCTGCTGCTCTGCCCTCCCTTCCCAGAGAGGAACATGAAACTGAAGACTGGCATTATCATATGGCAATGCAATGAATGCTCAGATGTTGCGTTCTGGTGCATGCTGGGATACATGGGGCTCTTGGCATGTGTCAGCTTCCTGGTGGCCTTCCTTGCACGCAAGTTACCTGACAGCTTCAATGAAGCCAAATGGATCACGTTTAGCATGCTCGTGTTCCTGAGCGTCTGGCTGTCCTTCATCCCAGGCTATCTGAGCACTCAGGGGAAAAACACAGTCGCTGTGGAAGTCTTTGGGATTATCTCTTCTAGTGCAGGGATTCTTGTTTGTATTTTCTTACCCAAGTGTTACATCATATTGTTGAGACCGGACATGAACACCAGGGAACAGCTTTTAGGGAAAGGGACAGGGAAGAAAAAGAAGATAAAGGCCATCTAGTAATCTGTTATATTCCTTCATTCAGAGCACTCTAGAAATAAGAAACCTGTGCACTGTCCTAGATTCAAATGCTCAATAATGAAAACAAAAGGACAGGAATTCAAACAACAACAAAACAAAAATGCAAAAAATAATGCAAACTAAGCAGTACTTATGGGGTGTTAGCAAGCCAGGAAAGTGTACGACCTCCCTCAATGGAGGTACCCCATTTCTATAAATCATTCACCCACAGGCACTAAACAGAAAAACTATTTTTCAAAATAGTTCAGTTTATTCATTTAACTATAGTGTTATTCTGGGTCGATAATAGTCATCAGTAATGTTTTTTAAATGCAACAAAAAATCATTTTGAAAAGTCATGTTTATGTTTAAAAATGTGGGTGAATGATTGAGAGGACCAGGGTGCCTCTGTTGAGGGAAGCCTTACACTTTCCTGGCTTGCTGTCGCCAAATAAGTAGTGCTTAGTTTGCATTACGTTTTGCATTTTTGCACCTATAAGTTATTTTACTTTCTGTCCTTTTTTTTTTTCATTGTTGAATACTCCTTCATTCTACATCAAATGGTCACTTTCTGCAGTACAATTGTCCTGTACCTGAAGAAAACTGGAGGATTCTGTAGGTTCCGATATATTAGCTTGGATCACTCAAAGAGACATAGTACAGGGGCCTTAGAGACCCGACAGATCTCTTTTTTTCTTATGCGACTCACTCAAGATTATTATTGTTGCTAAATGATGTTGAGTTTCATCTGGTGTTTCAATTTATGCAATATCTGCATTAACCTGGTCTTTCAGCAATTCATTTTCATTTTTGGGAGTTTTTGGGGAGATTTTTCCCCATGAATTTCGGTTCGTAGATTGCTTGATTCATTTAATTTGTTCTAAAGCATAATGGGGATAGACGTAAAGATCCAAACATTTATACCCTAGAGGAAAGGCGGGATAGTGGAGATATGAAAGAGATATTCTTTTATCTCAAAGGTTTCCATGCACAGGAGGTGAGCCTTTTTCAATGGAAAAGAGGCTTTATAATGAGGGGCCATGAGATGAGGTTGAAAGGCGGTAGAATCAGGAAATATTTCTTTACACTAATGCATACATTGCTGAGAGGAAACCCTCGAAGGCAGAGGAATGAGGATGCACATCAACATGGAGATTAAAATCTCCTAATATTAGAATGTTATTCAGTTCTTGCCTAATGTTCAATAATGTATCTATGACTGGCGCATAGCTATTATTCACTTGGCCTGGTGGACAATAAAAATGACAAATGCCCCAATCTTTGTTGTTGAGAAAATGTACCTGATAAGTTGAATCAATATCTAAAGGACATTTTAGTCCTAAAGTGTTATTTTTTTTTATTTTGTTTTACAAAGAATCAAAAGTCTACCTCCTTAAGGCGTGCACGACAGGGCACACAAAGAGGTTAGCTCCTTTGCCGTGCTCCTTCATGCGCATGCCATTTGTTTTGAATTAATGCAAAAATGCAATGAATGAGGCTATTTTCAGTTTGTAAGAATGATACAAACTAGGTGTACATCACTTAAGTGCAATTTCAGCCTATCAGGATCACTGGAGGGGTCATCCAGTATCACATACATCACTGATATCAAAATTTTTTAAAGGATTATTTCATTTGAAACCAACAAATTAAAAACCAGTGCCACAATGGGATATCAAAGTTGTTTTATGTCTTTTAATGCAATCACTTTTCATAACCACACAAATAGCAAATTTGAAATGGCTTACATGGAAAGTTATATTTTCACTAGTATTCACTTCCACTAGAAGAGTAAGTGAGCTTCAATCTCATGTTACTTTCACACCATATATGCAATTTTTTCCGAATAAAGTTTTGCTACTCACACATCCAAACTGTCTACCAAAGGTAGTATTTCACTTCTATATCAATCAATCTATAGTTTTGCCAATTTTGTTTTTACCCAAGACCACATTCCAGTCTACAGGAATGAAAGCATTCTACATAGTTTAGATTATAGAATAATATTAATATTTTATTTGCAAAAAAACAAAAGATATAAGAAAAACATCCAGACTATACATCTTGCATGATACTAATAGAATAGAACAATCAGTTAACAAATAAACCATATCATTGTGTAACACAACGTATTTCATCTGTTAGTCCCAGGCAGCAATGCAATGTCCTCAAAAGTAACCACACATCAAATTCGTGCTAAGGCAGAATCAAGAGCAGACATGAATGGAGTATCAGCACAGGAAATATGTTCAGCCACAACACAGTCGTCTCGTTGTTCTTTTACGAGACATTATCTTTTAAATGAAAATCTGTTGGAATCAGAAACTTTCGGTAAAGTAATGCTCAAGACTTTATTTAAGTAGCGACTTCATCTTCCCGAATCTGACAAGATACAAAAAGAAAACAGAAAAGTTATTTTTTGTATCCATACAGCTGGGGAGTCACCAGTCGTGTGGCTTTTCCATATGGCTTGTCCATGGAGAAGGTAGAAATGTTTACCCGTAAGAGAGGTCCTCCATGGACAGCAGTACTACGAACAGCAACCCCTCCTACCTCCCGGAAACTGAAGATCAGTTATGAAAGGGCCGAAGGGAGGTCCTGCTGGCAACACTGCAGCTGCCAAATTACACTGCCAGGTACTATGTTGTCGCCCTCTATAACTGGGAGAGCACAATCAATATCGGGGCTTAATCCTGACTCAACCCTGCAAATTCTTGCATGGATTCTTTGATGGTCGAAAGGATTACCTTCAGGGCTGAAGGCGTTTTGATGGTCTAGCAGCAAGGAGACACTTGGCACAAGGTATATTGTTCTAAAATTAAAAGACTTTACCAAAACACTTTTAATAAAATAGTTGCAAGTGGCACAGTCTTTAAAACATTTGGAATCCACAAGCAATTACTGAGATATTTATTTATTTATTTAATTCTTTTTATAAACCGACCTTCATGACAGGGGTCATATCAAATCGGTTTACATGAAACAAGATATATCAAAGGGGTTACTGATCCTTGCTGAAACACCCTTCTGGAACCCCCTTAGTCCCTTAGATGGATGCTGTACGCCACAACTCCCAAGGACCCTTGTTGGTATCTGAACATCCAAATGCTTGAATCTTTTGCCTGCACTCTTCTCTCCGCATCTCCTCTGGCCTCCTCTGGACTCTTGGAGCACTGGATCACAGCACCGGAAGGGCAACCTTTTCCTTCTCTCCATGCTGCTTGTTACCTTTGGGCGGGACCCTGACACTGACTCACTTCTCGTTAATCTTGTGAATATCTTTCTTCAGACACAGAACTCAGAACGAGCCCTCAGGAACAGATGCTTTTAATGAATTGTCAGAAGCACCACCATAGGGAACGTTGGACCTCTCTATTCACTCTATGGAAAAACTGAGGATAGAAAGCAGGTTTTTACCCTTCTCCAAGCTCCAGACTCCTTTTGAAAGATGAGAGGCTGGACTTCTCTGACTCTCCACTCCAAATCTGTCTCAAGAGACAAAGAGACGGGCTTCCTTTCCATCCTCTTACTCTTAGGCCTCACTTTCTCACCAGAGTCTTCTCGGGCTTCTCTGCCCAAATCCCAGGACTGAACCTCTCTGGCCACTCCTAGAGGGGAGTGCCATACAGAATGGTACAGTCCATTCACTACTCCCCTACCCACAATATGTCCTGCTTTACATTTCTATTTTCAAATTAGTGCAGAGGCTACAAGTAGAAAGCACTCATGGAATTTGACATATTTTAAAAATTGCACATTTACTAGCATTTTAGAATGCATGTTGGGAGGAAATTTTCAAACAAATCTACCTGAGTTAAAACAGATTAACACAGCTAGAAGGGGCTGTCGTAAAAATGCCCTATCCCCGCAATGCAGTTACAAGTACTGGACAGAAAGGGGCAGGTCCAGGGCCACGGTTTGGGTGGGAATGGGAAAGTACACATGTGGATTTTATTTTAAAAGCCCCAGGTATGCCTTACCATGAGTGCTTTCCACTTGCTGCAAACCAATCCACATTTACAAATTCAATTGCAAGGTCACGTGCCATCTCCCCATCCGATCTCAAAATCGCAAGCTACATTTTTTAGTGAGGACAAGTAAAACATTTTTTTGCTTGAGTTTCATGGTCTGGGCCCCTCTATAATCTTGTACTTCAAATCTAATCTCTGGCTCTCATCAATCACTCTGTGCATGTGACCCTGGGAAGGTCACTTTATCTCTCTGTCTCTCACTTTATATAATGGTCATTGGCTACTTAAAAATAATTTAAATAATGCAATAATGCCATTCCTTCCACCCTCTCCTCACTGGGAGCTTTGATGCCACCTAGACAATAGAAATTACAGCTAGTTCACCCACCCCATACATGGCTGTCCTTCTGAATTTTCAGCTTTGTTAGGATACAGCCTGATGCACAAATCCTAATTGCTAATATGCTAATAGTATTGTCATTATCACTGAGAGGTTTGCACATTCCCAACCCTCACCGAGCCTCAGCTTTGCATTTTTCTGCCCTTCATTTTCATAATCAACTGAAATCAGCAATAATGACTCTCCTCCTCCTCCGATGGGATCTAGAAGAAATGACAGACAATTACAGGATAATTATTTCTGGAGAGAGATCTCTCCCTGTCAGAGGGCGGGGAGGAAAAGTATAAATGTGGGCAGGATCCGGGGGCAATCACCACTGCGGTGATACGTCCGGTCCTGGGGAGTTACCAGGAGGGTCGGACAGTCTGAACTCTACAAGGATACGGCCAAGCAATACTGATTTCAGGTACTAGAACAACATCTCCCATTTGCTTCTGGTTCAGATATTTTTCTGCTTTTGCAGCACGGCTCTTAAAATATTTTATCCCTTCACTTCCAGGGCTGGGTGTGTGCAGATAATGGGGATCAAAATGACAAACAGGATGGCAACACCTTACTGACTCCTATCCTAGAAAGCTCATGCCTCAATAATTCAGGAAGTCTATAAGGTGATCCCAGTCTCCTTGTTGTTATTTTGCTGCTACAGATTGATACGGCCGCCCCTCTGTAGGTAAGAGGGGAGATTTGCAGTGCGCAGGGGCACTTTTAGACTTCGTACATTTGAAAATCAATAGCCACAAAGTCTGAGCATTAGATGCCTTTGTGTATCTCGTACTTGCTATTTGGGCAGTCACTCAAGTTATGCGGGGTTTTAATAGCGCATGTACACTTGAAAATGTCAGTTTCCCATGTCACAGTGTGCCTCTCTGCTCTGCTGTGTGCCTTGATTCAGAAAACTTCAGTGGCATGAGAATTCGGTGTTGCCAATGCAGTATACAGAATGATTACAATAAAATGGTTGGAAAAGTAGGGGAAAAAATTACAAGATGGCAATAAGTGAAGTAAAGTTCCAGGTTACAGAAAGTACACATGAGGGACAGGTCTCGGGCCTTGGAGCTGGTCCGTGTTGTCCCTGGCTGGGTTTCATTTCTGGCCAAGTGGCAACATCCCGCATCTTGTGTGGCTCTAGCTGTTGTTTCTCATCTTTCCCCCAGGATTATAATGAGTTTTCCTGCTCTTTACTTTGCGGGAAGTCTGTGTTTCTGATATCTTTGCATTTTGTGCAGCACTGGATGAAATGCAATTCTGTTCTATGTATGCGCGTCTGTTATAAAATGGACGCGTTCCTGAATGCGGGCTGACGAGCTCACACGCATGCACCCCCCCTCGCCTGTTTAAAAGTTACCGCCTCTGCTTTCTACTCTTTTCACTGGGGGTCAATGTTTAAAGCCATTTTGATGGATAACTCACTGGTCACTTGGGCAAATGGAAAGTTTTTGAATATTGGGCCACTTGTCCAGCTAGATTTTAACCGGTTTGAAAGAAAAGACAATGCTGGGGCTAACTTAGATCATTTTTGTTTGTTTCTGGCTAAGGGGGTCATTTTCAAAAGCTTTCGCACGTGAAAAGTCCCTTTTCGTGTGCGATAGCTAAGTCGGGGCGGAGTCCGCACGGGAAGGGGAGGAGTCGGGGCGGACTCCGCGACGACGTCGCTGATGGTGAAAAGGTAAGGACCCTTTTTGCAGCCAGTTTCGCGTCCAATAGCACCACCTTTTATGATGGCGCTTTTGCAGGCCCGCCCCCCGCTTCGCCTCCCCGCCCCCCGTTACCGCAGGATTATCTAAGGTTTGCGAATTTAGAAAATCCAGGCCTAAGTTAGCTGGATAACTTTATCTGGTCTTCTTTTGCCTGATAACGTCAGACTTAACCAGCCACATTCAAAAGAAAACAGCTGGTTAAGTGGCACTGTATTAAAAAGAAAATGTGTGCTTTGGATTTGCAGCCTGATAACCCCCCCTCCAATATTTCATAACTAACCCCGTCAGGCTGAGCATCCTCAACCCCAAATCCCTCTGAAGAGATTTAAAAAAATGTTGTGGGGGTCACAGAATGGCTTCCACTCCCCTCCGACTCCATTATTATTATTATTTTTTGTAAATAATGCTCCCTCCTGAATCTCCCTCGTTCCTCTACCCAGCCGCAGCCTCGGGCAGAGGATCCCCCCCCCCCCATGGACCCTGAAAACGCCAAGCCAGGAGCGAGGTATGTTTAAGGGCAGACTCAGGAAGATAGGCTGAGCCATATGTTGAAATCCTTCGGCAAAATCTTCCAGAAATGAAGCGTTCCATCTTTCAGAACAGACTTCAATGTGTCATCTTTCAGTGACTAATGGAGATCTCAGTCTGTTTCAGCAGAGAAGGGGGGGGGGGGGGTGTCAATCTAATCTAAGGTCTTTTCAATTGCTAACTACTACTATTCAAATGTTTATACATTGGAATCCAGAGGGGACATTTTCTATATTAGATCATTTATCTCTAGACTTCATTTAAATTTAATCTCACAAGAATATAAGAGGAATCTAAAACAACCAACATCATGTCAAGAAGATGAGCGGTCTAGAAAAAGGTCTGGGGAAGATGGACTCACATTACAATATTAGAGGGAATTTTCGTCCATACTTGCTGCTAGAATGACGCACATATTTAATGCAGTTTTTAGGGGCTGGGCTCGTTCAGAGTCCATGATACCACCATATTATTGATTCTTGAACGTGCCAAAGACTCCCCAGAATGTTCATCTTATTGACCTATTTTCCTACTTAGTTGTGACATTAACATTTTACCTAAGATCTCGGCTTCATAAAGATCAGATAAACAAGCTTTACCAGAATGGAACTGTTTAAGAGCAGTATTGGAAATACTGAGCTTTGGAGCTAATTTTCTAAGTTGGATAAATTGTTGATATATGACCCCTAATGTTAAAATTAAACTAAATGGGGTTATATCACAGGTTTCTCCTTAACCCATATCACCCACTTTTAGTCGCAAAATGGTATGATTTGGTAACTAATTTCTCCACAAGTTTCCTCCTGGAATAATAAGCAGATTTTCATCCATGGAGAGAAATCTGTTTATGCGGGCTGTCTATGTGGGGATATTGTACAAAGGAGTTCCAGTGACATGTTTCTATGAGGACAAATTGATAAATAGGATTAATAATATGAGTTAGATTGATGGGAGTACAGGAAATCCCCGTAGGAATCTTTGGTCTTTTTGGAAAAGCAAAAAGCATGTCATTCACAGTGAGAAATCTGTCCAGGGTGATGGCTGATTTTGAGGATTAGAGTCCCTTGGGTTGTCGGTGACAATGCCATGGAAGGTCAAGCAAGAAAACTATAACCTTGTAGTTACAATTCATTTTCTGTCTGGAGCAGTACATTTTTTTTTTAATCAATGTATTTATTTATTTATATTCAGCATTTCGTCACTTCAAAGCATATTCCTTTACTGTGGGTATTTGAAGTTTTTCATCCACAGGCAAAAAAACCCCCAACGTTTATTGTAACTGGCTAAATGTTTTGGACATCATACATTAGGACAGACATTGTCAACCCAGTCCTCAGGACACTCCCAGTCAGTTATATTTTCTGCTTCACTTAACAGGCTATATTCTTTTGAATACGGCCGATGAAGACTAAATTCATCCAACCACGAAAAGCCAAAGAACCTTAAACCTAACCAGAGATAATTAAAAGATATCTGGTGAGCTTTAAAATTATCCAGCTGAAAGTAGCTAAATATCTTTAATTGTGGATATTCAGTGGGATATTTAGCTAAATATTCAGGACAGGTTATCAGGCTAACTGTAGCAGGATAACTTGTTTGTTCTCTTTACTGAATATTTGGCACTGTACATTAGTGAAATCTGGAAACCATTTTGGGAATGGAATAAGAAGATGGGAGCTTCTTTTATGGTAAATTAAGAATAACTCCTTTGAATCAAAGATTTCTGAATGAATATACAGTATATGAGGAATTTATATTTTAATGAATTTTATTTATTTTTATTTTAATGTATTATTTAATATGAATTTTCCTTATGGATGGTGGGGAGAGATATTATTGCTTTTTTTAAATTGTGTTTATCTTATTTTGATTTTATTTTGGTTTAATCAGTCATGTTTTAATATTTCTTGTAGATATTGTTTTAGGTTGATTTGATATGTACTGTACACGCTTACAATTTTTGGATAGGTTGTTAAATATATCTTAAATAAATATTATCATATTTTTTGATGCATTGATTAAATGTTTTCGCTGAAATATTTTATTGTTATTTTACAATTATCAATAAATATTCTTTCACAAGAAAAAAAAGGGAAATCAGAAAAAAACGAGAGCCCAAGAGATGTTTTTTATATTGAAGTGTGAGATCTTGATTTTATATTCCATGAAATCAATGTTTTGTTAAACGATATTCAAGCGATAACAGAAAGAAAGAAAAAGAGAGACTTCATGTATTACTTTCACAATACATATACATATATACCGATGAATTTTCCTGAATCTCAGCGAGAGATTCATCAAGATATTATTTGGGGGGCTGGGGTGGTGGAGGAAGGGGGATTGGTGAAACTTAACTTTTATTGGTTCTGGTGATTGCTAGCTAGGTACAATCTACTGAGGAATACTTATTAAATACAACATACAATAAGGTGAGTTTGCACATACAAAGACTGTGAGAAATTTTCCTATGCACTATTGACCCCTTCTCATTGTCTCAGGTGTTTCCACTGATTATTAATATTTCCTCAGCCTGTTCCATAATCTAGACTGCATCATGGCACTTCTTGGGTTGATGGTTCTGCTGGTGATGCCCCGTCCTCTCTACAGTGCCTTCTCCCTGTCTCCGAGCTGCATCCTCCAGAGCCAGAATGAGGTGGGCTTTGTGCAAGATGGGGATATCCTGATTGGAGGATTAATTCCAGTGCACATCAACTGGCTGAAATCAGACTATCAGATCACTGGACAGCCTGATCTCTGCAATACGTAAGATATTTGCTTTTCATGTTTACTTTGTCTCCTGCACTTTTCTAAATGTCTCCTCTCTGCAGGTACAGTCTTTTGTGTCTCTGCTTTGTGATTCCCTTGGATACTGACTGGGTGTGTGTGTGTGTCTCTGGGAGAAATGTGTCTCTTTGCATGTGTGTGTGTGTATGTGTGCATTTGCTCTATGATGTTTCACCATGCTGCTTGTGTCTATCTATGTCTCAGCTCCCTGACTTCTTGAGTGCATCTTTAATCTATGACTCCCAGATCAAACCTGCCTCAGTTTATTGGCTATAAACCACATTGCTTGACCCAGTCAGTTGCTTTAGTTTTTCACTTTGCATTTTTTGCTATCATTACATCATCAGACGTTCACCTGGTCTTCATCTGATGATGTCACATGCAATTAAGCAAAGCTTGATATTTAGAAATCAGTCAAAATATTTGCTGTTATTAAGTACGAATTCTCTAATGCTACTAGACATACAAGTTGAAGTCAACAGTAACTGACTAAGCTGCATCACACTGCTATAGCTAGGGACTGGAATTCCTGATTCCTTATGGGAAATGAGAAGACAAAGCCCTCAATGAATTTGCTAGAAGACAAAGAAAACAAGGTCTACAAACTAGGCAGATATAATCTGAAAGTCATAAGACAAAAATACAAAGACTTGAGGCAACCAGAGATGATTATTACCCTCACATCATTGGACACACTGCCTAAGTGTGAAATTCTATTTTATCTTCAGATTAGACACCAAGGACTATAGCTGGGTGCAAGCATTAGTGTTCTCCATTAATGAAATCAACCAAAACCAAACCCTTCTTCCCAACATCAGCCTGGGCTTCCAGATCTATGATACTTGCTACTCAATCACTAGAGCTCTGAGGGGCACCATGTGGATGCTGACAGGACAGGAGAAGCCTATCTTAAACTATCGATGCCAAAGCCAGGCTTCGTTGGCTGCCATTATTGGAGAATCCAGTTCCACCTGTTCCATTTCCATGGCGAGAGTCCTGGGACTTTACAAGTACACCCAGGTAAGGCATGGTCTCCTTACCTGAAATTTCAACATATTTAATGGAATGATAACAATGGTGGTTCTAAAGACCAAGATTACTACAAGCACTCATAGTCCAATAAAAAATTATGAAAAGTTGTACCTTTCATTATTCTCAAGAATACATAGTAACATAGTGATGATGGTAGAACAAGACCAAATGTACCTTCTAGTCTGCCTAGCAATTTTCTTATGATAGTAACTGCTATTACATGGTGGTTACTGCCATATTTCTGTTAAGGGTAGTAACTCCTGCTCCATGCAGGTTACCCCCAACCTTATATTAGGGTAGTAATGTTTACAATCAAAACCAAGCAACTGTCAAACACATAACAAATTACTGCTAGCCACATTTTTACGGGGTGAGCAGCCTTCTTGAAAATTCAGTCGATGCTGCTTGAATGTGTTTTGCTTTAGGACTTGGCCATAGAAGCAATCCTGTACTTTTTCCCTCATGTTTTCATATCAGAAATGAAATAAAGTGTACATTGGTGTAAACTGCATGGAATGGCAGTTACTAATCTTAACAAAAGGCATGGGATTTCTACACCTAACCAATTAGCCTTATCCTTTTGATGCAGCTACAATATTGTTCTCTGCTTTGGCAGTGAGGTCAAAAAGGGGAATTGGATTCAGATGGCAGTCAGTGCTGATATGCATCTGATATTCAAACATGATAGAAAAAGTGCAGGATTGCTTCTACTGTGAAGTACTAAAAGAAAACACATTCAAGCAGCATTGATGGAATTTTCAAGAAGCTGCTCACTCATCAATGTTGTCTCACTCTTCAGCCTTATAAAGGGCCATCACAGATTTCTCTTCCTTGCCTCAGCATCGCAATGTCTATACCATGGTGTAGTGTGTATTGCTGCTTCGGCCTGCATTTTTGTTCCTGATCTTGCCTTGTTCTCTTCAACCCAGCATTGCCTCGTACTCTTCTGCTCAGCATTGCCTCGTCCTCTTCTGCCCAGCCTACCATTTTTTCTTCAGCCCATTCTGTTCAGTGTCTTCTCCTCATCTTTCCTTGGACAGATCTTGGTACTGAACTCAGCCTGGATCTCATTACCCTTGCTTGCTGCCTGTCTCTGACCCCAGCCTGGTTCTGGATCTTCTCTTCTGCATATGCCCCAGAGACTGCCACCTAAGACCTGGTGGCCCCCGGAACCCAAAGGCGCAACCCAAGGGAAAAGGTGCTGGTATAGGCGAAGCTTCCATCCAGTCTCTGCAGCTGTCCACTTCGCCAGTGGTGAGGACCAACAGGGTCCTCCCTATAGGTTGAACAAATCTTATCCCAGCACAAGGGTCCACATTGCTTTGCCCACTTTACATTGCCAGACACTATTACCCCAAGGTCCCTGTCCCAGTCCGTGCACATTAGTCTTTCAACCCTCATCACAATCTCTTTTGAATTACTGCACCCCAGATACATGATTCTGCACGTCTTAGCATTGAATCCCAGATGCTAAATCTTCGACCAGTCTTCAAGCCTTCTTTAATCACTTTTCATTATCTCTACTCCTTCAGGAATGTCCACTCTTTTGTAGATCTTAGTATCATCTGCAAGTAAGCAAACTTTACTTTCTATCTCTTCCGTAATGTTTCTCACAAATATATTGAACAGGTCTGGAGCTCTGGGATTTCATTGAGGTCATAGTGTAGGAATTAGGAAATTCATGTCATAATAAAAATGCCTGGCTTCAGAATAAAACTGATCTCCGGGTTCCAATTTGTTTCCGGAGCAAACTCCTAAATTCAGAGTAATATGACCAAAATAATCTGACATGAAACCAAAGCTTCCTCGTTTAGGTGTTTTATCACACAAAGTGCAATTTAAACAGAAAGGTAAAAAAGCAGTTTGCGCTTCTCGTATCCTACACAGGCAACTTGTTATATACTTTTCATTTTCATTACCCATGTATACAACAAATCAATACATTATTATCCATTTCCTTGCATCATTGTTTCATGACATCATCATCTCATAGAGCCAATCAGGCACAAGATTTTCTCATGCTGCACCAACGTTTTGGAATAACCTCCCCCCTGAACTATGTCAGATGTCTGATTATAAGTCTTTTCATAACCATTTAAAGGCCCATTTATTTAAAAAAGCTGTTACATTTCCATAGACTATTATTTTACCATTGTCTTATTCCTGCTTCACTTTCATCATTGTTTTATTTGTTTCATTTTTTTGTCTGCTGTTAATGATTATTTGTTTGTATTTTTTGTTTTATTTGCTATGATTTTACAATTTCTAATCTACGTAGAACAAAACTGATGGCAATTGGGCACAATATAAATGACAGCAAATAAATAAATAAATAATAAATAAATGATATTAATCTGAATGATACTAGAATTTTGGAAAGTTATCTGTGTATTTCAGGAGATCTGACCTTTCTTCCCCTTCACTGAACCTTCTGCTCTTTCAGTTAAGTTATTTCTCAACGAGTCCAGTGCTGAGTGACAAGTTCCAGTTTCCATCTTTTTTTCGGATGCTTCCCAGTGATGATGTCCAAGCTCTGGGACTGGCCCAGATGGTGGCCCACTTTGGCTGGACATGGGTGGGGCTGCTGTCTAGCGCAGGTGACTATGGGACTCTTGGATCTCAGATCTTGAAAGTGGAGCTCTTGAAGCTTGGCGTCTGCATTGCCTTTCATGAAACATTCCCTATAGTCTTCACGACCCTGGATCTCAAACTCATCTTGGAGGTGGTCAAGAGATCATCTGCTAAAGTCATACTGGTTTATTCTTTAATTGCTTATTTGATACCTGTGGTAGAGGAGCTATCCAGAGCAAACATTACTGGTAAGGTATGGATCACCTCTGACGGTTGGTCAGACACCTTCCACCTCTTAAAGAGACAATACACTAATATTATGAGTGGCACCATTGGTTTTGCAGTTCATGAAGGCGAGATGCCAGGGTTCAAAGAGTTCCTCCTCAAACTTCGTCCTTCCACATCTCCACATGACATATTTATCAAACCATTATGGAAGGAGATCTTCAGGTGCCAATGGCCTGACCCTGAGAACAGCTTTGCCACCTTGGCCACTATGGACGTCAGCACATCCATGCCCATGTGCTCGGGCGCTGAGAAGCTGAAGGAGTTTAATGGTAAAATGCCACCTGAATTTGACATGACAACCAGCTACAATGTCTACAATGCAGTTTACTCTGTGGCCCATGGCCTTCAAGACATGCACTCCTGTGTGCCGGGGGAAGGGCCCTTCATCAATCACACGTGCGCTGACATAAGGAATTTCAAACCATGGCAGGTAAGAAACAGCAGTAAGTGTAATGTTTGTATGGGGAGGACAAGTTTCAAAGCAATTTACGCCTGCATCAAAAACATTTTATCCATGCTAATTACCCTTCCTGAATATGGTGTTGTAACTCAGTAGAACTCATAAATAATTAAATACATAACTTACATTTAACAAAATGTATGTAAGTAATTGTACACATCTCTTACTCTCCTGCCTTAATGATCTTCCAGAGCACAAAGTCCTTTAGGGTCCAGTCTGTTTCATATGTAGAAATAAAAACATCTGAAAGCTGCTAGTGAATGGGTACCATGTTGTATTCTATCACCCAGCAAGCAACACAAAAGAGTTGCATGGTGCCAGATGCATGATATTATATGTTGCCCCAGAATCCAGTCGAAACGAATGTAGCATATTATTTTATCTGAGGTTCACAAGCCATTTGTGTCCTGCTGCTTGCATAGTGCCTGAGAATTCCATTGAGAAGACCACATCAGTACTGAACAAGTTTGCATCATCTGATCCTGATATCTTCTCCGACTTACATGTTGCTTACTCGCTGTATTTCACCTTTTACTCGACAGACACATTCTCGCAAAATGTTTTAGGCTACTGTATGACCTGCATGTTTTTCCATTTGCCAGCAAAATTCTACCTGCAGAAAAGGCAGCTGCAACTGACCACACATACTGTGTAATCGAAGCATGTTTTAAAGCAAAAGTACACTCATATTTTCACATTCAGAATTGGTGCAGAGTCCGCTGGCAAAAACTTGCACGGCCTTTGTCCCCTTGTGAATAGATGAAAATTGTCTCCTATACAATAAAACATCAATGGTTAGTCAATCTACCTCTGAGCCCTTGAATTCGGCTTTCCAGGACAGAGCTTATACATACTGGTGGGACAGATGATTGAGGAAACTTCTCTTGCTGTCAACCTCCTCCATAAATGAAGAGAGGATTACGGTTTCCTGAACATCTGGCACAGGGTTTTTCACTTAAATTCATTTTACCATATTGGAAAAAGCAAATGAGTAACTGCTGCATTGCATGCCTACACTATTAGCACGACTATGATTCTGAACATTTTTTATTCCCAGCTCCTACATTACATGAAAAAGTTGCACTTTGTGAACAAGATGGGGGAAGAGATGTACTTTGACAACAAAGGCGACTCTCCTGCTGTATATGACATTGTTAACTGGCAACCAAATCTTGATGGTAGCATCCAATCTGTGAAGGTGGGAAGCTTTGATTCTAGAGCATCCAAAGGTCAAGAGTTGTCCATCAACATGAGCGCCATCCGATGGAATACCCAACGCACAGAGGTACAAACCCAATATATACAAAGCAAGAGCTGGAATATACTGTGGAACCCATTGTGAAGTCTGGAAATATGAATCTTGTGTTGAGCAAGCCATTTAGCCTCTCCCTCTCTGCTCTTTTCAAACTCTTTTTATTCATCATCTCTACAGTGTATCATCTGATACGTTTTATCACCTACACACCTGTAGACCCTAACAGGTTTCAGCACGCCTCTTCCTCATGGGATGATGTTAAACGAGGCTTCTTACTTCCTTCTACTTAACCTCTCTCTCTCTCGCTGCCAATTCCTTTTACCTGTAGCATGTGCAAGCCCTCCTGCAGATTCTTCTGCTTTGCAAAACACTACAGGGTAAAGTTAGAATGAGAAACATTCTGTAAGGTCAAGTGATTTTCCTTTAAAATTATCAATGAGTAGCAGAGTCACCATCCTGTAAACATACATGTTCTGGGGTTTCAAAGCAGAATATTTTCAACAATTTTTTTTGTGGCTATGGAATGAAACAGATCTCAGGGAACTTTGACTGTTGGTTTGTTTTTGCTTTTCTTGGTAATTTTCAAATGGTGTTCTAGGACTCTTATTCAATAAAGATGTTTTCCACCGGCCAAGAGTGGGAAAAATAGTCCTATTCACTAAGAACCAGAGAATGTATGTAGAAAAACGGTCTTTTAACTTAAATTTTAAATGCAGACTTATGCACATGAATCCATTTTGAAAACTGGTGGATTTGTGCAGAACCGGCAAAGACTTACACTTGCTCCCGAAGGGTAATTGTATATGTATATTCACAGGCATACTTTCCAAAATCAAAAGTGTATGCCTGATTAGTTTCCCTGCCCCAATTCCGTGCCCTAGAATGCCACCTTCTAGAGCACGTGAAAGCACATGCAAAATCACCTCTGCATATACTTTTATGTGCACAACCCCTAGGAATATTGAAAAGCCTGTTTACCTGCATAAAGCCAGGTTTTATGAGGATAACATATTTGGGAAAATTCAGCCCTTAAGGTCCTGAAGGAGCACAGTTTTCAAAACAATTTATGAAGCTAAAAAGCATTTCTCCCGTGTTAATCGACCATCTAAAAATTTTATTCCTGCAAATGAAGCTAAAATTCCACACAGTGCTCTAGTACACCTATGCTGTTAGCTACGATGGAAGGAGGCTGCATTTAGATTGCAGGAGGGAAAGCATGCAGAGAGATGCATTTTCAAATCGTCCGGTATACTTTTCCAACAAAACTCTACCCACGGAAAGTGGCTTGCAGCCGCTTTCCCTTCCTTCTCAGAACTCTGCAGTTATTATTTTGTCAATAAACATTCCTTTTTATGAATGCTCTTTTCAATATAGGTTGCATCTACAAATTATTTCCTTCTCTCTCCGTCCGCTCCCAGGTACCGCGCTCCGTGTGCAGCGAGAGCTGTGGCCCCGGGTACAGGAAGGCGGCCCAGCAGGGGCAGCCCCTCTGCTGTTTCGACTGCCTCCCATGTGCAGAGGGGGAGTTTTCTAATGTAGTAGGTATACAGTGCCAGATTGTGGCATTTATTGGATTTCATGAAAGTGAAAATAGGAAAGTTTTATGTCCAGCTGATAACTGCCATTGAGGTCTTACAAACGAATCCATGATCTATTGGTGTTGCAGTGACCCAATCCATTCAACAGTACCAAAGGGACACCGACTAACAGTGATTCCTGTTCCATTTAGGAGGTGACGTCTGCTCTGTAATCTTGAAAGGAAGTAAAAAGGTGTAGTCAAAGCTAGGATCAACGCGTGCTGCTCTTAACAGCGCCCGAGTAGGAGCATGAATTCCTTGAGCATAGATAGCTTTTCAAGCATTGTGGCTATTGTCATGCCTGCTGGAGAAGGTACAAAGAGTGAATCTGCAGCCACCAAGATAAACATAATCCAAGATATTTCCTACCTCTTTATGACTTCACCCAATCACATGAGTGATGTTTTTGCTGCAATCTATTACTTGTAAATATGTTCTCACTAAAAAAAAAAAAATCAGTAAATTCCAAATGTGTGACACGATGAAATACAGTGATAAAAGCATCATCTGTAACTGACAGGTACTTCCATGCTCAGTTTAGAAATATTTCCTGTTGCTTCTCTAGAGAGAGTTACTCACCAAGGCAGAGGGGAAGGACTCATGCCATATATCATGAATCTCTTAATTTCTGATCTCCAGACTCAACTATCTGTTGGCAGTGTGCAAGCGATCAGTGGCCCAATGAGAGAAGAAATGAATGCATCCCAAAGAGAATAGAATACCTCTCCTATCAAGAAGTCCTGGGAACCATTTTGGCTCTTGTTGCCATTTCCTGCTCCATCACCACAGCTACCATATTATGGGTTTTCATCAAGTACCGAGATACACCCATCGCCAAAGCCAATAACCGAGAGCTCTCCTTCCTACTCCTAGGGGCACTGATGCTGAGTTTTCTCTGTTCTCTGCTGTTCATTGGGGATCCTCAGCAAATAACCTGCTTGCTTCGTCAACCTGCCTTCGGCACCATATTTGTCCTCTGTGTCTCTTGTGTGTTGGCCAAGACTATCATGGTAGTCATTGCCTTCAATGCCACCAAACCCAACAGTAACTTGAGAGGATGGGTGGGTCCCCGGGTCCCAATTGTTACAGTTAGTGCTTGTACATTTATACAGGTCTTCATTTGTGTCACCTGGCTGCTGATCTGCCCTCCCTTCCCAGAGAGGAACATGAAACTGAAGACTGGCATTATCATATGGCAGTGCAATGAGTGCTCAGATGTTGCATTCTGGTGCATGCTGGGATACATGGGACTCTTGGCATGCGTCAGCTTCTTGGTAGCCTTCCTTGCACGCAAGTTACCTGACAGCTTCAATGAAGCCAAATGGATCACATTTAGCATGCTTGTGTTTCTGAGCGTCTGGCTGTCCTTCATCCCAGGCTATCTGAGCACTCAGGGGAAAAACACAGTCGCTGTGGAAATCTTTGGGATCATCTCTTCCAGTGCAGGGATTCTCGTTTGTATTTTCTTACCCAAGTGTTACATCATGATACTGAGACCTGACATGAACACCAGGGAACAACTTTTAGGGAAAGGTACTGGGAACAAAAAGAAGATATAGGCCATCTTGCATTCTGTCATACTTCTTCATTTAGTAAAATAAAGTGACTCAAACAAAAAATGTAGAGAAATGGCATAATAGTGAAAATCAGAAAATCCCATAGATGCATCTTTTGAAAATTATTTTAAACATCAATTCAGAATATTATAGGAAAAGATTTGAATCACAAAAATAGGAAGTGAAAGAAAAGGTAGCTCATAAATTGTTATCAAAAGGCTTCTGGAGACATTACAAGTAAGACTGGAAGTGAGGTAAACCTCAATCAATTTTCAGAATGGTGTTTTCATGAGGAGCTAAGGCAATGGGGGCCAGATGGGATACATCCAAGGGAACTATGGTCTCCCCAAGATGGAGGAGTAACCTAGTAGGCTATAAACAAGGGAGAGTGGGGTTCAAATCCAGCTGCTGCTCCTTGTAATCTAGGACAAGTCTCTTTACCCTTTATTGCCTAAGGTCCAAACTTAGTACCTGATTCATTAAGATAGATGCAAAATGGGAGAAAAGCCTTCATGAATCTGGCCTTTAGATTGTAAGCCTTCTGGGGATAGGGAAATATCTGAACACAATCTGTTTGAAGTGCTGAAAAGCTGAATATAAAAATCAGATAAATAAATAACAAATGTCCTGGTGGTCTTCTGACTGACCTTCTCAATACTTCTTTAGAGTTAGCAGTGGTTATTGAGATGGGTGAGCATGGTTAGTAAATATGCAAGTAAGGAGTAGGCTGGAACTAGAGCAGTCAGTCTGACCTCTCTAGTGAGCAAATTATTGGAATCTCTGCTAAAACAGAGGAGAGTGCAATTTTTGGAATACAATGGATTGCAAAATCCAAGGCAGCATTGTTTTAACAGAGGTAAATCTTGTCAGACCAATCTGATGAATTTCTTTGGTTGGGTGACCAGAGTGTTGGATGAAGGGAGAGCGCTAGACCTAGGGAACTTGGATTTCAGCAAGGCCTTTAACACGGTTCCGCACAGAAGCCTTATAAATAAATTGTGCACCCTTGGTATGGATCCTAGAGTGACTGAATGGGATAGAAACTGGCTGAGTGGGAGGCGACAAAGGGTAGTAGTAAATGGAGATTTCTCTGAGAAGAGGATTGTTACTAGGAGTGTGGCTCAGATATTGGTCCTTGGACCAATTTGTTTCAATATTTTTGTGAACAACATAACAGAAGGATTGTCAGGAAACGTTTGTCTTTTTGCCAACGATACCAAAATCTGTAACTGGGTGGATAGCCAGGAAGGTGAGGAAAACATGAGAAGAGATCTAGCAAAGCGCAAGGAATAGTTTAAGGTCTGGCAGCTAAGTTTTAATGCTAAAAAAATGCAGAGTAATGTATTTAGGGTGCAAAAACCCAAGGGAAAGTTATAGTATTGGAGGTGTAATTCTTCTAAGCACAAAGCAAGAGCGGGATCTGGGGGTAATTGTATCTGATGGCCTTAAGGTGACCAAACAGGTGGATAAAGCAATGGCAATGCTAGAAAGATACTTGGCTGCATAGGGAGAGGAATGGTCAGCAGAAAAAGGGAGGTGATATTGCCCCTGTATAGGTGGCCGATGAGACCTCATTTTGAATTCTGGAGACCACACCTTCAAAAAGATATAAAAAGGATGAAGTAGGTTCAGAGAGTGGCTACTAAAATGGTCAGTGGCCTTTGTTCTAAAGCATATGAGAATAGATTTAAAGATGTAAACATTCACACCATGGAGGAAAGGTGAGATAGGGGAGATATGATAGAGACATTCAAATATCTCAAAGGTTTCCATGCACAGCAGGAGAGCTTCTTTCAATGGAAAGGAGGCTCTAGAACGAGGGCCCATGTGATGAGGTTGAAAGGGAGTAGACAGTCGTAATCTTAGGAAACATTTCTTTACAGAGAGGGTGGTGGAGACAAAAACAGTATCTGAAATCAAGAAAGCATGGAATAAATATAGGAGAATTATAATGCTAAATTAATTGGATGGATGAGCAGACTGGATGGGCCATACATCATGCTTCTGTTTTATAACTCTGTAATCATTACTAGCAAAAAAATTTCCAAAGCATCTGTGATCTTGTCTCGAGCTTACAGAGTTTAAAGTATAGATAATAACACTGAATCTCCAACAAAGGTTCCTTGTTTCACCCTTAACAGGCATCTTCGTGGGGTGGGTCTAACTTGCATAGAACATAGTTTAATCAGCAGACACTGACGTGTACATTAAAGTTTATATGAAGTTCCATTTACCTGAAAACTTCAGATCCAAAAATCACTGTTCCTGCGTCTTAGGGAACACACTTCTGTAACTTTGTGCTTGATAAATCACTCCCAAATTTTAGAACAAACCTGTGAAAAAAGGCAAAAAAGAATTATTCTATGAAAACAAAAAATCTTTAGAATGATCTATCCCGATATATTGATAATAATTACCTCTTACCAGACAGCTTCAAACTTGTATCAATTGACAGCATCCATACCAAGTAATGGAAATGCCTAAGAATTTAAAAGGGTGATGTCATCGGTCAATAACGCCAAGTGCCTGTGTTCTCTAATGGTGTCAGCTGGTCATTATAAAAATGTCTGCCATTCTATTTCTTAATCAAGGCCTTATTAGTATGAATCAGGTCATTCAACAGATTGTGCACCCTCACGGAGGCAATATTGCAGAGGTGTTACAGCAATGGGAACACAGATTTATTTTTTATTAGAAATCTTTACATCCAAAATGTCTTACTTAGCCGGCTAGATGCCTTTGTATATTCACCCCTAAATGTACAATTCCTGACTGCTTCAGTCCTCTTTTCCTTGTGGAAAGAATAATTTTTCCCCTTTCCCCAAGCTCCAGACTCCTTTTGAAAGATGAGAGACTGGACTTATCTGACTCTCCACTCCAAATCTGCCTCAAGAGACAAAGAGATGGGCTTCGTCTCCATTTTGTTTGGCCTCACCTCCTCACTAGAATCTTCTCTGGCTTCTCTGACCAGCACCCAGGACTGCACCAGCTCTGCTACTATGGGGATTTATATTAAAAGCTCTGAGCGTGCCGTACCATTGGTACTTTCTACTTGCTCTAAAATGACCCAGGTTTAAAAATTCACTTGCAGGTCACCTGTCATCTCTCCATCCTCACTCAAAATTCAAACTACATTTTTTAGAGAGGACAAGGAAAAACATATTTTTTTGCACAAGTTTCATTGTATGTGTAACCCTTACCCCAAGGGCGCACAATCACATTTATAACCTCTGTGGCCGCTCCAGCTAGCTGACTCCTTCTCGGCTTGACTATTGATCCCTGGGGGGATTCTTTCTATGGGGAGTGAGTCTCGCCTATGGCCCAAGCAGTGAGAAGGAACTTTAGTGTGTATTTTTGGCATCCCCAGGAGGGAGATGCTGTGACAAAACGGGCAGGACCAGGAACTGGGTGTTAAATAATAATTTACTGATTCATAAGGGTAAATAAAGTCCATTATTCAGAAGTGTGAGATTACATATGACTGATGGTTCAGGCATTTCTTTCGGTGTAGTTTAGGTGTCCTTTGTTACAGACATCTGGGAAGAGTCCATGGTGATTTTAAATGCGCATAACTCTCCCAGTGGCTGCAAGGGATTTCTATGGAAGGGGTCCCACTTGCATTGCAAAAATCCTACCTTTAGGCTTCCTCTTCCCCTTAGACACCCAGCCTGTCCTGGTTCTTTGATGTGCAGATATCCAGATGGGGTCTCTTCCTCTTGCTCTCTCTTTCTTTGGTTCATTTTCATTGGCCGTTACTTCTGGGATTTCTCTTGTAAAAATTAGGGGGATCAGGTTATTTCTCAGCACTGCCATCCCAGGCGGGGGAAGGGGGATCCAAAACTCTCCACACTTAAGTCAAAGTCCAAATCATTCTTTCAAAAGTTACAATGGACATCTTCTCTGCCCTCACTGTCTTTCGCAGCAGGATCTGTCACTGGTGCTCGCCTACCTAGTGAGTAGAGTAGGCTCACAGGTCATTGGTTCCCTGAAGAGAGCCCCTTCATCCCAAAGGGGAATCAGGCTTAAAATCTATCTCTCTATAAAACAGGAGAAGGACCCTCAGGCAGGGAGTGCAGTGGGAGGTGTCACTTCTAAAAGAAAGCCCTTGGGGTGAGACTGGGAGGACTCACATGAGTGTGGAAAAAATACATCTTGCTCTTTGACTTCTCTCTAACCAAATCTCCCGGTGTCTTAAAATGGCTGAGCTAAATAGCGCTGAGTTATCCAATCAGAACCTCCAGGTGGGAAGGACTGAAGGGTATGGATGGCTCCCTTTCTAAGTGTATTATAAGGACAGGGAGAGTGGCATATAGTGGCCAGACCGGGAGAACCTGCCACATATTGGCCCCTCTGTAATAATTGTGCTTCTGTGCTTATCACTGGTTCTCGTCAGCGACGTTGTATGCATCACTTAGAGTAGGCGTCTTTATCTCACTGTGCCTCACAACTGTCATTGGCTTTTTAATAATAATTTCAATAATGCAATATTGCCCTTCCTTCTGCCCTCTCCTCACTGGAGGTTTTGATGCCACCTAGGCAGAAGAAAATGCATCCACATCACCCACCCCAGACACAGCTCTTCTTCTGAATTATCTGGCTTGCTGGGATGCATCCTAATGCACAAATCCTAATTGTTCATAGTATTGTCATTGACACAGAAGTCTGCAGATTCCCTACCCTCACTGGGCCTTGGCTTTGGACCTTTCTGCCTTCAGTCCCAGCAGGCGTGGTGCAATGCCAAAACATGATAAAAGTCTGTGCACAACTCACGAAAAGGACAATTACCAAAAACCCTGATTAATTTCTCTGGGGTTTAAGGATCCCTGCCTCCCAAGGACCATGGTTGCTATCTGAACATCCAAATGCTTGAAGCTTTCACCTCCACTCCTCTCTCCACACCTTCTCTGACCTCCTTTGGACTCCTGGAACACTGGATGAAAGCACTGCTCCTCCAATGTGACAGAGGCCGGCCAATGGCCCTGATAGCCCCTGTCACACAGTAAGGGCAAAGGGCCATTGGCGCCATTTTGATTACTGGCAGCCGACGGCCCGAGAGTGGGAGATTGCTCCCGGGATCCCCGCTGGACCACTAGGGACTTTTGGTAAGTCTTGGGGGGGAGGGGGTTGGTTGGGCAAGTCTTGGGGGGTCAGGAGGGTGGGGGGGTTGCAATTCATTAAATTTGAAGGGTTGGGGTGGGTTTTGTTTTGTTTTGTTTTTTTTTTTTTTACAACCCCATTGTAATTCGGGGCAGGTTTCGGGCTTCGTTTCGGGGGTGGGGGAGGTAAACGAAATAAAATCGGCCCGAACTGCAGAAAATGAAATTTCCCGCGACGGGCTGATAACGAAGGCCGAACCAAAAGGTTGAGGTGAATAATATCTCTACAGGCCACTTACTTCTCCATTAACCTCAAGATGTCCTGATTTACCTTTCTACAAGTAAAAAGTACCCTTGGAATTTGACATATTTTAAAAATTTCCCCCCTTAGTAGAGTTTTAGAATGTAGGTTGGGAGGAACATTTTCAAATGGATCTTTTTGAGTTAAAACAGATTAACACAGAAGGGGATGTTGTAAAAATTCCCCTCCTTCTAATGCAGCTAAAAGTACATGCCAGAAAGGGGCGGGGCCAGGTGTAGGGAACGTACGCATGGGGATTTCATTTTGAAGGCTCCGGGTGTGCCTACCATGAGCACTTTCCACTTGCTGTAAAGATGGTGGAAAATCCATACATTTATTTATTTTATTTTACATTGTTTATAATCTGCTTAAGCAAACATAATGCACAAAACAGTTTCCAGAATTCACTTGCAGGTCGCCTGCCATCTCTCCACGCTCTTTCAAAATTGTTCGTTACATTATTTTGTAATGAGGACAAGTAAAACACATTCTTTACACAAGTTTCATGGTAAGGACCCCTCTATATAATCTTGTGCTTCAGATCCAATCTCTGGCTCTTGTCAGGGACTCTGTGCGTGTGATCTTGGGTAAGTCTCTACCTCACTGTGCCTTACTTTACACAACTGTCATTGGCTTTTTAATAATAATTTAAAATGCAATGATGTTTTTCCTTCCACCTTCTCCTTACTGGAAGCTTTGAGGCCACCTAGGCAGAGGAAAGTTCTGCCTGCTCACCCGCCCCAGAAATGACTGTCTTCTGAATTATCAGCTTTGCTGGGATGCAGTTTGATGCACAAATCCTAATTGTTAATAGAATTATCATTGTTATTGACAGGTTTGCACATCCCCTACCCATGCTGTGCCTCAGCTTTGCATATTTCTGCCCTTCATTTTCATAATCAACTGAAATCAACAACAATGACTCTCTTCCTCCTCCGATGGGATCTAGAAGAAATGACAGACAATTACAGGATAATTATCTCTGGAGAGAGATCTCTCCCTGTCAGAGGGTGGGGAGGAAAAGTATAAATGTGGGCAGGATCCGGGGGCAATCACCACTGCGGTGATACGTCCGGTCCTGGGGAGTCACCGGGAAGGGTCAGACAGTCTGAACTCTACAAGGATACGGCCAAGCAATACTGATTTCAGGTACTAGAACAACATCTCCCATTTGCTTCTGGTTCAGGTATTTCTCTGCTTTTGCAGCACGGCTCTTAAAAAGATCTCATCCCTTCACTTCCAGGGCAGTGTGTGTGCAGATAATGGGGGTTAAAAATTACAAATAGGATGGCAACACCTTACAGACTCCAGTTCAGGAAAGCTCATGCCTCAATAATTCAGGGAGTCTATAAGGTGATCCCAGTCTCCTTGTTGTTATTTTGCTGCTACAGACTGCCCCTCTGGAAGTTTTGGTAACAGGAGAGATTTGCAGTGCGCACAAGCACTTTTAGACCTCGCACATTTGAAAATTAATAGCCACAAAGTCTGAGCATTAGATGCCTTTGAATGAAATGTAATTCTGTTCTATTTAATGCTATATATGTTATAAAATGGACGGCAAAATCTTCCAGAAATGAAGCGTTCCATCTTTCAGAACAGACTTCAATGTGTCATCTTTCAGTGACTAATGGAGATCTCAGTCTGTTTCAGCAGAGAAGGGGGCTCAATCTAATCTAAGGTCTTTTCAGTTGCTAACTACTACTATTCAAATGTTTATACATTGGAATCCAGAGAGGATATTTTCTATATTAGATCATTTATCTCTAGACTTCATTTACGTTTGATCTCACAAGAATATAGGAGGAAATTAAAACAACCAACATCATGCCAAGAAGATGAGTCACATCTATCATTGTGTCTAGAAAAAAAGTCTGGGGGAAGATGGACTCAAGTTACAATATTAGAGGAAATTTTCGTCCATACTTGCTTGCTAGAATGACTCATATATTTAATGCAGTTTTTAGGGGCTGTGCTCGTTCAGAGTCCATGATACCACAAAATCATTGATTCTTTAACGTGCCAAAGACTCCCCAGAATGTTCATCTTATTGACCTATTTTCCTACTTAATTGTGACATTAAAACTTTACCTAAGATCTCGGCTTCATAAAGATCAGATAAACAAGCTTTACCAGAGATAGTCAAGGTTCTGATAATATCAGAATAACCTCACATAGTTATCCATGAATTGAAAAAGTCACAAGTAGAAGCAGTAATCAAATCTTTGGATGCTAAAAAAGCTTTTTTTTTTTTTTTTTAATTCTTTATTTATGGGTTTTCAAAATAATTACAAGAATATATCTTGACTGAGATTACAGAATATGTCAACAAAGAAAAATATATTTCCATAATACATATAACATATATCATGGATAACCTAACATTCATTAGTTCTTTCATAGGAAATTAAAAGGGGGGGGAGATATCCAAAGGAAAATAAGAGAAGACATTATTGAAATACACATTATATATTTAAACCGGCATTAGGTGTTCTCACACATCTTTACCCCCTAATACTCATGTTATGGCCCTTCCATCTAAAAACTTTCTCAGTTGGTCTGGCATAAAGAAAACATATAAATTTCCAGAGTATTTTACAATACATCTACATGGAAAACGAAGGGCAAAGCTAGCCCCTTTGGCCAAGACCTCCGGGCGCATAGCTAAAAAAGACCTCCGACGTTGTTGGGTGGGACGTGAGAGATCAGGATAAACCCTCACTGCCCCCCCCATGAAATCATTATTCATATTCTGGAAAAAAGCTTTCATTAGGAAATTTTTTTCTTCCTCTGTATAGAATTGAACAAAAAGGGTAGCCCTTTCAATGATTTCCATTTCAGAATTCTCCAAAAATTGTGTCAAATTATTGGAAACATCTCCTCTCTCTCCTATGGCAATCTGAGAACTACTTCTAAAAAAGAAGAGTTTTTTCACTGTAGGAATCTTAGTTGATTCAATCTTGAGGATCTCCATTGCAAAACGCTTGAAAGTCACCAAACTTGGCTCCCCCATAACTCTTGGGAAATTGACCAGTCTTACATTTGCACAACGCAAATAGTTTTCATTTTCAACAGACTCCAGTCTCCTTTGAGAAGTTATACAATCCTTCATTATTGAGGAATTAAGGGACTGAGTCTGGTTGATTTTAGTAGTTAAATCTTGAGTGCATGTTAAGTGGTCTTGTTTCAATTGCAAGTGTTCCTTTTCCACAGTTCCCATTTTATTTTCAAATTTGCTGATCAACTGGGACTGAGTATTCAAAGTCCGGGCCATAGTAGCCATAAGTTCCCAAATGGCTTCAAGAGTAATAACTTCTGGCTTTTTAAACTTCAGGGGTTGCAGGATATTTCCCCCCAATTGCTCCCGTTGGTTTTCTCTAGCTGTTCCCAGAGAATCTCCATTCTTATCCTCGTCCCCTAATATCCTCGAGGAGCCTTCACATACATCCAACAGGTGGGGGGAGGGGAACCCTGCTCCAATCCGGTCAGAAAATCCCTCACGTTGATCTCCCGCGGCACCCTCAGCGTCCGGGTTTTCAACTCCTCTGTCCGGTCGGAAGGGAGAGCTGCTCAGAAGTCCCCGGGGTTCTGGTGGGCTCAGAGATATCTCGCCAGGCGATATCGCCGCTTCTCTCGGCTTCACCGCAGCGGCGTTTCGAGCTTCCACATTCGGGGACACCGACGTGAACTCGGTGATATATCGTTGCCCCGCCGGGCTGGGAAGGCTTGGAGGGTATACCCTTACCCTGCCTTTATGCTTGTGTGGCATTTTCGAAGTTTTAATGAAATTCAGAAAGAGTTTAACAGGAAAAAAAACAAGCGATCTGCGGAGCAACTCTGTTCAGCGTCTCATGCCGGCGGCCATCTTGGCTCCTCCCCCCTAAAAAAGCTTTTAATAGGGTTGAATGGAATTGTTTAAGAGCAGTATTGGAAACACTGAGCTTTGGAGCTAATTTTCTAAGTTGGATAAATTGTTGATATATGACTCCTAATATTAAAATTAAACTAAATGGGGTTATATCACAGGCTTCTCCTTAACCCATATCACCCACTTTTAGATGCAAAATGGTATAATGAGGTATCTAAATTCTCCACAAGTTTCCTCCTGGAATAATAAACAGATTTTCATCCATGGAGAGGAATCTGTTTATGCAGGCTGTCTATGTGGGGATATTGTACAAAGGGGTTCCAGTGACATGTTTCTGTGAGGACAAATTGATAGATAGGATTAATAATATGAGTTATATTGATGGAGTACAGGTAATCCCCATAGGAATCTTTG
The DNA here is from genome assembly GCF_901001135.1 of Rhinatrema bivittatum. Taxonomy (NCBI): domain Eukaryota; kingdom Metazoa; phylum Chordata; class Amphibia; order Gymnophiona; family Rhinatrematidae; genus Rhinatrema; species Rhinatrema bivittatum. The sequence continues at coordinate 15,864,394 of NC_042630.1, forward strand.
GTCTTTTTGGAAAAGCAAACAGCAAGTCATTCACAGTGAGAAATCTGTCCAGGGTGATGGCTGATTTTGAGGATTAGAGTCCCTTGGGTTGTCGGTGACAATGCCATGGAAGGTCAAGCAAATCAACTATAACCTTGTAGTTACAATTCATTTTCTGTCTGGGGCACTACATTGTTATGTATGTATGTATGTATTTATTTATTTATATTCAGCATTTCGTCACTTCAAAGCATATTCATTTACTGTGGGTATTTGAAGTTTTTCATCCACAGGCAAACCCCCCCCCCCAACATTTATTGTAACTGGCTAAACATTTTGGACATTATACATTAGGACAGACATTATCAACCCAGTCCTCAGGACACTCCCAGTCAGTCATATTTTCTGCCTCACTTAACAAGCTATATTCTTTTGAATACGGCCGATGAAGACTAATTTCATCCAACCATGAAAAGCCAAAGAACCTTAAACCTCACCAGAGATTTTTAAAAGATATCTGATGAACTTTAAAATTCTCCAGCCAAATATCTTTAATCAGGAATATTTAGTGGGATATTTAGCTAAATATTCAGGACAGGTTATCAGGCTAACTGTAGCCGGATAACTTGTTTCTTTGCTTTACTGAATATTTGGCACTGTATACTAGTGAAATTTGGAAACCATTTCTGGAATGGAATAAGAAGTTGGGAGTTTCTTTTGTGGTAAATTAAGAATAGTTCCTATAGATCAAAGATTTCTGAATGAATATACAGTATATGAGGAATTTATATTTTAATGAATTTTATTTATTTTTATTTTAATGTATTATTTAATATGAATTTTCCTTATGGATGTTGGGGAGAGATATTATTGTTTTTTAAATTTTGTTTATTTTATTTTGATTTTATTTTGGTTTTATCGGTCATGTTTCAATATTTCTTGTAGATATTGTTTTAGGTTGATTTGATATGTACTGTATGTTTACTGGTTACTCGCTTATAATTTTTGGATAGGTTGTTAAATATGTCTTAAATAAATATTATCATATTTTGATGCATTGATTAAATGTTTGCTGAAATATTTTATTGTTATTTTACAATTATCAATAAATATTCTTTCACAAGATAAAAAAGGAAAACAGAAAAAAATGAGAGACCAAGAGATGTTTTCTATATTGAAGTGTGAGATCTTGATTTTACATTCCATGAAATCAATGTTTTGTATTTTCATTATAAACATTTGATATTCAAGTGATGACAGAAAGAAAGAAAAAGAGAGTTCATGTATTACTTTCACAATACATATACATATTTACCGATGAAATTTCCTGAATCTCAGAGAGAGATTCATCAAGATATTATTTTGGGGACTGGGTTGGTGGAGGAAGGGGATTGATGAAACTTAACTTTTATTTGTTCTGGTGATTGCTAGCTAGGCACAATCTACTAAGGAATACCTATTAAATACAACATATAATAAGGTGACCTGTTTCTACACATCAGAGTTTGCACATATGAAGACTGAGAAACATTTTCCTATGCACTACGGACCCCTTCTCATTGTCTCAGGTGTTTTCACTGATTATTAATTTTTTCTCAGCCTGTTCCATAATCTAGACCGCATCATGGCACTTCTTGGGTTGATGGTTCTGCTGGCGATGCCCCCTTCTCTCTACAGTGCCTTCTCCCTGTCTCTGAGCTGCATCCTCCAGAGCCAGAATGAGGTGAGCTTTGAGCAAGATGGGGATATCCTGATTGGAGGATTAATTCCAGTGCACATCAACTGGCTGAAATCAGACTTTCAGATCACTGGACAGCCTGATCTCTGCAATACGTAAGATATTTGCTTTTCATGTTTACTTTGTCTCCTCAACGTTTCTAAATGTCTCCTGTCTGTAGGTACAGTCTTTTGTGTCTCTGCTCTGTGATTCCCTTGGATACTGACTGTGGGTGTGTATCTCTGCTTTCTAACTCTCCGGGAGAGATGTGTCTCTTTGCGTGTGTGTGTGTGTGTGTCTGTGTGTGTGTGTGCATCTGCTCTGTCATGCTTCATCATGCTGCTTGTGTCTATCTATGTCTCAGCTCCCTGACTTCTTGAGTGTATATCTTTTCTGTGACTCCCAAATCAAACCTGCCTCAGTTTATTGGCTATAAACCACATTACTGGACCCAGTCAGTTGCTTTAGTTTTTCACTTTGCATTTTTTGCTTTCATTACATCATCAGGTGTTCACCTGGTCTTCATCTGATGATGTGACATGAAATTAAGCAAAGCTTGATATTCAGAAATCAGTCAAAAATTTGCTACTATTAAGTACTATTAAGGATCTAGGTATCATAGTGGATAATACTTTAAAATCGTCGGCTCAGTATGCTGCAGCAGTCAAAAAAGCAAACAGAATGTTAGGAATTATTAGGAAGGGAATGGTTAATAAAACGGAAAATGTCATAATGCCTCTATATCGCTCCATGGTGAGACCACATCTTGAATACTGTGTACAATTCTGGTCGCCGCATCTCAAAAAAGATATAGTTGCGATGGAAAAAGTACAGAGAAGGGCAACCAAAATGATAAAGGGGATGGAACAGCTCCCCTATGAGGAAAGGCTGAAGAGATTACGGCTGTTCAGCTTGGAGAAGAGACGGCTGAGGGGGGATATGATAGAGGTCTTTAAGATCATGAGAGGTCTTGAACGAGTAGATGTGACTCGGTTATTTACACTTTTGAATATAGAAGGACTAGGGGGCATTCCATGAAGTTAGCAAGTAGCACATTTAAGACTAATCAGAGAAAATTCTTTTTCACTCAACGCACAATAAAGCTCTGGAATTTGTTGCCAGAGGATGTGGTTAGTGCAGTTAGTGTAGCTGGTTTCAAAAAAGGTTTGGATAAGTTCTTGGAGGAGAAGTCCATTAACGGCTATTAATCAAGTTTACTTAGGGAATAGCCACTGCTATTAATTGCATCAGTAACATGGGATCTTCTTAGTGTTTGGATAATTGCCAGGTTCTTGTGGCCTGGTTTGGCCACTGTTGGAAACAGGATGCTGGGCTTGATGGACCCTTGGTCTGACCCAGCATGGCAATTTCTTATGTTCTTATGTTCTGTAATGCTACTAGACATACAAGTTGAAGTCAACAGTAACTGACGAAGCTGCATCATACTGCTATAGCTAGGGACTGAAACTGCTGCTTCCTTATGGGAAATGAGAAGACAAAGCCCTCAATGAATTTGCTAGAAGACAAAGAAAACAAGGCCTACAAACTAGGCAGATATAATCTGAAAGTCATAAGACAAAAATACAAAGACTTGAGGCAACCAGAGATGATTATTACCCTCACATCATTGGACACACGCCTAAGTGTGAAATTCTATTTTATCTTCAGATTAGACACCAAGGACTATAGCTGGGTGCAAGCATTAGTGTTCTCCATTAATGAAATCAACCAAAACCAAACCCTTCTTCCCAACATCAGCCTGGGCTTCCAGATCTATGATACTTGCTACTCAATCACTAGAGCTCTGAGGGGCACTATGTGGATGCTGACAGGGCAGGAGAAGCCCATCTTAAACTATCGATGTCAAAGCCAGGCTTCGTTGGCTGCCATTATTGGAGAATCCAGTTCCACCTGTTCCATTTCCATGGCGAGAGTCCTGGGACTTTACAAGTACACTCAGGTAAGGCATGGTCTCCTTATCTGAAATTTCAACATAGTTAATGGAATGATAACAATGGTGGTTGTAAAGACCAAGATTACTACAAGCACTCATAGTCCAATGAAAAATTATCAAAAGTTGTGCTTTTCAATATCTCAAGAATACATAGTAGCATAGTAATGATGGTAGAACAAGACCAAATGGACCTTCTAGTCTGCCCAGCAATTTTCTTATGATAGTAACTGCTGTTACATGGTGGTTACTGCCATATTTCTGTTAAGGGTAGTAACTGCTGCTCCATGCAGGTTACCCCCAACCTTATATTAGGGTAGTAATGTTTACAATCAAAACCAAGCAACTGTCAAGCACACAACAAATTACTGCTAGCCACATTTTTAGGGGATGAGCAGCCTTCTTGAAAATTCAGTCAATGCTGCTTGAATGTGTTTTGCTTTAGGACTTGGCTATAGAAGCAATCCTGCACTTTTCCCCTCATGTTTTCATATCAGAAATGAAGTAAAGGGTAAATGGGTGTAACCTGCATGGAATGGCAATTACTAATCTTAAGAAAATGCATGGGATTTCTACACCTAACCAATTTGCCTTATCCTTTTGATGCAGCTACAATATTGTTCTCTGCTTTGGCAGAGAGGTCAAAAAAGGGGAATTGTAATCAGATGGCAACCAGTGCTGATATGCATCTGATATGCAAACATGAGGGAAAAGTGAGGGAAACGTGAGGCCAAGTCCTTAAGCAAAACACATTCAAGCAGCATTGATGGAATTTTCAAGAAGGCTGCTCACCCCCTAAAAATGTGGCTAGCAGTAATTTGTTGTGTGCTTGACAGTTGCTTGGTTTTGATTGTAAACATTACTACCCTAATATAAGGTTGGGGGTAACCTGCATGGAGCTGCAGTTACTACCCTTAACAGAAATATGGCAGTAACCACCATGTAACAGCAGTTACTATCATAAGAAAATTGCTGGGCAGACTAGAAGTTCCATTTGGTCTTGTTCTACCATCAATGATGTCTCACTCTTCAGTCTTATAAAGGGCCATCACAGATTTCTCTTCCTTGCCTCAGCATCACAATGTCTACACCGTGGTGTAGTGTGTATTGCTGCTTCGGCCTGCATTTCTGTGCCTAATCCTACCTTATTCTCTTCAGCCCAGCATTGCCTCATCCTCATCTTCTGCCCAGCCTACCCTGTTTTCTGCAGCCCATTCTGTTCAGTGTCTTCTCCTCATCTTTCCTTGGACAGATCTTGGTACTGAACTCAGCCTGGATCTCATTACCCTTGCTTGCTGCCTGCCTCTGACTCCAGCCTGGTTCTGGATCTTCTCTTCTGCGAATGCCCCAAATACTGCCACCTAAGACCTGGTTATACAAACACAGAGGGATATTACTCAAAGATTCTCAAAAATCAATAGTTTAAACTAAACCATCAGAGAACCATGCATATTTTATCACAAGACAATAAAGTATAAACATACAAAAATGTTTATTTGAGAAAAACACATCTATCTAGACATTAAAATACTACCTAATCATTCATACAATCATTCATTCATTAAAAACAAGAACAGTGCACAGTGCATTACTATTTATCTTTAAATGGACCGTTTTTCTGCAAAGAAGTGTACAGAAAAAAATTTCTTTTGAGTGTATTCATAATATAAGCACATAATTGTGCTTGTTGGTGCAGCTGATTTAAGAGCAAGATTATTATAAAGATTTAAAATAATATATACATTCATAATGCTGTGAAAATATACATTGCTAATGTGAGGTCCATCTTTTCGATGCACTGTTCTTGTTTTTAATGAATGAATGATTGTATGAATGATTAGGTAGTATTTTAATGTCTAGATAGGTGTTGTGTTATTCTCAAATAAACATTTTTGTATGTTTATACTTTATTGTCTTGTGATAAAATATGCATGGTTCTCTGATGGTTTAGTTTAAACCTAAGACCTGGTGGCACCCGGAACCTGAAGGCTCAACCGAAGGGAAAAGGGGCTGGTATAGGTGAAGCTTCCATCCAGTCTCTGCAGCTCTCCACTTCGCCAGCTAGTGGTGAGGACCAACAGAGTCCTCCCTGTAGGTTGAACAAATCTTATCCCAGCACAAGGGTCCACAATCCTAACACTATCACCTTGTCATATTGCTTTGCCACCTTTACATTGCCAGACACTATTACCCCAAGGTCCCTGTCCCAGTCTGTGCCCATTATTCTTTCACCCCTCATCACAATCTGCTCTTTTGAATTACTGCACCAGAAATACATGATTCTGCACTTTTTAGCATTGAATCCCAGCTTCCAAATCTTCGACCAGACTTCAAGCTTTCTTAAATCGCTTTTCATTATCTCTACTCATTCAGGCATGGCCACTCTACTGCAGATATTAGTATCATCTGCAAGTAAGCAAACTTTACTTTCTATCTCTTCCACAATGTCGCTCACAAATATATTGAACAGAACCAGTCCCAAAACCGATCTTTGTGGCTCTCTACTTAACACTGATCTCTGTTCAGAATAGATTCCATTTACCATTCCATTTATTTATTTATTATTTATTGAACGCTTTTATATACCGACATTCTTTTGCACATCACATCGGTTTACAGTAGAATGGAGAACTATGGAAGGGAAATTACATATTAACTATTTATTTATTTATTTATTTATTTATTTATTTAAAAACTTTTCTATACCATCGTTAAGTTAAATAACCATCACAACGGTTTACAGAAGGGCACAATAAAGAAAAATATGGGTGGTATAGATTACAAATTAATCATGTGCCATCATAGTACGGTAACAATTTAAAATAATAAACTGTGTAAGTTAATCCTGATTGTTAGGAACAAATTAGGCGATTTGATTTTAACATTAATATGCTTTTGTAGGTTACTAATAACAACTTCTAGCTTGGTGCATCCTTATCTATCAACTATTTTTCTCCTCTTTATCTTTATAAAATGCTTGTTTAAAAAGCCAGGTTTTCAGATTAGTTTTGAATAATTTCAGATTTGTCTGTAGTCTTATTTCGAGTGGCATGATGTTCCATAGTACAGGACCAGCCAGTGACAGTGCTCTTTCCCTTACTTGCGTGAGATGTGCTGATTTGACAGAGGGGACAGTTAGTAGAGCTTTATTTGCAGATCTCAGGTTTCTTTGTGGTACATGCAGCACAGTGCCATGTTAAGCCAGTCGGCTTTTTCATTGTGGATTAGTTTATGGATTATACAAAGTGCCTTATATTGTATTCTTTGTTCAATTGGAAGCCAGTGGAGTTCAGCAAGTGTTCCTGTAATGTGGTCACTCTTTTTTTTGCCAGTCAAAATTCTGGCAACGGAATTTTGCAATATTTGCAGAGGCCGAATTGTAGATTGAAGTAATCCTAAAAGCAGGGAGTTACAATAAGTGCTTACTTGTAGAACTGTGCAAAAATTGTTAATCGTTAGTAGAGGTTTTAGTCTTCTCAGGATCATTAGTTTTGCGTAACCTTCTTTTATTTTCTGTGAGATGTGTTGTTTCATGTTTAGCTCAGGGTCAATTATTACTCCTAGATTTCTAACTTTTATTGCTAACTCAGCAGTTTGAATATTTTTGATTGTGAATGCTGGTTGTGTGTAGTGTGTGTTTTTACGTTCAAGGTGTAAGAATTCAGTTTTGTCAATGTTTATTACCAGTTCCATTTGGTTTAGGAGCTGTTTGATTATTTCTAGATACATATTGGCTAGTTTCATTGTTTCTTCGATGGTATTTGGAATGGGTAATAGTAATTGTATATCATCTGCATAAATGTAGTGTATGATTCCCAGTCCTGCTAGTAAATGACATACTGGGAGGAGGTACATGTTAAAGAGTGTTGCAGATAGGGCTGATCCCTGTGAGACACCAGTTAGCAGTGTGACTTTGTCTGAAAGTGTATTTTTGATTTGTACCTGGAAACATCTATTGTTTAAGTATGACTCGAACCATTTTATTGTTTTATTAGTGAGTCCTATTTCTTTCAGACTATTGATAAGTATTCTGTGATTTACAATGTCAAATTTGAGAAACTATGTCTTTAAAATATGAACAACTAAGGAGACTAAGAGGTGACTGACAGTCAACCAGTTTGTAATCTACTCTACCACCTTGACACCCATTCCTAAGATTCTCATTTTATATGTGAGCCTCTTGTATGGGACCATATCAAAAGCTTTGCTGAAATGAATCCAGGCTGCCTTGGGTCCATCAACCAACAGGATTTTACATAGTTTACTTCTTTTTCTTCAGCAGAGTTTCATTAATTTCCCACCACCAAGGTGAGGTTAACCGGACTCTGTACTTTCCAGCCTCCTCTCTGCTACCAGCCTTGTGAAGTGGGACCACCACCACTCTTCTCCAGTTTCATGGCACCACTCCTGTTTCCAGGTATCTATTGAACAGGTCCTTCAGTGGACCTTCTATCATATCTCTGAGCTCCCTCAGTATCATGGGATGTACCTCATCTGGCCCTATGGCCTTTTCCACTTTCAGTTTGCCAATCTCTCCCCATACATTCTCTTCTGTAAACAGAGTTTTGTCTACCCCATCCCCATCTATGGTCTTGTCAACCAGAGTAGTATAATGGGTACACGATCAATCAAACTGATTGACAGGTGAGATAAGGATGACAGCAGCCAATCAGCGTTCACTTCCGGTCTAAGCCCCGCCCACGCCCCGCCCACTCCCCATAGAAGTGAATGGGGGCGTAGCCACGCCCCCTCCCGCCTCCTCCCGCCCTCGACCACGCCCCCAACCACACCCCTTCCGCCACAGGCCCCACCCCTTCCGCAGCCAATCAGCATTCACTTCCGGTCTAAGCCCCCGCCCACTCCCCATAGAAGTGAATGGGGGCGTAGCCACGCCCCCTCCCGCCTCATCCCGCCCTCGACCACGCCCCAAGCCCCACCCCTTCCGCCCCAAGCCCCACCCCTTCTGCCCCGGCCCCACCCCTTCCGCCCCAGGCCCCACCCCTTCCGCCCCGGCCCCACCCCTTCCGCCCCTGGCCCCCGCCCCAGACCCCGCCCAGACCCCATCGATGCTCCTCCCCTCCCAATAGAAGTGAATGGGGAGCCCCTCCCACCCCAAACCGCCCCCCACGATGTCACGGATGACCCCGCCCACACCCAAACCCCAAGCCACACCCCCCTGTGACGTAGCGGGTATGACATCACCGGAAGTCCACCCCACACCGCCCCACCAAAAACACACCCCCTAAAACGTCATCAGAAAGGGTCCTGTCGCTTTTTTAATGATGTCAGTATTAATGGACTCTGGCTGTTTTTGATGATTTCACCGGAAGTACAATACAAAAGTCCCGAAATATGCGCTCCTAGAACCTCCTGATGCCTTTTTAATGATGTCGGAGCCGGTAGTATGCTTTTAGGAGGCAGGAAAACTGCAGGAAATATGCTTTTTTCTAGCCACTCTGTTTTTAAAAAACCAAACAAAATACAAGCTGATAGGAGGCAGAAAAACAGTGGCTCGTTCTGTTGACAAGGATTTGGTTTTTTTTTAAAACAAGTGATTGAAGCTACCGGTGGTGAATTGCATGAACTGCAGGATCAAACTTTGCAAAAGACAGGTTTTTTTTTTTTCCAAAAGACTAGGGACCGGGTAGTATAAAGGGTACGCTGTCACTCAAACCCCCAAGCCAAACCCCCCAGTGATGTCACCAGAAGCCCAAGCCCACCCCTCCAAGCCCTTGCTGTAGATAGGCATGCCCCAATAAAAAAAATTACCAGTGAGCAGGCAGGAAACTGTGACTCATTCTGTACACAGAGACGGAGAATCCAATTACACCCCTTCCCTCCGCCCCCTCTGCCTCAAGCCGGCCTTCCCCCAGACCTAAATCTGAGCAGAGGATAATTGAAAGCAGTGGGGGGTGCAGGTTTGCAATGGTGAAACACAAGGCTTTAGTTTTGTTTTAAAAAAAACAGACTTCTGTATTTTACAGCCATATAAAAAAACAAGAATGCACCAGCGGATCTTAAAGAAAATTTATAATGAGCCAGGAAATACCGGCAGTTTTGGCGGTATAACACCTCTTTTGCAGGCAGCTAAAGCATGTATGCCGTCTGTGACCAAGAAACAAGTGATTGATTGGCTTACAGAACAAGATGCTTATTCTTTACACAAACCTGCTAGGGTACGATTTAAAAGAAATAAAACCATAGTGTCAGATATAGATTGGCAATGGCAGGCAGATTTGGTTGATATGACAGCCTTGTCTGGTTATAACAGAGGCTACAAATACATTTTGACGGTGATAGATGTTTTGTCAAAATACGCATGGGCTGTGACCCTAAAAACAAAAACAGGTCGTGAAGTGGCAGAGGCCTTTGAAAATATATTTAAAGGTGGTCGTGTTCCCAACAAAATACAAACAGACAGAGGTAAAGAGTTTTTAAACAGAGCTGTGAAGAGTTTGTTAAAATACAGAGGCATTCAGCATTTTGTGACCAACAACGATGTTAAGGCAGCAGTTGTGGAGAGATTTAACAGGACTTTAAAATCCAAAATGTGGCGATACTTTACAGCGCGCAACACTTTTCGCTATGAAGATGTGCTTCCGGCTTTTATGAACAGTTACAATCGCAGTTTTCACAGAACAATACAGGCCCGCCCCATCGATGTAACAACCTCAAACTCACTGCGGTTCTGGAAAGTAATCTACGGCAATAACAACAAACATGAAACTGCTAAGCCTTTTTTAAAAAAGGGGGATCATGTTAGACTGTCAAAAACTAAAGGGAAATTTGAAAAAGGTTATGAACAAACATGGACAGATGAGATATTTATAATTACCGACGTCCTAAGCAGGGGACAGAAAACAGTGTACAAGATACAAGATTATGGTGAGGAAACCATTCAAGGTTCTTTTTATCCTGAAGAATTACAGAAAGTCAGCCCTCAACAGGACAGAATATACCGCGTTGATAAGGTTCTAAAGGTAAAAGGGAGAGGTAAGAACAAGCAGTGCTTTGTGAAATGGCGAGGATGGCCTGAAAAATTTAACAGCTGGATAAAAGCATCAGAGATTCAAAACATTTGATTTGAAAAGGCCTTGTCTCATAAAAAGAAAAAAAATGAATGAAGGGGGATTTTACGTAACGCTGCCTAGTAACGCCTCTGTGAGAATATTTCCACAAAACAACAGCTCTAATTTCACCACACAATTAGCTAGACCTTTGGACCTACAGGGCCCGTGGGAAGTGGGTCTGGTGGAAATACAGTACCCGAACACATGGGATAATATTAAAGAAGACCATAAATATGTTGTCACCACTGGTGAAGGAAGCACAGAGCATCACTTTGTTGTACGAAGAGGGTATTATGCAACCGTTCAAAACCTGACGGATCAAATGAACCACGACATGAACAGTGTCCTCAAAGCCATGGCACCACGAATCATCTATGACCCCAATATCCGAAGAATCAAATTAAAATCAGAGGACAAAGCAGTAATTTCTGCAGGGGGTGACTTAGCGACCATTTTGGGGCTAGAAGCTAAAACGAATACGAACCGCTCGCTATTTCCAACGGATATCACAGGAGGGTTTAATACCCTATACCTGTATACGGATATTGTAGAGCACCAGCTGGTGGGAGACCATTTTGTGCAGCTGCTTCGTTGTGTTCCCACTAAAGGGGGTAAGGACGAGTTTATCACCTTCACTTATGATAAACCGCATTATGTTCCTGTGAACAAGCAGCACATAGACACCATAACATTTGAAATAAAGACGGACCAGAACCAACACGTCTCATTTCGCTATGGGAAAGTGATCCTTAAGCTACACCTGCGACCCCGGAAAACTATTTTTTAAAATGGTTGTGGTTAAATACTATGGGGACCCTGGCGCATACAGAAATTACTATGCAGCACAGGCCGGTGAAGGCCTTTCGGGGTATTACGGTGCTCCGGTCATGTACGGGGCTGGGATAGGCGGAATTTTTCGTAGTCTCTTTAGAAAAGCAATACCTCTTTTGAGAAGGGGTTTTGAGATTGTTAAACCTCATGTGAAAAGTGCAGCAAAAAACATAGCCAAAGATGTTATGGGCCGTGTCACAACGGCGGTTCTGCATAAAATGAACAATAACACAGAGCAGGAGGGGTCAGGATTAGTGGTTATTAGAAGAGCTGTTAAAAGAAAGAGAACAAATCAACAGGGGCCTCCTGAACCTTTTAAAACAAAGAAGACCAAACGTGCCAAGTCTCAAAAGACTAACCGCAAGGGGAAGAAGAGAAACCTCTCCGCCAAGAAGCAAGATATATTCTAAAAACTATGGCTTTTGTACATCAGGGGTCTGAAGAATGTTTGAAATCAGAACTGGATCTGTTTCAACTGGCCCCCACACAAACCAGCATAGAAAAAAGTGTTTATGTGGAGATTCCGCCATTATCTGCCTTGTCAGAAACAGCCCCTTTAGATTTTTATATAGCCGGACATGGCGAGGATTACCTGGATTTGAACAACACGTTGCTATACCTGACCTGCAAAATCGTGAACGAAGATGGGTCCGATCTTGAAGTAGGGGCCAGAGTAGCTCTCGTGAACTATCCAATAGCCTCTATTTTTAGCCAGCTGGATGTCACTCTCGGAGATAGACTCATTAGTCAGAGCAACAACTGTTACCCTTACAGAGCCCTCATAGAACTGTTTCTCAATTACGGCGAGGGTCCTCTCAAAACACAGTTTACAAGCGGCCTATTTTATAAAGACACAGCCGGAAACCATGAAGTGAGAGACGTGGGATCGCGTAATAAAGGTTTTACCGAAAGAGCTGTGTTTACAGCCGCTAGCCATAAAGTAGAGCTTCTGGGACATTTACATAGCGATCTGTTTTTTCAAGAAAAGCTGCTCATAAATGGCGTGGATGTGAAAATTAAACTAACGCGGAACAAAGATACGTTCTGCTTAATGAGCGGAGATGCCAACGAGAGGTACAAACTCATTATTTTATCTGCAGCCCTCTTTGTAAGGAGAGTGAAAGTGTCACCGGGAGTGCGCTTGGGGCATGCAGAAGCGCTGCTGAGAGCTAATGTCAAGTACGCCGTGGACCGTGTAAGTCTGAAAGTCTTTAGCATACCGGCTGGCGCCCGTGTGACTAACCAGGAAACCTCTTTTTGGGACAATTACCCAAATTATCGTATTGGGCTTTGTGGATAATGACGCTTTCAGCGGTAATTACTCTAAAAACCCCTTCAATTTTAAACATTACGATATCAACTTTGCTGCGCTGTATGTGGATGGTGAGCAAGTCCCAGGGAAACCTCTCCAGCCGGATTTCGATAACGGCTGTTGTATCAGAGAATACATGCAGCTGGTTCAAGCAACGGGTAAACATTTGAAAGACAGTGCTCTCTTGATTGATCGTCAAGAGTTTTACCAAGGTTATACCTTGCTGGCCTTTGACCTATCACCCGACCAAGAGTGCACGGACCACTACTCTTTGATTAAAACCGGTAATCTGCGGGCTGAAATCCGTTTTGCCATCGCTTTGCCACACACGGTGAATATGATTGTGTATGGTGTCTTTGACAACGTGATAGAAATTAACCACAGAAGGAACGTCCTTTTTGATTATCTATGATGATGAACACCGTACAGATCTACCGTATTTTAAAGAAGGATCCGTATGTTACAAAATCTTTTGTAGACGTCCTACCCAGTGACTGGCTGTCTGATGTACAAATAGAAAGGAAACCTGCAAGCTTGGTGGTAAATACCCACCCCCACGACCTTCCTGGAGAACACTGGCTAGCAATATACGTGACTGAAAACGGCACAGGAGAATTTTTTGATTCCTACGGGCAACAGCCTGATAGTTTGTTCTTCCCTAACAGTATTATGAACTTTTTCAATAAACATTGTGAGGATGTTTTATACAGCAGCAAACAACTGCAACACCCTGTATCTACAACCTGCGGTAACCACTGTGTGTTTTTCCTACATCAACGTTGTAAAGGGCTGTCTTTTGAAAATATTTTAAAACTGTATTCCGAAGAACCATTGCAAAATGACAAAATGGTTTTACAATTTGTAAAAAACAACAAACAGAGAACATGTTGTATGTCTAAATCTTTTCGCTGTCTGTTTCATACCCCCCAGGTGTGTGTACCGTACCAAGAACATTGTACTAATCCTAAATAAAAACAATCTCTCTTGAGAGTTTTTGAAAAACAAACCAAACGTCTATAGTCTATATTTTAAAAAAGCCTTTTTTTTTTATTTGAAAAGATATAATTACACCTTCAACCATCTGTTTGTATCAAGTACTTTACGTCTTTTACGGGGGAGGGGGTCTTTGCACTTTACAGTCTTTGTGTACATTTCAGCAGTTGTCGCTGAAGGATTTTCCTTGAGCTGTACCAGCAGATCCCTGTTGGCTGGATTACCCATGACGGTGGAGGGCATGTTTAATTCTGCCAGGGTTTGCATGAACTCTCCCCAACCTTTGGGTATCCTCCGATGTGAAAGAGCACGGGTCTGTGTAGCTCCACGAATCAGGTCTAATAGGTTAGAGCCACTTACAGGTCTTCCCTTGTATACAAAAGTCCCATTACTCTCCCAGGATGCAATGTCCTTATTCTTTGACAGTTTATTGAGCAGTATTTCTGCATTTTTTCTACGGTGCATGCTGATGCTGTTTAACACTTCCTGCAGGATGGGGTCTGGGGGGCTTTTGTGCTCTAGAAATGCAGAGGTTGCTGTATCATCCTGTGGGGGTAGATACAGATTTATTCTTTCTTTTTCCATTTCTCCGTGTCTGTTAAGCACCAGATAGCGCTGTAGCACTTCTGAATAGCGTTTGGCTTTCTCATATTCAGACATACCAGAACTTTGAAGTATACCTTTCATTTCTTCATCGAGTCTTTGAACAGCTGTGGTTCTAATATTTTCCTCATGAACTGAAGGGCTTCTCAAACGGTCAAGTTGTTGACTAGACACTAAATACATTTTTTCTGTGAGCTGCATTAGTATTTTAGCTCAAAAGCCCCGTGATGAGTGGTAGCGCGAATCCTAGCAGAGGCCCGATAAACCCCCCTGACTGTTTGACCAGCTTCTTTTTTTTCTTAAGTGTTATTCTTTTATCACCCAAAATCCTTATGGCTTGACGTTTCCTTTTCAAGATGTTTATCTGCTGTTGTGATAAAGGAACATTACCTCTCAGAGTGTTTAGTGCGATCTCCGCTATGGCCCCCACTAAATCGTTAGAAGCGGCCTTTAGGATAGCTTTTCTCCGTTGCGGAGAGGCTTGAACTAAAAGTTTTAAAAGGGCTAGGTTCCGCTTTAAGCGAGCAGACATGATCTCTGGGACATACACAAACAAATATGTGGGGGAGAATATATATTCACTTCTTTTTATGGTGGGGTTGTGTTTTTTCACAATATACAGTGGTCCATTCTGGTGGAAAGATGTTTGTCCTCAATCTGTAACGCTCAGGGGTCGTAGCATTTAAATCCACGATGAGATATCCATATGGCTTTCTGGTGGCATCCTCAAAGGCTTCTAAAAAGAAGCGTGACTTACCGGGGTACATCTGTCTGGCTAAAATAGCGATTTGCAACTTGTCTCTAGGATTCTTAAAGAGCACCATATATTTGGTATTTAAGGCTATAGTTCTGCTTGTTTTGCCTTGACAGAAGACATTTTGTACAATATATATAATACTCAGATTTCTGTGATGCACGTATTGTGTGAAGGCTTTCTCGATTTCATCACTTTTACAAGCAGAAGCCATCAAATCGTCTATAATAACCATATTTATTTTATTGGTTGGAAACAGTTGATCATCATTAAAAGTATCAGGCAAAGAATCCATAAAGGTAATAAAAGGATATTTACACAGCATTTCTTTATACAAAGGTTGCCAGCAACTATAACACCATACAATATTATCAGGCATGTCAGTCAACACACGTCCAGCGTGATCTAGCAGGTTTTTAACAAAGAAGCTTTTGCCGCTATTTGACGGTCCGGCTAAAATACACGAAAATGGGTGCCTCCAGCGCACATCCACAAATTCAGTATCCATAAGGCAGCGTGTTAAAACCCTCTTTTATCACCCTTTTATCGTATACGACCCTTTGTGTTTCTTAAGTAGGCCGGTCTCTATCGCCCAGGTCTTTTTGTTTCTAATGATCCCAGATTGTTGTACCTGTATCTTTTTAGGACTCTTGTCCACGGCGTCAGTTTTATAGTCAAAGACGAGGTCTTTCAAATTAGTGAAATTGATCTTTTTACAATTTTCTACATTTAACGTAAACCCCTTCACTTTCATACAGGTCTTTCCGCTGGATAGTTTGTAGCCATATGTTTTGGGCCCAGCCGATACAAACTCTGTGATATGCTCGTCTGCGGGTATCTCGCTCGTCAACTGTCCTAAATAATCTCCCAAAGGCGGATCGCTGGCACCCTCACGACTCACAAATATCACAGAGTCTGTATCGTGGTACAGACAACGTTCTTGCAAACTGTCAAGCAGTTTGTACAGTTCTAAACGAGCATAAGCAGTTGTGAAACAGGCAATGAAGATGTTTGTATTACCTGACAATATGCTGCGGTCTTTTGAATGCTTCCATGTCACACAGGCTGTTTCATCATCAATAAAATCGCATGATGAAACATCATATTCGGGTGAAAACAAATACTTATACAGATCGTCAGGATCTCTCACAATACTTGTAACAGGTAGGTTTGTTCTTTGACCAAACTTCCCCCACAAAGAGTTTAAGAAAAGCTTGGCAATTTGACGCTTTGCGGGGTTTATACTAACCTGTTCAGGCCTTAAAACTACACCTTCTTTTTTGTAAAAATCAGATATATACATGTTTTGTTTTTCTACATCGGTACACCACTGAGGGTAACCAGAGGCCTCCTGTTTTTGACGGAGATGCATTTTTATGTATTCAGAAAACAGGCTGACAGATTTACATTCAAAGTGCCATATTTCACATATTTCAGCAACCACATACCCTTTTGCAACAGCCTCATTCATCTCCACAGTGCACCAAGTCCCTACGAGGGCTCTCTCCTCATCCGTGTGGTTGCACATATCCTGCAGACTGTTGTCAGCGCATGTGCGGCACAGCGGGAACATGAGCTTACCGCTCACATGGACCGGTAATACTGGGAAAAAGATCTTTCGTGGTGGATACACTTTGGCTTTAACAAGCCCAAAATAGTCTGAGAGGGGTCCAAAGCTGTCATAAATGATTTGCGGGTGGCCAACAGGGTATTCCTTGGTTTTATTGACAAAGGGGTAGAGGCTGGTAAAATCATAGTAATGTATTTTTTCATCAGCCCTGGCTTTATAGTACAAACATGTAGCATTGGTTCTACCACCAAAGAGGGCATCTCTGGGTACTAGCTGCTGCGGCAGGCCTGATTTAACCAGAAAGTCTGCACAATCCCTGATATTTTCTTTCACCATTCTCTTCCATTCGTGTTCCCACAAGCTTATGACCTTAAACCCTCTTCTTTTCAGGAAATCTGCTTTGATTTGTGTTTTGTAATTGAGAAAACCAAAGGTTGTAGCCGTTAAGGGGTTCTGGTCTTTATCGTTATAACAGCTCGGACAACCGTGGAAAAAACAGCCGTTAAATTCAAAAGCTGTTGGTACCCCATCAATAAGTGCATAACCGTCAAGAAAATAGGGACCCACCTGCTTTTCACCCCCCTTTAGAGCATGGGTGATCTGTATTTGCTCTGTGGCCTCTGTATACATCAGCCACTGTATAGAGGGTGTTGAATATCTCTTTGTGTGTCTGTGATAGTTGTCTGGAGGGACGAGTGCCACGGTCTTGGGTTCTAAGAACATAAACCTGTACATAGCCATGCACACAGATGCCAGTGTTATATATTGGAAGGGGTCTATACACCTTTTCACAGTTTTAGATCCACCATCCTGCTCTACAACCACCTCTCTCTCTGTCAAAGCCATGATTTCATTTCTGTATAAGACACAAGCTTGCCTCAGAATGTTCACATCCTGTTGGCAATAATAGGCCAGCTCCTTTTGTAAATCAAAGGTGTTATTTTGATTGTCCCTGTACCATTTTAAAAACTCCTCTCTTTCTCCAGACATCATATACCCATCTCCATAATACTCAACACCGGGCATAGGTCCCACATAATTTTGATTAACCCTGGTGTTAAAAAAATGCGGGAAATAACCCTTACAGCCTTGAAACCCCAGGGCTTGCGGAAGCTTGCTAAGCTTCATGGGCAGGAAATTTAAAGAGTCTTTAAACCGTATACCCAGGGGTTCTATCGTGATTTCTAAGAGCTTAGCACCCTGAGCTAACAAGCGCACATCCATCTTTTCCTTTAGCAGCTCTCTAACTACAAAATAACCATCATAGCCTTTAGAATTATGCGCTATGAAGGTGTATCCTTTGAACTTTTTGTCACAAAAAATCTTAACAAACTTAGAAATACTCTCAAGACCTTTGAACTCCCAGTTTCTTGTGTTGTTTAAATCTGTTGCATATATATAATTTGGAACGTGAAAGCCTGTTTCCTGAACACATTCACAATCATAAAATATATATTTTTCAGATATTTGTGCATGATCAATAGGGGGCATAAAACACAAATGCTTGTCACCAGCGATCAAGGGCTCAGAACAAAGCTTACATTGTCTGACCCGGCATTTATGTTTTTTATCAACATACGATTCACATTTTTCGCACAGTATTTTAAGCAAACACTCAACTTCTTTTTTTAAAGCCAGAACTGTATGCCTTTCTAAACACTCTTGAGAACGACAATACAGCCTGCATTTCGGACATCTCTGTTGTACCCCGATATTGTCTACACACATTGCTGTTAAACAGAGACGGCACCATAATGTACAATTATGATCGTGACTATATGGTTTCTGGCAAAAATGACAGAAGTTTCGCTCCCCATAGAGCTTTTTTACATCTAAGATTCCATAAAAATGGTCATCATGTAGCAATATAAATACAGTTTTTCTGGAATTCAGGTCTGTCCTTTGTCTTAAAACACCACCATTGTTTTGTATAAAGCACAACTCTTATGTTTATACCCAAATGTTGTTCAAATGTTGAGACATCATCTAGCATGACCTTTTTATGTTCTGACCACCCTAGCTCTGTGTGCAGTTTTTTAGCACGGTCTAATAGCTCTGCATCTGTGAGCTTTGTTGGTGACATGAGCGCTGTAACACTCCCTGCAAAACAGAGCTTATTATCTGTGTTGTTCAAGTCTATTAAATGCCTTCTCTTTTTATGTATGATTTGACTGTACAGAATAGACCTTAAAACCCTTCGTGACCCGCCCCCTCTGTTCCTTATAACAAGAATGACTATGCGGAATGTCTCACCAAACTGTATCTCTCTATAACTCTGCAGGAGTTTACTAACTTGATCTAAGAAATCATCAGCGTTCAAATCCTGAGGGTTTAACTTTCCCGAATACAAAGAATTATGAAAACCTGTAGAATGTAAATGAATCTGTATATAATCATGGGGGGACACGTTATGGCTTATTTCATTTAGAACATGCTGTATGCCTTGTCTCACAACATTTTGCGCATCTATGAAAGAATCTATTCTATCTAAATTAATAAAACGAAATTCCTCTGAATAAAGCACGCCATTAAATTTTTCTAAATCACGGTTCCACCTTCTCACAAATTGCACAAAATTAACCGGTTCATTTTCTACAGCTGCATTTTCAGAGGTCTCTGGTATACAATTATTTACCAACCCCCCCTGAAACATTGTCATCGGTACAATTATCTAAGAACATGCTTTCACATTCTTTCTCTACTTCCTCCCTGTGCACAGGTCTGTTGCTGTCTCTCTCATCTTTTCTTTCGGAAATAGGCTTTTTTGCAGTCTTTTCACGGTCTAAAATTAAAAATAATAATAATTAACACGGGTGGGCTCATACTTTTTTTTTGCAATATTTTAAGAAGAATTTTTCTTAAAACTATAACAGTATAGATTCTTACTTTTTTGTTTATCTCTCGGTTTTTTGTACGGTCTTTCGTCAGATTTCTTTGGCATATGCTGCTCATGGTCTGTTATGTAAAAAAAACAAAAAAAATGGTAATACCTTTTCTTTTACACAGTTGTGAACTAATTGTTGTTTTACCCGTACAGATATATAAAAAAATACTTCTTACCTTCAACTGCATCTTCAGACTCCTTTCTCTTTCTTTTGGAAATAGTTTTGTTTGCACCATTTTCACATTCTAAAAATTACAAAATAAAATAAAAAAACACAGGGGTCACACACACACTTTTGATGTCTTTGTAAATAGATCTCTGCTTCGTTGACTGTTATGAAGGAAAAAAAGAGAGGCATTTGGGAGGGTCATAGACATTAAGGAAAACCTATTTCTCACCATTATTTGCATTGCTGTCAGAAATGCCTTGTTGATCAATTTTTTTTCTGTCTAAGGCATTACTGCAGCCAGGCTGTTCTTCTTCTTCTATGTTCAAATGTGTGTCTGATTTTGCAATATTTTCCTGTTCTAATGATAAAACAGACAAACACTGTTTTTACTACTGTTTTTTTAAAAATCATATCTAAAAATATACATTAAAACTATTAACTCACCTTTCAATTTCCTTTGTTTTCTGCGTTTAGTAAGTGACATTTTATTAATAAACACAGGCTTCTGCCTTTCTTTGTTTGAAGAATCCATTTCTGTTTCAAACTCCAGACTGCTGAATCTTTTCTGGTCACCGGCTATACCCTTTTATCACCAGCATTAGGTGGGGCGTAACCACCAACAAACCTCAAAACCTGTGTATTGAAACCAAAAAAAAAAAAAAAAGCTACCTGGCCTCTCTGTCATGTGATGGACATCTTATAGAATAAGATTGTTCTCTTGCTTGGGTTATCATTTACAGGGCTTTTTGAATGTATTATCAATATCTCTTTAGATCTGAAGCCCATTCACAAAACTATAGTATGTTGAACCTTTTTTTGTGATTTAATGTTTTGCTGACCATTGTTTTTCCCTGATTAGATTATGTGTCCCAGACAGCTATCCGCACCTACCTCATTACAATATACATCCCCCCCTTTTGTTCATGAAAGGTAGTGTGTTACCAACGCCCTCTTAGGTCTTGGGGCACTTTACAAAATAAAAATTGGTCTCTCTTGAATGTCTTGTCATTCTGGTCTTTTTTTTTTCCCTTCCAAACATTGTCTCATTCTGATTAGATTAACCATTTACAGATCTTGGATCCAGAGAACTTCCCCCCCTAAAAACTTCCATATCACCTTAAAGCACAATTGACACATTTTGTTAATTCTGATATATTTATTAGTTGTTTTTATTAACTAATTTATACACATGGCAAAATTTGTTAAAATATTACAAAGTATTTCATTGTCAATACATACTTCTGAAATACAGACAAGAAAAAAACAAAGACTGCTTTATTATACATTTTTAAAAAAGGACTGGTGTTTTCTACCATAGATGATGGCATTTATATATTTTATCATTAAAATCTCATCTGTAGGTTTAAGCAAACTGTTTAGTTTTTGAACAGGATTTTCAGCAGTTTTCACACTGTGTATAAGATATATGATCAGATTCATATCGTCATTGTTTAGGCTTAATACACCTCGTTTATATGCAGCTAGTACCACAAGATTCAAAACACGTTCTAGGCACAACCTGTTACAAGCGGTCCTTAATTGTTCCTGTGTGTCAGAGGCAGTCCAATAAACGCAACTATGATCATCCTGACTCGGATCATCGAGAACACAGCCTTCGCAATTTTCATACCGTATGCCAGACAGACATTTTTTAAGAATACTATAGACAGTCACCCTTACGATCGATCTAAATGTTGTTTTTCGAAAAACTCCATGCACCGGCGGTGGTTTTGGGAATCCTATATAGCTCCACCAGCTGAAATCGTGCACATCTTCAGGATTGTTGTTTTTTTTTTGATCACATGTATCTGGTTCTTTTATATTTGGACAGAAGCAGCAAATACAGTTCATTTTGATACCTGGTGTGTCTCCATATTCTTCTGTTTGTAAAGATCCTTCATTTTCCTATAAAACATAATGTAAAACATTAAATTAAAACCTCTTCTAAACAAACTCTCTATTATAGATAGCTCCCAAACACGCCACCCCCTAAAATGCATCATTAGAAGGAAAGAGATTTTTTCTTACCTTACACTCAAGCTTTTCCAACAAATAATCTGCTTCGGCATCCAGAGCAGCTTTGTGCAGCTCTAAATCTTCAGAATCTAAAGCATTTTCATTGATCAAGTTTGGATCCTGCGAATCAAAAAGCTTTTGCCCCAACGGAAGTTCATCAAAATCTGGGTCAGTGCTTCCTCCTTCTTCTTCTGCCCTCCGCTTTCGTTTATGGCTCCTCTTTAGTTTTGGCTGTTGAACGATTTTCATTTCAAGACGCTTAGGTGTTTCATATACGGCCATTTTCAGGAACAATTACAACAACTCTGCTTGAAGATTGTTCTCACGTGATCACTATCACATGCTTATTTCTATATCCGGTCTTGCAAGTTTGGGCGTGTCTAACAGAGAGGGGAGGAGGGAAGGGTTGTGGGGGAGAATACAGAAGTCTGTTTTTTTTAAAACAAAACTCCACATCAGACACTATGGTTTTATTTCTTTTAAATCGTACCCTAGCAGGTTTGTGTAAAGAATAAGCATCTTGTTCTGTAAGCCAATCAATCACTTGTTTCTTGGTCACAGACGGCATACATGCTTTAGCTGCCTGCAAAAGAGGTGTTATACCGCCAAAACTGCCGGTATTTCCTGGCTCATTATAAATTTTCTTTAAGATCCGCTGGTGCATTCTTGTTTTTTTATATGGCTGTAAAATACAGAAGTCTGTTTTTTTTAAAACAAAACTAAAGCCTTGTGTTTCACCATTGCAAACCTGCACCCCCCACTGCTTTCAATTATCCTCTGCTCAGATTTAGGTCTGGGGGAAGGCCGGCTTGAGGCAGAGGGGGCGGAGGGAAGGGGTGTAATTGGATTCTCCGTCTCTGTGTACAGAATGAGTCACAGTTTCCTGCCTGCTCACTGGTAATTTTTTTTATTGGGGCATGCCTATCTACAGCAAGGGCTTGGAGGGGTGGGCTTGGGCTTCTGGTGACATCACTGGGGGGTTTGGCTTGGGGGTTTGAGTGACAGCGTACCCTTTATACTACCCGGTCCCTAGTCTTTTGGAAAAAAAAAAAACCTGTCTTTTGCAAAGTTTGATCCTGCAGTTCATGCAATTCACCACCGGTAGCTTCAATCACTTGTTTTAAAAAAAAACCAAATCCTTGTCAACAGAACGAGCCACTGTTTTTCTGCCTCCTATCAGCTTGTATTTTGTTTGGTTTTTTAAAAACAGAGTGGCTAGAAAAAAGCATATTTCCTGCAGTTTTCCTGCCTCCTAAAAGCATACTACCGGCTCCGACATCATTAAAAAGGCATCAGGAGGTTCTAGGAGCGCATATTTCGGGACTTTTGTATTGTACTTCCGGTGAAATCATCAAAAACAGCCAGAGTCCATTAATACTGACATCATTAAAAAAGCGACAGGACCCTTTCTGATGACGTTTTAGGGGGTGTGTTTTTGGTGGGGCGGTGTGGGGTGGACTTCCGGTGATGTCATACCCGCTACGTCACAGGGGGGTGTGGCTTGGGGTTGGGGTGTGGGCGGGGTCATCCGTGACATCGTGGGGGGTGGTTTGGGGTGGGAGGGGCTCCCCATTCACTTCTATTGGGAGGGGAGGAGCATCGATGGGGTCTGGGCGGGGTCTGGGGCGGGGGCCAGGGGCGGAAGGGGTGGGGCCGGGGCGGAAGGGGTGGGGCCTGGGGCGGAAGGGGTGGGGCCGGGGCAGAAGGGGTGGGGCTTGGGGCGGAAGGGGTGGGGCTTGGGGCGTGGTCGAGGGCGGGATGAGGCGGGAGGGGGCGTGGCTACGCCCCCATTCACTTCTATGGGGAGTGGGCGGGGGCTTAGACCGGAAGTGAATGCTGATTGGCTGCGGAAGGGGTGGGGCCTGTGGCGGAAGGGGTGTGGTTGGGGGCGTGGTCGAGGGCGGGAGGAGGCGGGAGGGGGCGTGGCTACGCCCCCATTCACTTCTATGGGGAGTGGGCGGGGCGTGGGCGGGGCTTAGACCGGAAGTGAACGCTGATTGGCTGCTGTCATCCTTATCTCACCTGTCAATCAGTTTGATTGATCGTGTACCCATTATACTACTAACCAGTAACGGTCCTTCTCCAGGTTCTGCTTTAGTAAATACTGAACTGAAGTATTTGTTTAAAATTTCATTTCTTCATCTTTCTCCACCTATTGCTCCTGGTCACATTTGAATTTCACTATATCAACTTTGGTCTCCCTTCTTTCTCTAATATATCTGAAAAATGTTTTGCCATTTCACTTAACCTCTT
Source organism: Rhinatrema bivittatum (assembly GCF_901001135.1). Classification (NCBI taxonomy): domain Eukaryota; kingdom Metazoa; phylum Chordata; class Amphibia; order Gymnophiona; family Rhinatrematidae; genus Rhinatrema; species Rhinatrema bivittatum. The sequence goes on from NC_042630.1 coordinate 15,888,496, forward strand.
TGCCAATCCTTTCTTCCACTTGACCTCGTGCTTTCCTGATTTCTTTCTTTATCTCCCTCACTTCTACCAAGTATTCATCCCTGGTTCCCTTTTTTGGGATCCTTTGTACTTCTTGAATGCTGTTCTTTTTCCCTTTATTTTTTCAGCCACCTCCTCAGAGATCCCTTGAGATCCAGACCTTTTTTCTCTTACATTTGTTAACTTTTCTAACATATAGATTTGCTGCCTTTTAATTTGGCCCAATGTTGTTCCACATCACCCATTTTCTCCCAGTCTTCCCAATCTTCCTCCAGGTACATCCTCATTTTGACAAAGTCCATATTTTTGAAATACAAACTTAGATCTTCGTGTGACTTCTCTGATCCTGTTTTGCAATAAGTAATGATACCATCTGATGATCACTAGTGCTCAGGTGAGCACCTACCCGGATATTAGAGAGTGAGACATTATCCCTATTAGTGAGCATTAGGTTGAGTGTCACACCCTCCCTCATAGGGTCCATTATCATTTTATTTGAGCACCATTATCATTTATTTGAGCACAGCCCCTTGAAGAGTATCCACTATCTCTCTAATTCTTGTAGATTTCAAAGAAGGGATGCTCCAATCCATATCCGTCAGATTACAATGTCCAATGAGCAACACTTCACTCTTCTTTCCCACATTTTGGATGTCTTTGATCAGATCTCTGTCTAGTTCTTGTATTTGAGTTGGGGGACTGTAGACCACCTCAGTGTAAATGGAAGCACCATCTTCTTTTTTTTTTTTTTTTTTTAGGACATCCCATAATACTTCATTCCTATACCATGTCCCCTGCATTTCAGTTGTTTGGATATTATGTTCGGTATAAAGAGCTACTCCTCCCCCTTTTCTCTCCTCTCTGACCTTCTTTAAAAAGTTAGAGCCTGGCTGTATCCCAAACATAAGACTCAGTGAACCATATTTCCGTAACAGTAACAATATCCACGTCTGCCTGCATCATTAAGGTCTGGAGCTCTGGGATTTCATTGCCCAGACTATGAGTATTTGTGGTCATAGTGTAGGAATTAGGAAAACCACTCCCTTATGTCATAATAAAAATGCCTGGCTTCAGAATAAAACTGATTTCCAGGTTCCAATTGTTTCCAGAGCAAACTCTTAAATTCAAAGTAATATGACCAAAATAATATGACACGAAACCAAAACTTCCTCGTTTAGGTGTTTTATTATACAAAGTACAATTTAAACAGAAAGATAAAAAAGCAGTTTGCGCTTCTCGTATCCTACAAGGCAATTTGTTATATACTTTACATTTTCATTACCCACATACACAACCAATCAATCAATACATTATTATCCATTTCCTTGCATCATTGTTTCATGACATCATCACCTCATAGAGCCAATCAGGCACAAGATTTTCTCATGCTGCACCAACGTTTTGGAATAACCTCCCCCCTGGGTTATGTCAGATGTCTGATTATAAGTCTTTTCATAAACATTTCAAGGCCCACTTATTTAAAGAAGCTGTTACACTTCCATAGACTATTATTTTATCATTGTCTTACTCCTGCTTCACTTTCATCATTGTTTTATTTCTGTTTCATTTTTGTTTTATTTGTCTGCTGTTAGTGATTTATTGTTTGTATTTTTTGTTTTTATTTATTATGATTTTACATTTTCTAATCTACCTAGAACAGAATTGATGGCAATTGGGCAGAATATAAATCACATCAAATAAATAAATAAATGAATAAATAAATAAATGATATTAATCTGAATAATACTGGAATTTTGGAAAGTTATCTGTGTATTTCAGGAGATCTGACCTTTCTTCCCCTTCACTTAATATTCTGCTCTTTCAGTTAAGTTATTTCTCAACGAGTCCAGTGCTGAGTGACAAGTTCCAGTTTCCATCTTTTTTTCGGATGCTTCCCAGTGATGATGTCCAAGCTCTGGGTCTGGCCCAGATAGTGGCCCACTTTGGCTGGACATGGGTGGGGCTGCTGTCTAGCGCAGGTGACTATGGGACTCTTGGATCTCAGATCTTGAAAGTGGAGCTCTTGAAGCTTGGCGTCTGCATTGCATTTCATGAAACATTCCCTACAGTCTCCACAGCCCTGGATCTCAAGCTCATCTTGGAGGTGGTCAAGAGATCATCTGCCAAAATCATACTAGTTTATTCTTTAGACACTTATTTCCTGCCTGTGGTAGAGGAGCTCTCCAGAGCAAATATTACTAGCAAGGTACTTATTATTTCAGATGGTTGGTCAAGCAACTTTCAACGCTTAAAGAAAGAATACACTGATATCATGAGTGGCACCATTGGATTTTCAGTTCATGAAGGCAACATGCCAGGATTCAAAGAGTTCCTCCTCAAACTACATCCTTCCACATCTCCACATGACATATTTATCAAACCATTATGGAAGGAGATCTTCAAGTGTCAATGGCCTGACCTTGAGAACAGCCTTACCACGATGAATGTCAGCACACCCTTGATCATGTGCACGGGAGCTGAGAAGCTGAAGGAGTTTAATGGTCAAATTCCACGTGAATTTGATATGAGCACCAGCTACAATGTCTACAATGCAGTTTACTCTGTGGCTCAGGGCCTTCACGACATGCACTCCTGCGTGTTGGGGGAAGGACCCTTCGTCAATCACACATGTGCTGACATAAAGAATTTCAAACCATGGCAGGTAAGAAACAGCAGTGAGTGTAATGTTTGTATGGGAGAACAATTTATTACTGCAAACACCCCCCCCCCCCCCAAAAAACAAAAAACGTTTTATCCATGTTAATTGGCTGTTTGAAAATTGCCCTTCCTCAGTCTGGCTAAGTGTCCATGTCTTCATATGCACAACACAAATACTATCCTCAATGAGAGGAGGCATCCCTAGTAGGGATGTCCTTTTTTTTTCAAATGATATAGCTCTTTTCTTTTTCTTGAAGGGGTTAATAAACATGTGGAGAAAGGTGAACCGGTATTTGGATTTTCAGAAGGCGTTTGACAAAGTCCCTCATGAGAGGCTTCTAAGAAAACTAAAAAGTCATGGGATAGGAGGCGATGTCCTTTCATGGACTACAAACTGTTTAAAAGACAGGAAACAGAGTAGGATTAAATGGTCAACTTTCTCAGTGGAAAAGGGTAAACAGTGGAGTGCCTCAGGGTTCTGTACTTGGACTGGTGCTTTTCAATATATATTTAAATGATCTGGAAATGAATATCACGAGTGAGGTTATCAAATTTGTGAATGATTCAAAATTATTCAGAGTAGTTAAATCACGAGCAGATTGTGATACATTACAGGAGGACCTTGCAAGACTGGAAGATTGGGCATCCAAATGGCAGATGAAATTGAATGTGGACAATTGCAAGGTGTTGCATATAGGGAAAAATAACCCTTGCTATAGTTACACGATGTTAGGTTCCATATTAGGAGCTACCACCCAGGAAAAAGATCTAGGCATCATAGTGGATAATACTTTAAAATCGTTGGCTCAGTGTGCTGCAGCAGTCAAAAAAGCAAACAGAATGTTAGGAATTATTAGGAAGGGAATGGTTAATAAAATGGAAAATGTCATGATGCCGATATATCACTCCATGGTGAGACAACACCTTGAATACTGTGTACAATTCTGGTCGCCGCATCTCAAAAAAGATATAGTTGCAATGGAGAAGGTACAGAGAAGGGCAACCAAAATGATAATGGGGATGGAACAGCTCCCCTATTAGGAAAGGCTGAAGAGGTTAGGGCTGTTCAGCTTGGAGAAGAGACGGCTGAGGGGAGATATGATAGAGGTCTTTAAGATCATGAGAGTTCTTCAATGAGTAGATGTGAATCGGTTATTTTCACTTTCGAATAATAGAAGGACTAGGGGGCATTCCATGAAGTTAGCAAGTAGCACATTTACTAATCGGAGAAAATTCTTTTTCACTCAACACACAATAAAGCTCTGGAATTTGTTGCCAGAGGATGTGATTAGTATAGTTAGTGTAGCTGGGTTCAAAAAAGGTTTGGATAAGTTCTTGGATGAGAAGTCCGTTAACGGCTATTAATCAAGTTTAGTAGGGAATAGCCACTGCTGTTAATTTGCATCAGTAACATGGGATCTTCTTAGTGTTTTGGGTAATTGCCAGGTTCTTGTGGCCTGGTTTGGCCTCTGTTGGAAACAGGATGCTGGGCTTGATGGAGCCTTGGTCTGACCCAGCATGGCAATTTCTTATGTTATGTTCCTATGTTCTTATGTTTAAACAGTGCACACTATTCAAAATAGTATATGTTAAGAACAAAATTAAAAATAAAACAACATACTTTTAAAACAAAACAAAATAAACGAAAGAGTTGAACCCTTTCTTGGCCGGTTGACTGTCTCCCAAAGGGCCATAAAAGTATTTATTTCTTGGGGTTGTTTATATGGGCATGTTTCCTCCTCTTACTTGTCCCAAGGTGTGGATCCCTTCTATGGGGAATCGGTGATCTTCAAGGCCCAGTGATGTAGTGAATTCCCCTCCTCTGGAGCACGACTGATGTTTCCTCTGTGATAGTGCTGCAAGAACAGGCAGGACACAGATGGGGTGTTCAAAATAACATTACTGTGATTCTTCATAAATAAATAAATGTCCAATTAATTTGAAAAGTGTTCCTTTACATCTGCGCTCTCATTGGGGTGTTACAGTGCGGAGTCTTCCTTCTTTCCTGTGTGCATGTGTCCTCAGTACAGGGCTCTGGGCTACAGCTTATCCCACAGGGATTGAGCTGATAAGTTATCCCAGTTGGGCAGTATCAGATATTGTACCTGAAGTCCACGTGACTCAAGTTTTCGTCACTAGCCTGTGCCCTGTGTCCCAAAATGTGGAGATGCAGATGGTGGTCTCCAAAAGATCGAGCCTTTGCTCCTCATGATGTGACCTTCCTTTGAGAAAGATCTGATGCTGGAAAAGAAAAAACGGGCTAATATAGCCCAGCTCCCCCCGTGAAGAGGGATGGAAGTAAGCCTCCTCAGAAACCAAGAGGGGGAGACACTTTCAAAGTCCCAAAACTTCTTCTGAGGTGATAAGGTTACTGCAGTCCCTTCAACGGCAGAAACATAAGAACATAAGAAACATAAGAAATTGCCATGCTGGGTCAGACCAAGGGTCCATGAAGCCCAGCATCCTGTTTCCAACAGAGGCCAAACCAGGCCACAAGAACCTGGCAATTACCCACAGATCTTACTACACCTGGCCTCCAGACATGGGGCATATCCCTCATCGGCTGGGTCCAGGGTCTCGCAAAATTTTAACCACAGAAAAGCAGCTGCAAGGCATCATGCATACTTTGTAATCACAGTATGTATTAAAGGGAAAGTACACCCATACTTTCACTCAGAATTAGTGCAAAGTCTGCATGCAAAACATATACACGGCCCTTGCCCCAATGTGGACAGTTTGAAAGTTGCCCCCCTATGTCTGAGCAACCAATAAAACATCATTATTTAGTCAATCTACCTCTGAGCCCTTGAATGGGGCCCTCCAGAACAGAACTGAGACATACTGGTGGGACGGCTGACCGAGGAAGCTTTATTTGTTGGCTACCTCCTCCATAAATAGATGGTTACAGTTTCCTGAATATATGGCCGAGGAGCTTTCAGGTGTATTAATTTTACCATGCCAAAATGAACAAAATTAGCAACTGCTCCTTTCCCTGCCTACACCATCAGCATGACTATGATACCAAAATTTTTTATCTCCAGCTCCTACACTACATGAAAAAGGTGCACTTTGTGAATAAAATAGGAGAAGAGATGTACTTTGACAACAATGGCGATGCTCCTGCTGTATATGACATCATTAACTGGCAACCAAATCCCGATGGTAGCATCCAATCTGTGAAGGTGGGAAGCTTTGATGCTAGAGCACCCAAAGGTCAGGAGTTGTCCATCAACATGAGCGCCATCCAATGGAATACCCAACACCCAGAGGTACAAACCCAACATACACAGAGCAAGAGTTGGCATTTACTCTGAACTCATTGTGAAGCTTGGGTTTTGAGAAAATTCACATCAATAGTCTCATGTCATGTAGCCCCGTCGCACTGCTTTCTTTAATCTCTTCTTATTCATCATCTCAGCAGTGTATCATCTGAAATATTTCTCCACACAGACATCTGTAAAGCTTGGACAGATTTCCCAATGACTCTTCCTCAAGGGATGGTTTTAAACGAGGCTTCTTACTTCCCTGTGCTTAACCTTTCTGTCTCTCGCTGCCATTCCCTTTTGTCTGTAGCATGTGCAAGCATTCCTACAGATTCTTCTGCTTTGTGAAACACTATGGGATACAGTTAGTATGAGAAACATTCTATAAGGTCAACTTATTATCTTTTTAAATTGTCAATAAGTAGTAGAGTCACCATTCTGTAAACTTTCATATTTGGGGGACTCACAGCAGAAAGTTTTCAACATTCTGTTGTGGCTCTAGACGGAGATAGGTCTCGGGGAACTATGACTGTTGGATTGTTTTTGGCTTTGTTTTTTGGTAATCCCCAAATAATGTTCTAAGACTCTTATTCAATAAAGATTGTTTGCAATGACTGAGAATGGGAAAAATGTTTCTATTCTAATAAGACCCAGGGAGAGTAATTTTATAACATCCCCAGTTGCAGAAAGTAGATACAAATTTTAACCCCAAAAGTCAAAGCAGACTTATACAGATGAGACCAGTTTGAAGATTGACGGGTGTATATTAGGAACAGACACTGACGTGCATGCATGCAGAGATTTATACCTGCTCCCGAGATGTAAATGTGTGTGTAGAGATTTATGCGCATATCTTCCAAAATCAAAAGTATGCATGTGGATGTTGTCCCTCCCTCAACTCCAGACTCCAGAATGCCAATTTCTAGTATACGTAAAAGTACATACAAAATCACTTCTGTGCTTTCTCTCCAAAAGCCTGTTTATGTGCATAAAACCAGGCTTTGGAAAATGCAGCCTTTAAAAGTGCTGAGGATGACAATTAAAAAAAAATCACTTATGAAGGTAAAAAGCATTTTCCCCATGTTAAGTCGGGCATCTGAAAATTATCCACCCTCAGTGAGGCTGATAATCCATGCATTGCTCCAGAACAACCTATATTTTTTGTCACAATGAGAGGAAGCTTTCCCATGCCTGTGTTTAGGCTGAAGGAGAGAAAGTATTCATGCACATGACATTTTCAAATCTTCCTGTGTACTTTTCCAGAATAAAATCTATCGCAGGAAAAGCAGGTGTCAGCAGCTTGCAGCTGCTCCTCCTTCCTTTCTAGAAGTCATCAATCATCATCTCATCAATTAAATATTCTTTTCTTTTAGGATCTTTTCAATAATTAGATCTACAAAAGATTCCCTTCTCCTTCTCTCTCCATCCACTCCCAGGTACCGCGCTCCATGTGCAGTGAAAGCTGTGGCCCCGGGAACAGGAAGGTGGCTCAGCAGGGACAGCCCCTCTGCTGCTTTGACTGCATCCCATGTGCAGAGGGGGAGATTTCCAATGTAGTAGGTATACAGTGCAGGATTATTGTATTTATTGAATTTCATGGAACTGAAAATGGGACAATTTGATATCCAGCTAATAGCTGCCATTATGACCTTACAAATGGATCCATAAACTATTGATGCTGGAATGACCCACTCCATTCAAACAGTACTAGTGTGACATTGACTAACAGAGATACTTCTTACATTCAAGAGATAAAGTCTCTAGTCTTAAAAATAAGTAAAAAGATTTAGTCAAATGTAAGAAGCATACATGATGTTCTTAACAGCGCATGAGTAGGAACATGAATTCATTCACCATACAGTAGATAGTTATTCAGTCATTGTGGCTATCATCATACCTGTTAGGGAAGGTACAAAAAGGGAATTTGCAGCCAGAAAGCTAAACATTCTCCAGTAATATTCTTAACTGCTGTAAAAATACCAGGAACCAACTTGAGGATTATCAGGCTCAACCACAGTAAGCTACCAATGGAGTGATTTGAACATCTCTTACACTGCTAGTAGAAAATCCTTGGTTTTCATACTCAAGATAATCACTACCAGTATTAGCATTAATAGCCACCTCTTATAATGTTATTATATATATATATATATATAATTATTTAATCTTCATTTTCCTTCTTACTCCTAGTTATTGATTCCCTGTTACATGTAACTGCTTTTCTGCACCATTGTTCAATTTGTAAAGTTTATTGCACCCCTGTTTCTTGTGAACCAGCATGATGGGACTACTGTCTTGAATGTTGGTATATAAAAAAAACTTAAATAAAAAAAAAAACTTAAATACCAGTTTATGACTTCACTCAGTCTCCTGACTGATGTTTTCACTACAATAGGGAATTTGTAAATAAGTTCTAGAAAAGAATCAGTAAATTCCAAATGTATGACCTGGTGGAATATAAACTCATCTATAACTTTTTCAATGTACAGGAATTTCGGTATAAAAAAAATTATAAATAAATAAATAAATAAATAAATAACTGACAGGTACTTCCATGGTCGGTTTAGAAACATTTGTTGTTGCTTCTATAGAAAGAATTTCTCATCAGGGTAGGGGCAGTTCAGTTACCATACATCTTGAATATATGATTTTCTGTTTTCTAGATTCAACTATCTGTTGGCAGTGTGGAAGTGATCATTGGCCCAATGAGAGAAGAAGTGAATGTGTCCCAAAGAGAATAGAATACCTCTCCTATGAAGAAGTTATGGGAATCATTTTGGCTGTTGTTGCCATTTCCTGCTTCATCATCACAACTGCCATATTGTGCGTTTTCATCAAGTACCGAGATACACCCATCGCCAAAGCCAATAACCGGGAGCTCTCCTTCCTCCTCCTCGGGGCGCTGATGCTGAGCTTTCTCTGTTCCCTGCTCTTCATTGGGGATCCTCAGCAAATAACCTGCTTACTTCGTCAACCTGCCTTTGGCACCATATTTGTTCTCTGTGTCTCTTGTGTGTTGGCCAAGACCATCATGGTGGTCATTGCCTTCAATGCCACCAAACCCAACAGTAACTTGAGAGGGTGGGTGGGACCCCGGGTCCCCATTGTTACAGTTACTGCTTGTACATTTATTCAGGTCCTCATCTGTGCCACCTGGCTGCTGATCTGTCCTCCCTTCCCAGAGAGGAACATGAAACTGAAGATTGGCATTATCATATGGCAGTGCAATGAATGCTCAGATGTTGCGTTCTGGTGCATGCTGGGATACATGGGATTCTTGGCATGTGCCAGCTTCCTGGTGGCCTTCCTTGCACGCAAGTTACCTGACAGCTTCAATGAAGCCAAATGGATCACATTTAGCATGCTTGTGTTTCTGAGCGTTTGGTTGTCCTTCATCCCAGGCTATCTGAGCACCCAGGGGAAAAACACAGTCGCTGTGGAGATCTTTGGGATCATCTCTTCCAGTGCAGGGATTCTCGTTTGTATTTTCTTACCCAAGTGTTACATCATATTACTCAGACCTGATATGAACACCAGGGAACAACTCTTAGGGAAAGGTACTGGGATCAAAAAGAAGATAAAGGCCATTTAGTAATCTGTCATACTCCATTATTTAGTAAAATAAAGTGGCACAAACATACAATGTATTGATATATATGACAGAGAAAATCAGAAAATCCCACAGATAGATTTTATGAAAATTATTTTAAACATCAATTTAGAATATTATAGGAAAAGATTTTTATCACAAAAATAAAAAAGTGAAAGAAAAGGTAGTTCATAAATAGTTATCAAAAGGCTGCTAGAGGCATTACAACTAAGATTGGTAGTGAGATAAGCCTCTATTGATCTTCAGAACAGTGTGTTTATGAGGAGTTAACTAAACTTAAAGGGGTCCAGTAAGCCAGTTAGTGGACAAGTTATCCAGCTAAATTTCAGAGCAGAGCTGGAGGCGCCAGGATTGGGACAGAGGGTCCTTTGCTCCCACCCCATCCCCACTGATACTAAGGTATCAGTGGGGATGGGGTGCAAGAGCTACCCTTTTTTCTTGTGGGTGGGTGGATGGGTGGGAGGCAGGCTGAGCTCTTTTATACCTTGTTGCCCTATATACCATCATTCGGACCAACATGCACTTATACCATCTGTCTGCCTTGCCCTTTCTACCATCACTGGGACCAACATGCACTGACACCTTCTGCCTGTCTTGCCTTATATATCACCATTGGGGCCTGGCCAATCTTGTTGCCTCCTGACTTGTCCCCAACAACAACATTGGGGCTTCACTTCTCCTGCTTCCTCCTGACAGGTCCCCAACAGCAACACTGAAGCCTAACTCAGTCTTCTTCCTCCTAACATATCCCTCACTACAACACTGGGATTCACTCTTCCTGCTTCCTCCTGATACATTCCCAAAAACAACACCGGGCCTAACTCAGCCTGCTTCCTCCTAACTCATCCCCAACCACAATACTGGGGCTTCACCCCCTCCTGCATCCTCATGACACATCCCCAACAATATTGGGCCTTAACCCTGCAGGAGTCTGACAGCACATCCAGCAGCAGCAGCAGCGGCCTTCCACTGCCATATACCTAACACAACCAGAGGGGTTTGATATGTCTTGATTCTGCCTGTCATGTTCCAAGCACCACCACTTGGGCATAACTCTACTGACTTCATTTGCCTCCTTTTCCCTGAGTACCACCACAGAGTCATGAGTTACTCCACTGAGTTCCTTTGCCTCCTTTTCCCCCAACTACCACTGTGGGGTAAAAACTTCGCTGATTTCTTCTGCTTGCTTCACCCAAACAGTTGAGCTGAAGCAGGCAGGGGAGATCAGTGCAGTCATGCCCAGTCGTGGAATTTACCAAAGACCAGCACTGGGGCATGACACCATTGACTTCCTCTGCCTGCTTTGCCACAGTCACAATGACTGGGCATTGAGTTTCTCTGCTCACTGGAGCCTGACATATCCTGCATAAGCCTGTCTTGCTCCATTCATAACCACTGTGGTCTGACTCTTCCAGCTGCAACATGCCATGCTTCACCCATAGCCACGTTGGCCTGACACATCCAGCTGCAGTATGCCATGCTGCAACCATATCTACTGAGGCCTAATGTATCCTAGATAAGCCTTTCATGCTCCATCCATAACCACTGTGGTCTCACACTTCTACTTGTAACCTGCCATACCCCAACCGTAAGAAAACAGAGTTTGAAAGGCTCAGGATCTTTAATAATTTTAAACAAACCTTGAAGTTCCTAACATTGCTACATTTTCTACCTGCAGAGGATGGTATTTTTCAAAAGCTACAGGAAACTGACAACACCACAAGTCTGAGTGTGTTACTGCTACACTTCTTGCTATATTGCTCTGCTCCTACTGTTCTAGTTTTTCAATATTTTTAACCAACACCACTTCTGCCACTGGTGCTCCAAACAAATTTTCCCATTTAATGGTGTCCATTCACTCCACTGCTCTGTGCACGCGTGAGAACTGGCAAATGCCTTTGAAGGTGTTACAGCTAGCCTTCTCGCTGCGCTGTTCTGCTCTTACCATTCTGGTTCTTAAGATACATGAGCACCACTGCTGCCGCTGCCATTCCAGTCTTCCTCCACTGCTCCAGCTGTGTACAAGGTTCTTGACAAATCCCCTTCTCCTACAGTACTTGCCCACTTTTCATCTTGTCCTAGCCATACATTGCTTTGCAAACTTACTTAAATACCTCTGAGGCTTTAAATACCATTCGTACTCACTTTTTGCCATGTCTTGCTCTTGCGATGGCTATCGGGTGTAAAAATCTATCTCTTCTGAAAATTAATAGGAGAAGGGCCCTCTGGCAGGGAGTGCACGAGGAGGTGTCACATCTAACTAAAACTCCATCTGGGTGATGCTGGGAGGCCTTACCAGAATGTAAACCTTAGACATCTTTACCTTTCCAATGCTTTCTCCAACTCATCCCAAATTGTCTTAAAATGGCCGGGCTAAATAGGGGTGAGGCATCCAACCATAGTCCTCCAGATGGGAGGGAATGACGGGGGATGAATGGCTCCTGAATGGTATGTTCTATACAGGGACAGGGTTGTAGGGTTGCCAACTGGCTCCAGATTTTCAGGGTAGGTTGATCCAGTCTTGGTTTTATCCCATTGTATGCTGGGACTTGAATGCAATAGGGAAATTAGAATAAGTCCCAGCATAACAATGGGATAAACCAGGACTGGATCAACCTATCCGGAAAATGTGGAGCCAGTTGGCTATCCTAGGGGTTTACCACAAACAGGTTCTTAACTTCTTTCTGCCACTGTGCCTTCCTGGCATACCCCAGCTCTTACACCTTGAGGTCTTCTTGGCAGTCTGGGATGTTGCCTTGCACCTCTCCTCTGCTTTTGAAATGTTGATACCACCCTTTCTGATTCTTGGTTCCTCTAGCTATACCTTAGGATTTTTCTTCCCACATGTTCTACTTTGTTCCCCCTTCAGGGTGCCTTAGTGTGCAGATGCCAATTTTGGTGCCACGATGCCATCAAGTGTTCATGTCACTATTGCTGGCGTCCTCTTTTTGCACCTTGGGGGTGTTCTTCCTCCTCTTGCTAACTTCTTTTGCTCCTCTCGCGGCACGTTGGAGAACTCCCAATGCTGGAAGCGTGGCGCCCCTTTGCCCCTTTGCAGAGCTTTAAGCTACAATTGATGCCACTTTCGATGCCACTTTGCAGTTCTTTCCCCCTTCTGATAATTTCTTCTCACAAGTTTCAATAGAATTGATAAGAATATCACTATTCCAGAGTCCGGAATAGACTGCAATGCTTCACCCCCATGGCTTTTAATAATAAACAAATAAACTAATGTAACAAATAAACAAATATTTTTTTTCGCATTAAAATAATGAAATGAATTTGAGTCCCAATGAAACGAATGAGCAAACCGAAACAATTTTTTTTTCTTTTGCACATCCCTAATTGGTATGAATGATATCATTCAGCAGATTATACTCCCTTGTGGAGGTAATATTTCAGAGGTGTTACAACGATGGGAACAGAAATTTATGTGAATATTTATGAGAAAATGTAATGACAGTTTTGAGTAAAATAATAAATACAATATTATTAAGGCCACAGAGACAAAAGCCCTGCTGTTATATCATTAATGTATCTGGCTAATTTAGCCTGGATATTCAGTGGCATGGCCACACCACTGAATATACCTAGAGAACTTTAAAGTTAGGTGGATAAGTATCCGGCTAACTTTAGATCTGTTTAATTATAGCATAGACTGGCTCTCTGACCCCGGTTCCCTTTCTGAGGGGCATGATGTTCACCAGTGAGGGGTATGTAGAATATTCCTGCTGGCAGCCCTGTAACTGTTCAGTGACACTGCCAGGCAGCACATGACCTCCATTACTCAGTCCCAGCAGGCATGGTGCATGCCAAAACACGATGAAAGTCTGTGCACAACTCACAGAGAGGACAATTACCAAAAACCCTTATTTCTTTTTCTGGGGTTTAAGGATCCCTGACTCCCAAGGACCCTGGTTGCTATCTGAACATCCAAATGCTTGAAGCTTTCACCTCCACTCCTCTCTCCACACCTTCTCTGATCTCCTTTGGACTCCTGGATGAAAGCACGGGGCGTGTAGCCCTCTTCCTCTTTTTCTCTGTTCTTTCCCTACTGCTGGTTAAATCTGGAGGTGCACCTGACCTGCACTTTTTTTTTGCTGATCCTGTGAATATCTTCGTTTAGACAAAGAACTCAGAGCAATCCAGGGTGAGAGGTTTATTCCCTCAGAGTGAGGATACTCTCCACACCACAGATCAGGGGCGCATTGGCGTATCGGGGGATCGGGCATCCCCCGGTGGGCCGGTCGCTCCAGTCACGTGGTCTGCCGTGCGTGGCCGTGACAGAGCCTCACTCAGCAGACCACATGATGTGTGGTCTGCTGAGTGGGCGGCGAATACCCGGGCCGGTCGTCCTCGTGAATCCGCCGCTGCCACAGATGGATCAAGCACCTCCAGAGGGGACTGTCTGCATGGTCCTCTATGTTCAGTATATAAACTCTGATAAATTCTAGGGACAGAAAGCAGGTTCCCCCCCCCCCCCCCCCCCCCCCCGTCTCCGAGCTCCAGACTGCTTCAGACAAAAACAATGGCTTATGTAGTTTATATACTGCTTAAGCAAACATAATGCGCAAATCATTTTCCAAAATTCACTTGCAGGACGCCTGCCATCTCTCCACGCTCTTTCAAAATTGTTCATTCAATTTTTTAATGAGGACAAGTTTCATGGTAAGGACCCCTCTATATAATCTTGTGCTTCAGATCAAATCTCTGGCTCTTGTCAGGGACTCTGTGTGTGTGATCTTGGGTAAGTCTCTACCTCACTGTGCCTTACCTTACACAATTGTCATTGGATTTTTAATAATAATTTAAAATGAAATAATGTTTTTCCTTCCACCTTTTCCTTACTGGAAGTTTTGAGGCCACCTAGGCAGAGGAAAGTTCTGCCTGCTCACCAGCCCCAGAGATATCTGTCTTCTGAATTATCAGCTTTGCTGGGATGCAGTTTGATGCACAAATCCTAATTGTTAATAGAATTATCATTGTTATTGACAGGTTTGCACATCCCCTACACATGCTGTGCCTCAGCTTTGGACCTTTCAGCATTTCATTTTCATAATCAATTGAAATGAGCAATGAATAACGACTCTCTTCCTCCTCCGATGGGATCTGGAAGAAACGAGAGACAATTACAGGATAATTCTCTCCGGAGGGAGATCTCTCCCTGTCAGGGGGTGGGGAGGATCGAGTATAAATGCAGGCAGGATCCGGAGGCAGTCACCACTGCGGTGATACGTCAGGTCCTGGGAGTCACCGGGAAGGGTCAACAAGGACACGGCCAAGCATTAGGGATTTCAGGTATCATTGTTTCTGGTTCGGAGGGTTTTCTTTTTGCAGCATGCCTGTTAATAATATCTCATCCTTTCATCGTGTGTGCATATGATGAGGGTTAAAACATGAAAGGGTAACTGAGACATCGTTCTGATGAACTGATTTATTGCAGAAGACTCCTGTCCAGGAAAGCTTATGCCTCAAGAATTCGGGGATTCCATAAAGTGCGACCATTCTCCTTGTCATTTTTTTTTTGCTGCTACAGACTGAAATGGTCGCCCCTCTGAAAGTTTTGGTAACAGCGGTTATTTTTAGGGTGCGCGGGCACTTTTAGGCCATGCAAATTGCAGTCAGTTTCCAAAATGGAATAATATCAGGGTTCAGCCACACTCTGCCTCTCTCTGCTGGGTGCCAGGGCCTCAGCCATACTGCATCTCATCTCTTGTTGAGCCACCATCTGCCTCTCTGCTGTGCTGGGTGTCAGGGGTCATTCTTCCTCTTCCCTCTGGTAGGTGCCAGGAGTCAACCGCACTCCGCCTCTCTCTTCTTCTTGTTGGCGCCATAAGCCAGCCATGCTCTGTCTAAGGGTGCCACATTTTAGGCATGTAGGTGACCTGGCTCCTGGTATTCTCCAGCCCTCTTATTCTCAGTGAGGCGTCCTACATTCTTTCCTTTCCACGATGCTCTTTGAATTTGACTTGTATTCAGTTGCGTACAAATGTAATAACTCCTATTCGTGTGTGTCAGTCAGAACAGATTCATGCCTGGACGTTTACAAAGATAGATTGAGCCGAACACTGAAATAATTCAGAGGGCAGCGTGCCTTATATTGAGATATTTTTCCTTTGGCATCATCTTCCAGAAATAAAGGGTTCCAGCTTTCAGAAGAGGCTTCCAGGGTTCCGCTATTTCTGGTTGAGGAGCTGCTTCATCAGTGACTAAGGGAGATCTCAGGCTGCTTCAGCAGAGGAAGGGAGGGGGGAAAACCTGAAATCTAATCTGAGGTCTTTTCCACTGCTAACTACTATTCAGATCCAGAGAGGATGTTTCATAGAAACCACATAAACAAATAAATTATATTTATTTATTTATTTATTTAAAAACTCTTCTTTACCATTGTTAAGTTAATTCACCATCACAACGGTTTACAGAAAGGCACAATAAAAATAGTATGATTGGTATAGATTACAAATTAAACATGTGCCAACATAGAACTGTAACATATTTTAATAATAGCGACTATGTGTTGAATACAGGTTAAATGTTGGTTAGGAAACTGTAAAGTGGTTCAAATCTACATTAATACGTATTGGGAGATATAAGGGAAAAAAGCTGATTGCTCGGTGCATCCTTATCTATCAACTGTTTTCCTCCTTCTCTTTGTTTTTCAAGAAAGCTTGTTTAAAGAGCCATGTTTTCAGCTTAGTTTTAAATAGTTTTAAATTTGTTTGCAGCCTTATTTCGAGTGGCATGGAGTTCCATAGAACAGGTCCGGCCAGTAGAGTGCTCTCTCCCTTACTTGAGTGAGGCGTGCTGATTTAACAGAAGGAACAGTCATTTATCTCCAGATTCCAGATATGGGATGAGGGTGAATGGGGGTAGACTCAGGCATGGTGGAGGAAAAAATGGTATCTGAATAAAGCAAACATGGGATTGGCGCAGGGCATCTCTGAGAGAGGGAAGCTGACAAGCAATGGACTATAAGGTTTTCCTTTCACATTGCTATTAAATCTTTTATCAGTCAAAATATTCTCCTTTTCCTGATGTTGTGAGGGAAATTCAAGTTAGAAGGAAACTTTATCTTTCAAAACACTCTAGCATTTTGGCTATAGGTGCAACCCTTTTGTTAAGGTTTCACTGTACGTGCATTATTAAATATCAAGGTAATAGGTATACATATATCCACCAAAAGAGAGAGAGCATTAATGAAAAACTTTGTGAAAAAATATTTTTATTTATTCTAAATTATGGGGTAGATTTTTAAAGAAGCATGCATGCGTCCATGTGCGTGTGCTACCCATGTGCGCACATGGATGCAACAATTTTATAACATGCGTGCGCTGGCATGTTAAGCAACTTAAGCAAATTTCACATGGCAACGCATCCTGGCCTTCCCCAGTTCCCTCCCAGTCCGCTCCTTAATTGGAGCGGACTAGGAGGGCACTTCCCTACCCCCTACCCTAACCTCTCTTCCCCTTCCCCTCTCCTCTCCTCCCCATCACCTAAACCCTTTACCCTACCTTTTTAAAATTTTATTTTGTTGCTTACTTCTCCGTTGGAGCAACTTGTACGCGCCGGCAGACCTTTCCCTAGTACAGCGGCAAATGGCCGCTTTACTGGCCGCCTCCAGCCCCGCCCCTCCATGCCCCGCAGACCATATCTTTATCTGGGCTTGGCACTTCAGCGCGTAATGGGGGTTATGCGCATGGCTTGGCCCCTTTGAAGATGCGTGCAAGGCCCGGCCACATGCATAACCTCCATCTTTTACACGCGCAGGGGAATTAAAATTCGGCCTTATTTATTTTATACAGAAAAAACAAAATTTACCCAAATCATTAATTGTAGAAAACTATGTTCTTACATAGAATATGTTAAAACGTTTTGCTGTACACTCTCAATACAATCCTGCCATATTTCTAATGAAACTATTCAAACTTCAGTTATAAAATAGCCATGATTCCAATGAAACAGTTCTCACTTAAACAAATATGTCTTCTTGCATGCTTCAACAAGAGTTTCAAAATATCAGCATCACATCACATGGCGAGCATGAATCCTTTCATTGTTGCGGCTTTTTATTTGACTCAGGAGATACTAGATGTCAGTTGATCAAAAAGTCAATCGTTGAGTATTGTAGCCCCGACAAAGGCCTTATGTTTGGCCTAACTAGGCTTCCTCAGGGATGGGGGACGAGGGGGGACGAGGACTGCATAACCAACAAGGATTCGTACAGAGTTTTTCGTACAGGATGTATTAAACACACAAACCAAGCGATACTGATGGGTCAGTTTCAAAAAGATTCAAAAGCACTCGCCATATCGGAGCCTTCCTGCCTCTACCTTCGAAGCAGATTTCATTCAGGTACTGTAGGTGTTTCCCTGTCCTCAAAGGGCTTTACAGTCTATGGGGCAGATTCATTAAGGCTTTTCTCCCATTTTGTGTCTATGGGAAAAAAAATCTTTTTACAGGCCAAGAATCCTATTAGTCCAAAAGTAGCAGTCATAAATTTCTGTGGAGAGACCCTGTATAGAAAAAAGTGGAATACTTTATACATTAGTTTCTTACTAAGTTACTATGCCACAATGTATGTTCCTCTCTCAGACAGACTTAAATTCCAAATTGTCAGACTCAAGTTCGATTTTGCCTTATAAAGTTTCTTGATACAATATAATTATTACCAGGTTACAATGCCACTATGTATGTTCTTTTCTCAGACTTAAGTCCCCTAACCAAGCCTCTATGCTACAATAGATATTTCTCCGGTCACTCAGTCCTAAGTTCCAAACAGCCAGCCTTATGTTCCAAATTGTTTAATAAGTTATTGTTACAATGCAATTATTCCCTTTTTTATATCTCACATTGTAGGCTCTTTTCTCAGAATTAAGCTCCAACTGTTCCCTCTATCTCCCTTTTATAATGTTTTAATGTTATAATAATAAGACACCTTAGTCATATTATTGCACGAGTTGTAATGTAAACCGATGTGATATACCCCAATGAATGTGGATATATAAAAATAAACAAACAAATAAATTTCACCTTCCCACTTAATGTGGTCTAATGAATGGTTTGGAAAGTTTTATTTCCTTATTTTCATTGTTGTCATTTCAATGTAAAAATATACTACCTTGTATTCTTATAACAAGTTTCACTTGCATTAATTATTCTTAAAATCGAATAAAAAGATTTAATATATAATAAAATAACTAAATGGATATTGCTGAATGAAATTTATATGTTGAAAAATAAAAGAAAATTCTGTTTAACAAAAACGGGATGTTATTTTGGGCTATGATTACATTTTCAGTGGTACTTCATTAATAAAACCCTTTCATGATGTTGACCGCTTTTTATGAATGCCCCTTAAAACTCATTTTGTATCAGTGTTCCCATCACTTTGTAATATTTTTTCTGTGATTTTTCATCTAAAAAAAATTTCATTTAAGAAGACCTGTGAGAGAGACTGTGGTCGGTCGTTTAATAACAACTGATGCATGAATAGGGATCTTTAAAATAATTTGGAAGAGTAATACTAGTAGAAGAACAGTCATAAACTTGTTTAAGATGGAATTATAGTGCTGTTAGACTAAATAAGAGGGGAATTAAAGATCCTGACTTGTGATGGCAGAATTGTAGTGTCATTGCGTCTTTATGTCATGTGTGGAAGCACTGCTGATAATCCAGATTTTCTGGACACAGGTTTGGTCATGGATTCATGACGTAGAGGGAAAATTGCTGCCAGTAGAACCTGTAATATTATTGCTGAGTTCTTCAGAAGGAAAAGCTCCTTTTCAATTTAGAAAGGTGAACCTTTATTAAGCACATGATGGTAGCAGTAAGAAGAATAACTGCAAGTTAATGGAATAGACTGATCATGCCCCCTCGAGAAGCTTGGAGACAATTGCTATGGAGCATGAATGCACTGGAACAGCTAAACCCAAACAATAAAAGAGAAATATTGTAACGTTAGTGAAATTCAGAACCCATTTCTGGAATGGCATAGGAAGATAGGAGTTTCTGTCCTGGTTGATTGAGTGTGGCTCCTCTGCATCAAACCTTTCTGAATTAATATACAGCATTGAATACTTTTTCAAAGGAGTTACATGTGAAAACTTAGCATATAGGTGCATAAATAGCTTAAAATACGTGCCTACTATCTTATACACATCAAATATCCGTGCATATTTTCAGGTTTGCACTCAGTTTTAAATGAACAAAAAGGAGAGGTCTAGAAGCTTTCTAGGGTGAGGATAAGTTATGGGTGTAAGTTGCTATTTTAGAAGAGACTCATACGAGTACATTTGGTGACTTCTTTGCACAATTTTACGCCTGTTAATTATCTCGTGCAATTGATATCAGATTTGTCTGTTTACTCTTGAATGGGTGGGTGGTCTGTGTGAACTGGGGGCACTTCAGGGTGTAGAATTAGGAGGGTCTGGATGAGCTGGAGAAAGACTGGGTAAACTAGAGGAGGAATGGGGAAGCTGATACTTTCAGTAACGTGCTCACGTTTTAAAGTTCACCATCTTCCAAGTATAAATCAGGGTTTTATGTAAGTTATATTTCATTCTGTGCATAATATATATGCTCCTCTGTTATTAAATAGGTAGGAAAAGTACGTCTTTCAGTAAATCGAGCTTCTCATGCGTAAGCAAGCACACGCGTATTTTATAATCAACGCACACCTGATACGTGCTGGTTATGAACTGCTGCAGTAGATCTCCGCGTGGCCTTATACATGAATATAAGGGGCCGCGCTGAGTTGTTTGAAGGTTATCCTCCCTATGAGGAATGTTTATTTTATTTTAATTAATTGTATTTTTATTTTATTTTAAATGTGATAAGTTAATGTGAATTTTCCTTCCAGTAAATTGTTCGGGAGGGAGGGGGTGTTATTGTCATATTTTGATGCATTGTCTAATTGTTTTGCTAAAATTTTTCATAATTATTTTATCAACTGATCTTCAAAAATTATTCTTTCACAAGATAAAAACAGGTACCAGAAAAAAAGAGATGCTTTCTGCATTGATGTGTGAGATCTTCCTTTCACGTTCCATGAAATCACCGTTTTTGTATTTTCCTTATTATCTTTTGATAATCTAGCCATGAATGAAAGAGCCAGAAACTTCAGGTATTACTATGCCAAAACATATATTTATTTATTTGATTTATATAGAATACCTCAAGATATCACGTGGGGGGAGGACAGGAAATTGGTGAAACTTAAGTTTTTATTGGCTCTGTTCATTGTTGGCTTGACATGATCTGCCGAGGAACAGTCCTTAAATTCCGCAAATGATGAAGTGATCTGTTTGAACTCAGGAAGATTATGAGAATTTTTCCTATGAACTGCTGACTCCTTGTGATTGTCTTGGGTATTTCCACTGATTATTACTATTTCCTCAGCCTGCTCCACATGCCAGACTGCATCATGGCACTTCTTGGGTTGATGGCTCTGCTGGCGATGCCCTCTCCTCTCTACTGTGCTCTCTCCCTGTACCCGGGCTGCACCCTCTGGAGCCAGAAAGAGGTGGGCTTCATGCAAGATGGGGACATCCTGATTGGAGGAATAATTCCAGTGCATATCAACTGGCTCAAACCAGACTATCAGATTGCTGGACAGCCCGATCTCTGCGATGAGTAAGATGCCTGCTTTTCCTGTTCACCTTAAGTCTCCTGCACTTTTATAAGAGTCTCTTGGCTGTGCTAGGATGGCCCTGGAGGGAGCAGCCTTTTGTGTCTCTACTCAATGATTCCACTATACTGTGTGTCTCTGCTCTGTAACTCCACAGGGTGATTTGTGTGTGTGTGTCTGCTCTGTGACCGGACCTGGATTTGTCAATAAGACACAGTAAGCCTGTGCCTAGGACAGCAAAAATCTGGGAAGCAGCAGGCTTGCTGCAGGTTTGCTGCCTTTGGTGGTGCTGAACCTCACTCGTCAGAGAACAGCTCTTAACTCCCTGATCCAGCCCTTCCCTTCCAAGACAGTGCATAACAGGAGGGGGTGAGCCTGCAGCAGACAGAGCAAAGGGGGATCATTTTCAGGAGGTCAGGAGGGGTTGAGTGGAGAGAGAGAGAGAGGCTGGGGGATGAGAGAATGGGAGGGTATGTCTGTGTGTGAGAGAGGGGGGAATGGTGGAAGGGGTCAGTGTTCATAAATGGGGAAGAGGGATGGGATGATGTTTGTGTTCCTGTCAGACTGGGTGGATGGTTAGACAGAGGGGATGCAAGGGGGAGTAGGACTGAAGCATGGCAAGGACATCTCACTCCTCTTCCCGCAATTCAGATCTCCTTTCCTTTGATCTCAGATTCTGCCTCCCAGATCCCAGACCTCTTTTCCTCCCTCTCTTTCCTTTCTTTTCAGCTTCCGGAACCCATTCACCAACTTCTCCTACTTCCTCTTCCCATTTCTCAGTCCCAGATCCTCCCACTCTCTTCCTCCCCTTCCTCATTCCAGTTTCTTGCTCATCCCCATCGCCCACCTTCCCCATCCCTAGTTTGCTTTCCTTCTCCCCTCATGCCCAGTCCTCTCATTTTCTCTTCACCCCATCCATCCTTCTTCCTCTCCTCTTCCCTGGTCCTCTCCTCCTCCTTTCCCCATGCCTGAGATCTCCCCCCTGTACTGCTAGCTGAGATCTCTTTTCTTCATCCAACTCCCTCCACTCCCCCTCGCAGTCCCCCTTCATCCAACTCCCTCCACTCCCCCTCGCAGTCCCCTTTCAGGTAACCTCCTTATTAAGGAGACTTTCATTGTAAATTGTTTTGGTTATTACCTTCTTGTTCTCCTATCCTTCCTACTGCCTTTCTGTTCTTCCCCCCACCCAGTTACATTCCCCTGTTGCAATGTATTTTCCAATCTTTCAGTTACTATGTGAACCGGTATGATGTCCCCACAAATACCGGTATATAAAAGTTTCTAAATAAATAAATAAATAAATAAAAAGAAAATAAATTAGAGAGGCACATGCAGGTCTGGAAAACTATTTTTATAATGTAGTATAATAAAAGATGGAAATGTATGCCAATTTGCTTCAAAATTTTCAATATTTTTGGCATGGAAAACTGTGAAACTGTGTTTTCGAGCCTCTGCTCCCTGTTGTCCAATCTTGGTGAGAGGAGGGAGCGGGGCTGTGTGTAACAATACCAAGTGTGCCTAGGGATGGCAAAATCCTAAATCCGTCACTGTCTGTGATGCTCTATGAATGCTTGTTGTGTCTTATGTATCTCAGCTCCCTGTCTCCCTGAGGATAACATAGTAATGATGGTAGATAAAGACCAAATGGTCCATCCCGTCTGCCCAGCAAGTTGCTCATGGTAGTTACTGCCCCTCTTTGCAGGTTGTCCCCATGCTTTCTGTTCAGGGTAATAATGTTGGATCATGTAGGTGACCCCCATGTACCCCTTTCTTCATTTCCAACATCTCGCCTTTAGAGATTTACAATGTTTATTCCATGCTCTTTTGAATTCATTTATTCTTTTTTTTTGTCTTCACCACCTCTTCTGAGAGGGCATTCCAGGCATCCACCAATCTTTCCATGAAGAAATATTTCCTGATGTTGGTTCTGACTCATCCTCCCAGGAGTTTTATTTCGTGACCCCTAGTTCTACTGTTTGCTTTCCAGCAGAAAAGGTCTGAAATTCACACATCATTAATACCTTTCAGGTATCTGAAGGTCTGTATCATATCTCCCCTGTACTTCCTCTCCTCCAGGGTGTATATATTTAGATCTTTCAGTCTCTCATAATTCTTCCAGAAGAGACCCCACACTATTTTGGTCACCTTTCTCTGGACCACTTCCTTCCTGGCTCTATCCTCTTTGAGATACGGTCTCCAGAACTGAATGCAGTACTCCAGGTGAGGCTTCACCAAGGACCTCTACAAGGCCATTATCACCTGCTTTTTCTTACTGGTTATTCTGTCATTGAATGTGACAGGGTTATGCTCTGCTCCAACCTTACCTGATTCATATGACCCTTCTGCCGTTAGGAAGAAGCTTAGTTTTTAGAGATATGGATTGGATTCTATCTTTAGAGTAATATATAGAGAAATAAACCAGACTGTATGTATTAAAATATTCTCTTTTATTCCAGATAAAAAAGAAATGATAATCTTTTAAAGCCTCAAAATAACTTTATGAGGCATTACAGTGCTTAAATCTTATTCTAATTAAACAGTGCAGAGCTATGAGAGTAAATACGGTAACAACAGTTACAGAACCTATTGAAATCAGATACACATCTACCAAAAACATTTCTCTTGTAAAATCAATGCATTTCTAATATATCTCTTGCTAATACTTGCTAAAAATAATAGTAATTAGCTTAGGAATGGTTCTCATTATGCAGAAAATGAAAATTCCTTACCAAATCTCAATGAAGCAATTAGGCCCGCTATTGTCTGTCTCTCGTGCGATCAGTCAGAGATCAATTCTGCCGGCCTTACCCCTTCTCTTTGTTAGCAGTAGTTTAAATAGACAAAAACTCAGGTAGGGGCTAGTCTGCTCCTTCTCTTTCAAGAAGTTAACAAATTTGTCCCACTTCCTAAAACAGAGGGGTCTGAGACTGGAAGGTTTCCCAGTGTAATGAAGTTGTCTTCCTTGCCCCCCTCCGATGGGGCTAGTCGAGGAGAGATCTCATTTCCTACTAAACCAGAGCAGAGATAAGAAATACAAGTTCCTCTATTTTTTTATTTTTCTTCTGAGCTCCTCAAGGACATAGGTGTCGGTTGGAAGATATCCAAAAGAGGCCCCTGTCTAGTTCATAGCATATGGAAAGTAATTCTTATGTCTCAATAGTAACTTAATATTACTGACTACACTGAATATATGTAATTACAAATAAACACGTTTTCATTTTTAATAACATATTTTCTGACAATTCCTCTCTCTATGCAGCCCAGCATCCTTCTGTCTTTAGATATCACCTTGTTACATTGTTTCGTTGCCTTCAGATCACTAAACACTATTACCCCAAGATCCCCCTCTTGGTCTGTGCATATCAGTCTTTCACCTCCCATCACATATAACTCTTTTGGATAACTGCATCCCAGATGCATGACTCTGCACTTCTTGGCATTGAATTCCAGCTGCCAAGTCTTTGACCACTCTTCAAGCTTTCTTAAATCATTTTTCATTTTATCTACTCCTTCAGACATGTTCACTCTGTTACAGATCTTAGTATAATTTGCAAAAACATTTTCTTCTATCCCCTCCACAATATCATTCATGAAGATATTGAACAATACTGGTCCCAAAACCTATCCTTCAAGCACTCTACTTAACACTGTTCTCTCTTGTTAGGTGGAGTGCCTCAAGAATCGTTTTTCGGAACTGCGACCAATGTGTATCTCTGCTCTGTGATTACCAGGTCACATCTGCCACAGTTTGCTGGCTATAAACCACATTGTTTGGGCCAGTTGTTGCTTTTCTGTTTAAATTTAATTTTTCCCTTTGTATATTTTGGTTTCATTAAATCATTAGACCCTCACCTGATCTTCGCTTAATGATGTCACAAGCAATGAGCTTGATCTTCAGAAATCAGTCAAAGATTTGTTACTATTAAGTATTGCTTAGTTCTATAATGCTACAAGACATACAGGTTAGAGTCACAAATAACTAGGCAGCATCATGCTGCTAGGGCCAAGGATTGAAATCCTACTTTCTTATGGGAATTGAGAAGACAAAGCCCAGAATACAGTTTGATAGAAGACTACAAGAAAGAGACTAAAACTAGACAGATATAATCTGGAAGTCATAACATAAAGGCATGAGATAATCAAAGATGATTATAACACTCACATCTTTGGAAACACCATCTGAGTGTGGAATTCTATTTACTCCTCAGTTTAGACACAAAGGCATATAGTTGGGTGCAAGCCATGGTGTTCTCCATCAACGAAATCAACCAAGACCAAACCCTCCTTCCCAACATCAGCCTGGGCTTCAAGATCTATGATACCTGCTATTTAATCAGTAGAGCTCTGAGGGGGACCATATGGATGCTGACAGGGCAGGAAAAGCTCATCTTAAACTATCGATGCCAAAGCCAGAGTTCCTTGGCAGCCATCATGGGAGAACGCAGTTCCACAATATCCATTTCCATAGCGAGAGTCCTGGGACTTTACAAGTACACCCAGGTAAGACACAGTCTCCTTATCTGAAATCTGCAACACGATTAATAGTATGATAAGTCCAATACGTCACCAAGCATTCATAAACCAATGAACAAGTAACAAAAGTAGTTCCCTTGGCCTTATTCTCAAGACTAATTTACCAAAGACAGAGAATGGAAAAAATAAAACCTGCCTAAGAACAAAACCCACTGCAATAACCCTTCAAAATGATCTAGCACCTTTTATTTCCAGGCTCTTGTCATCTCATGATGCTTTTACCCATGGTTAACATAAAAATAATTTAAAGACACCTATGTGATGATGATGATGTTAATCTAAATAATATTGGAACATTGTAAAATTCTGAACCTGTTTCTGTTGTAGGAAATCTGACTCTTCTTCCCCTCCATTGAAATTTCCGCTCTTTCAGATAAGTTATTTCTCAACGAGTCCAGTGCTGAGTGACAAGTTCCAGTTTCCATCCTTTTTTCGGATGCTTGCCAGTGATGACATTCAGGCCCTGGGACTGGCCCAGATGGTGGTCCGCTTTGGCTGGGCATGGGTGGGGCTGCTATCTGGTCCAACTGACTATGGGACTCCTGGATCTCAGATCTTGAAGGTGGAGCTCTTAAAGTTAGGTGTCTGCATTGCCTTTCATGAAACATTTCCTACAGTTTCCAAAGCAAAGGATCTCAAGCTCATCTTTGAGGTGGTCAAGAGATCATCTGCCAAAATCATACTGGTTTATTCTGCAATTGCTTATTTCATACCTGTGGTAGAGGAGCTACACAGAGCAAACATTACTGGCAAGGTATGGATCACCTCTCATGGTTGGTCAAGTAGCTTCAACTTATTAAAAAGAGAATACACTCATCTTTTGAGTGGCACCATTGGATTTGCAGTTCATGAAAGCAAGATACCAGGGTTCAAAGAGTTCCTTCTCAAACTTCATCCATCCACATCTCCACATGACATATTCATCAAACCATTATGGGAGGAGATCTTCAGTTGCCACTGGCCTGACTCAGAGAACAACTTGACCAATTTGACCAGCATGGACATCAGCACACCCATGACCATGTGCACTGGTGCTGAGAGGTTGCAGGAGATTAATGGTAACATTCCACGTGAATTTGAA
Organism: Rhinatrema bivittatum; assembly: GCF_901001135.1. Lineage (NCBI taxonomy): Eukaryota > Metazoa > Chordata > Amphibia > Gymnophiona > Rhinatrematidae > Rhinatrema > Rhinatrema bivittatum. The sequence goes on from NC_042630.1 coordinate 15,915,285, forward strand.
GTGAGCACCAGCTACAGTGTCTACAATGCAGTTTATTCCATGGCTCATGGCCTTCAAGACATGCTCTCCTGTGTGCCAGGGGAAGGGCCCTTTGTCAATCACACGTGTGCTGACATAAGGAATTTCAAACCATGGCAGGTAAGAAACAGCAGTAAGTGTAAGGTTTGTGTAACCCCTGTGATGGTTGAACCCGGATAGGATACTAGCTCCAGAGGCCATATTGCATTGGCTCCATTTTAAATTGGACACTGTTGTTATATCATAAGATGTAACTGTGGGCTTCCTGCAAAGGGCGGGAGAGTTTCCTTTCACGTCCTTTCATATTGACCTTAAGCTTTCCCATATTTAAAGTCACCCCTGATGATCACAGCATAAAGAATATTATTCAGGACTCAAAGAAACCCACAAGGTGGTTTCCAACATTTATCGTTTATTGATAATTTATTTATTTATTTATTTAACATCTTTTATATACCGTCCCTCAGAATCTATCGGAACGGTTTACAACAAATAATAATTAACATATCATATATAAAATTAATTAACATACAGTATAAAACTTATGACTAAACTTTTCCAGCTCAAATTACCCATTACTGCATCCACTATTCGACCATTGCATCCACTATTCGATAAGGTGCAAATAATGATTTAAAGATTTTACAGTTGCGTATTCTCTTATAAGATGGTATAAGTGCTTTCTAGCAAGCTTGTGACTTCTTCCACCCTTTCTCCAAATCAGATGTTATGTCCAATTGAATTAGTTCTTTTAGTTACTTGATTTCTTCCCTCCCATTGGATAAAGGGCAAAGTTATGATGCTTCCCTCCGAATGCAGATGAAGTATGAAAGTGGGAATTTAAAGTGTTTAGTCTTTCATCTCCTTCTTCTTCTGTTTGAGCTATTCTCCTCTTTCCTCTTCGTAGTATGAGGGTGATACCTATGACTCCTTGATTCCCAGTCTTCCGTAGATGTATATGGGCCATTGATGTAGTCCATCTCCCGTCCTCTCAGGATGACTGTATGCCATCCTCTCCTTGGACCTTGAGGATCACAAGTCCCTCTTGCATGAAGGGAGCCTCTCCCATTGGACTGAAGAGCAAAATTAACTCCAACCCATGCACAACATGCTGCGGCTGCAAAATAGCAGCACACCGTTATCTTTCATTCTTCCATTCCCGTGCAGCCACCTCCAGAAATTAGTGCACATTTTTAAACGGTGCCCGCTATTCAAAATAGGGAACATTAAAACAAAATTAAAAAAATAACAACACACTTTTAAAAACAAACAAAATAAATGAAGCAAAGTAGACATTTAATGAAATAAACATTTTTCCCATTGACACCCCTAATTCCTGGGGACATATTTAGTTTAGGGGAGGAAAAGGATGGGCATAGAGGGCATTTTCAAATCCCTGGTCTTACTTTTCCAGCAAAATTCTACCCACAGGAAAAACAGCTGCGAGTGACCACACATACTGTTTAATTGCAGCATGTTTTAAAGCAAAAATACACTCATATTTTCACATTCAGAATTGATGCAGAACCTATGCCAAAAAGTATGTACGGCCTATGTCCCAATGTGGACAGATGGAAATTGCCCCCTATACATCTGAAAAACCATCATTGTTTAGTCAAGCTACCTTTGAGCCTTGAATAAGACACCCAGAACAAAACTGAGAGATTCTGGTTTGATCAATGACTGAGGAAGCTTCCCTTGCTGACAACCTCCTCCAAACATAATGAGATTATTATAGTTTCCTGGACTTCTGACTCACCTACATTCAGGTGCTTTAATTTTACCATTTTTCATGCTGAAATGAGCAATTGTTTGCCTATATCATCAGCACAACTATGATACAGAACAATTTTTTTTTCCACAGCTCCTACACTACATGAAAAAGGTGCACTTTGTGAACAAGATAGGTGAAGAGATATACTTTGAGAACAATGGCGACCCTCCTGCTATATATGACATTGTTAACTGGCAGCCACATCCCGATGGTAGCATCCAAGCTGTGAAGGTGGGAAGCTTTCATTCTAGAGCACTCAAAGGTCAAGAGCTGTCCATCAACATGAGCGCCATCCAATGGAATACCCAACGCCCAGAGGTACAAACCCAATCTACACAAAGCAAGAGCTGGAATCTTCTCAAAACCCTTGTGAAGCCTGGAGATTGAATCCAAACACTTCCAATAGACTCATGTCTTGAGCAACCCATGAAGCCTCCCTCACAATGCTCTTTTCAAACTGTCCTTATTCAGTATCTCTACAGTGTATCATCTGATACTTTCTGTCACCCATACAACTGTAAAACCCAGACAGGTTTCCCCTTGCCTCTTCCACATGGGACGGTGTTAAATGAGGCTTCTTACTTCCTTCTTTTTATCTTCTCTTTCTCGATGCCATTTCCTTTTTCCTGTAGCATGTGCAAGCACAGTTAGTATGAAAAACATTCCATACGGTCAACTTAATCTCCTTTTAAAATATCTACAAGCAGCGGAGTCACTGTCCTGTGAATATACATATTTTGAGGATTCATGGAAAGAGTCAGATCTCAGAGAACTGTGACTGTTGGTTGGTTTTTGTTTGTGGGTTTTTTTTTTCGGTAATTTCCAAGTGTTGTAGAGCTCTTATTCAGTAAAGATGTTTTCCACTGGTTGAGAAGAGCTAGCCCTATTCAGATAAGATCCAGGGAGGGTATTTTATAACAGCCCCTGGGGGGGGGGGGAGGGGGCTAGAGGCTGTGTGTAGAAAGTACACACACACTTTAATCCTAGTTTGCAGAACTGTGTAGATTCACGCGCATATTTTCTGAAATGAAAAGTACGCATGCACGGTAAATGGTTTCCCCATCTCAACTCCGCCCCACAAAATAATTTATGAAAGCAATAGCCAATTAAGGAGTTGACTGGGAGGAAAGTTTTTTAACCCCCTACCTATTCTTCCTCCCTCTTTCCCTCTCCTCCCTGACCCCTGAACCTACCCTAACTAAACTATTTTTTTTTCTATTATTGAACTTACCCACCCCTTTTATCAAGTCTAGTATGTCCGTGTGTATTGGGAGAAACGAGCGTGGCCGGGCTGTTTTTAAAATACACTTGGCGCGCACACTGCCACCCAGCCACTGGTGTAGCCCCGGTTTTTGTGCGCGCTTTTAAAATTTGGCCTTAAATATTTTCTAGATATGCATTTTTCTATATAGATTATATCTACAATAGATTTCCTTCTCCTTCTCTCTCCATCCTCTCCCAGGTACCGCGCTCCGTGTGCAGCGAGAGCTGTGGCCCCGGGTACAGGAAGGTGGCTCAGCAGGGGCAGCCCCACTGCTGCTTTGACTGTATCCCATGCGCAGAGCGGGAGATTTCTAACGTAGTAGGTATACAGTGCAGGATTATTGCATTTTATTTATTTATATTCTGCTTTTCAGACATTTCAAAGAGGATTATATTCAGGTACTGTAGGTATTTTCCTATCCCCAAAGGCTTTATAATCTTAACTTTGTACATGAGTTAATGTGTCTTCATCAAAGTCACAAAGAACAGCAGTGGGATTTGAACCATGGCTTTCCTGGTTTGTAGCCTGCTGCTCTAATTACCAGGGTACTAGGGATGTGCATTTGTTTCCTACGTATTGGTAATCTGCAATGTATAGGGCCATATTTGTTGTATTTGTGGGGAAGCGAAACCTAACATGATTCCCCAAGAATACAACGAATCTTCGCCGAATTATTCAACCATCTAAAGGAGCGAATTTAAACTAACCCCCCACCCTCCTGACACCCCCCCCCCCGACTTATCAAAACTCCCTGGTTGTCCAGCGGGGGATCCAGGAGCCATCTCCTGCACTCACTCCCTCAGCTGCCGGTATTCAAAATGGCACAGATAGCCTTTGACCTTACTATGTCATAGGGGCTACTGTGCCATTGGTCAGCCCCTGTCACATGGTAGGAGCAATGGATGGCCGGTGCCATCTTCTGCTACCGGTGCCATTGGTTGGCCCCTGTGACATAGTGTGGGCAAAGGATATCGGCGCCATTTTGAATACTGGCAGCTGACAGCCCGAGTTCAGGAGGTCACTCCCGGACCCCCGCTGGACCACCAGGGACTTTTGGCAAGTCTTGTGGGGGTCAGGAGGGTCCCCCAAGACTTGCCAATAGTCCCTGATGGTCCAGCAGGGGTCTGGGAGCGATCTCCTGCTCTCGGGCCGTCGGCTGCCAATAACCAAAATGGCGCCGATAGCCTTTGCCCTTACTATGTCACAGGGGCTACCGGTGCCATTGGTCGGCCCCTGTCACATGGTAGGAGCACAAGATGGCGCTGGCCATCCATTGCTCCTATCATGTGACAGGGGCCGAACAATGGCACCGGTAGCCCCTGGGACATAGTAATGTTAAAGGCTATTGGCGCCATTTTGAATACTGGCAGTCGAGGGTGTGAGTGCAGGAGATGGCTCCCGGACCCTCCGCTGGACCATCAGGGACTACAACCCCCACCATCAGGAGGGTGGGGGTTGTAGTTAATTCAATTTTAGCCGGGAAACGAATAATAATTAACGCATGAACGTATCAGGGGCCCCCCTTGCTGAATGCAACGTATCTGCCCCCGATGAATACAAATCCCGAATGCAACATATGGCGTCCCTCTGCACATCCCTACAGGGTACTCCTCCACTCCACTATGTATTGAATTTATGTAATATAATGTATCTTGGTACTCAGCACTGAAAATCACAGCATGTAATATAGTAAAGTCATCACTCAATAGGACACATGAGAGTTGTGTGGTGGCTTCCAACGTTTCCCTTTTACTGATAAGGTGCAATGATAAATTAAAGTCTTTATAGCTGGGTACTTCACTCTCAAGATGGTGGAAGTGCTTTTAGTAAGTTTGTGACTTCTCACAGTCTTTTCAAAGTCAGTTGTTGCTACTCCAATTAAATTAAGGTCTTTGCAATATTTGATTTCTTCCCTCCCATTAGGTTCTTGGGCAAAACTATGATGCTTCCTTCCCAAGACAGAGGAAGTTTAAAAGGCATACCTTATAGATTTTGTCTTTTATCTCCTACCACTTCCTGTAATATTAAGGGTGATATATCTCTTACTCCTCTTTCTCCCCCTCTTCAGTAGATGTTCATGGGCCTTTGAAGGGCCATTAGACTCTGTCCCGGGGAAGCGCTTGTTGGCAGCTGGCCAGCACATGGAGTTTACTTCTGCTCCCGAGGAGCAGTAAGTATAAAAATAAAAAAATTAAGGTTAGGTAGGGTTAGGTTAGGAGCTGGGGGTGGAGAATGGAAGAGGAAGTAAGGATAGGATAGGGTTAGGGTTAGGGAAGTTCCCTCTCAGTCTGCTCGTTAATTGGAGAGGACTGGGAGGGAATTGGGAAAAAAGGCATCACTGCGCGTAATTTGAAACCCCCCCTGCGCATGCGAGTCATGGGCCACTTGCACATGCATGCACAGATGTTAAAATCTGGTGCGCAGGTGCATACAGATATCATATTTTATAACATGCATGCGGCGATGCGCACATGTTATAAAATCAACACACTGTCAAACTCAAAATACCCCCAGTACTATAAATGTATTAAGTAGACGCTTAAGGTACACTTTGACCTGTCATAATAGGCTGAGTACTTTGATTTTTGATATTGGAGTTGATGTGAGTTACAGTTGATAAAATCAACACATCCATGTGCACACGCGCAGGTCTTAAAATCGACCCCATAATGAATATCTGAATTTTTGATTTCTAGACTCAACTATCTGTTGGCAGTGTGCAAGTGATCAGTGGCCCAATGAGAGAAGAAGTGAATGTGTCCCAAAGAGAATAGAATACCTCTCCTATCAGGAAGTCATGGGAATCATTTTGGCTGTTGTTGCTATTTCCTGCTCCACCATTACAGCTGCCATATTGTGTGTTTTCATCAAGTACCGAAATACTCCCATTGCCAAAGCCAATAACCGGGAGCTCTCCTTCCTGCTCCTAGGGGTACTGATGCTGAGTTTTCTCTGTTCTCTGCTCTTCATTGGGGATCCTCAGCAAATAACCTGCTTGCTTCGTCAACCTGCCTTTGGCACCATATTTGTCCTCTGTGTCTCTTGTGTGTTGGCCAAGACCATTATGGTAGTCATTGCCTTCAATGCCACCAAACCCAACAGTAACTTGAGAGGGTGGGTGGGCCCTCGGGTTCCTATAGTTATAGTTACTGCTTGTACATTTATACAGGTTTTCATCTGTGTCACCTGGCTGCTGCTCTGTCCTCCCTTCCCAGAGAGGAACTTGAAATTGAAGACTGGGATCATCATATGGCAGTGCAATGAATGCTCAGATGTTGCGTTCTGGTGCATGCGGGGATACATGGGGTTATTGGCATGTATTAGTTTCATCGTGGCCTTCCTTGCACGCAAGTTACCTGATAGCTTCAATGAAGCCAAATGGATCACGTTTAGCATGTTCGTGTTTCTGAGTGTCTGGCTATCCTTCATCCCAGCCTATCTGAGCACCAAGGGGAAAAACACAGTCGCTGTGGAGGTCTTTGGGATCATCTCTTCTAGTGCAGGGATTCTTGTTTGTATTTTTTTACCCAAGTGTTACATCATATTGCTGAGACCTGACATGAACACCAGGGAACAGCTTTTAGGGAAAGGGATTAGGAACAAGAAGGTAAAGGCCATCTAGTAATCTGTCATATCCCATCATTTAGTAAAATAAAGTCATACAAACAAAAATGTGGAGATATGCCTGACAGTGAAAATCAGAAAATCCCACATGTAAATAATTTGAAAATTATTATAAACATCAATTAAAAATATTGCAGGAAAGATTTTTATCACAGAAATAGGATGTGAAAAAGCAACTCATAAATAGTTATCAAAAGGCTGCTAGAGGCAGTCCAACTCTCTAACTGAGTTTAATAAAAAATTTCCAAAGCACCTATGATCTCAAGTTCATAAACTTTCAGATAAAGATTATGCTGATGAATCTCCAACAAAGGTCCCATGCTTCACCCTTATCAGCCTTCTTCATGGGGCAAGTCTAACTTGTTTCCTTCAGACACTAAAGTGGACGTTAAATCTCATCTGAAACAAAACAGCACTACTCCTCTATCCTAATGAATACATTTCTGTAACTTTGTGATTGATAAATCAATCTCAAATTTTAGAGCAAACTATGAAAAAAGCAAAAGCAGGAGAGTAAGATGGCCGCCATCTGAGATAGACACGAAGAAGGCTCTCCTCGCGCAGAACTTCTAAATTCTATTTCCTCTGCACAATGCCGCATACTAAGCGCAAGGCAAAGGTGAGGGAAATTTCCACATCATCTTCCTTACCGGAGACATCTCAGCCGAGGATTCAGACCTTCTTTGCGGCAGCATCGGGGACAATGCCGGTAGAAAGAGCCGCTGTAGACACCAACATGTAGTGGGTGTCGGCACTATTGGCTGAAGTAATATCCTTGAGTCCTGGCACTCCGAGTACTATTCTCCACCCCAACATGTGAATATCATTTTGGCTCCTCCAGAAGCCAGAGAGGAAGAGGAGAGAAAATTGCTGCCTGAAATACCCTTCATGGAAATATTGGACAGTAAAGAGATTTCTTCTCAGGTGAGGTCTATTCCTTTTTTGTCAACCAGGGACTGGTATTCTGTCAGGAACCATTGATCCGGGGATGAGAGGTTTGAGCCAGGCTGCAGTGTGTGTAATAGAGCCCAGGTCTGCTACGGTTGCTATACCCTCCTTGGAGAAACCTGTGGAGATCACCTTAGATTCTTTCTGGTCTGCTATAAAATCATTGGAATCAGCAATAGTTAACTTGACTAAAATCACTCTTGATTCTAACCAACGCTTTCTAAATATTGAAAATTCAGTTTCCTAAAATAATACAAAGTTGGAATCATTGGAATCTTGGGTGGAAAATGTTGAGGCCTCCCAGCAAACATTTGTTCGTATGGACATTGTGAATGGGAAAAAATTGGAAAATATAGAAAATTCTCTGAAATATTTGAACCTTAGGGTTCTCAGTTTTCCTTATGTGAAAAATATCACCATATGAAATGTTTAAAGTATATCTTACTCAAGTTTTGAAAATGCCATCACAAGCATTACCTGTTATTTCAAAGATATACAATATCGTCCAGCAAAGGTTGATACTGCAACTGAAAATAAACCAGCAGAGGTTTCTTTAAATCTAATAGATATACTTGAGTCCTCAATAGATACTGTAATATCAAGAACATTAACACATCATTTGCGCTTCCAACTGACCGAGACTCTGTGCTGCGCTTGTTTATGCGCAATCGTACAGCAAATTCCCATGGTGAAAAGATATGGCTGTATCCTGACTTGTCCAGAACCACCCAAGAAAGGAGGAGGAATTTCTTGGAATGCGCCCCGAGGTGTTAGCCCTAGGGGGCGAGTTCCTTCTGAAATACCCGTGCAAGCGTGAGATGCAATATTTGAATCATAAATATGTTTTCTTCGAATCATTGCAACTCCGTGCATTTCTGGATCCACATACCCAAGAGGCTGCAGCAATGGGGTTGGAGGATGGATAATGTACTACCGTATGTTTTGTATCTCTTTATTCTCAATGCATTTAAAACCTTGTGGTTTTTTCTTTCCTTAATTCCGCTTATTGCACCTACTCTCCCAGCATTACCCGAAGTTAACAGATAATAAGTAATGCCTTATTCCTCAATGTAAATTTGTGTTTCTTCTTTCTCTTTCTTCTTTCTTTTTATGTTTCCTATATTTCTTATGTTATCTGTTTGCAAACAACAGAAGTGATAATTCTTGTTGTGATATTGGAAAGTGCATAAAATTAAAAATTAAAAAGAAAAAAACCAAAACAAACATTATTCAATGAAAATAAAAAAAATCATCAGAATGTCCTACCCCAGTGAATTATCCCTTACCAGGGTGCTTCAAACTTGTATCAATGACAGCATCCATAACAAGTAACGTAAATGCCTAAATATTTAAAAGGGAAGCCCCTCCCAACTATGATGTCACCGGTCAATAACACCAAATGCCTGTGTTCTCCAATGGTGTCAGCTGGTCATTATAAAAATGTCTGCCATTCTATTTCTTAATCAAGGCCTTATTAGTATGAATCAGGTCATTCAACAGATTGTACACCCTCCCGGAGGCAATATTTCAGAGGTGTTACAGCAACGGGAATACAGATTTATTTTTTTATTAGAAATCTTTACATCCAAAATGCCTTACTTAGCCGGCTAGATGCCTTTGTATATTCACCCCTAAATGTACAGTTGCTGATAGCTACTTGTGTTTGTTTCATTTCATATGTAATAATGTTGGCTTGTGAATATTTATGAGAAAATATGTCAGCTTTGAGTAAAATAGTAAATAAAATATAATAAAGGCTACAGAGACAAATGGCCTGCTGTTGTGTCATTAAACTTGTCCAAGTAATTTATCTGGGATATTGAGTGGCATGAATAACTTTAGACCTGCTTAACAGCAGCGTAGGCTGGTCCCTCACCCCTATCCCCTTTCCGCAGCAGGGGAAGCGCAGAGCACTCCTGCCAGTACCACTGCAGCTGATGAATGATGCCACCAGGTAACATGCGGCCACCATCACGCCAACCATGCTGCATGCCAAAATGTGCTAAAAGTCTGTGCCCAGCCCACGAAGGGGGACCACTCCCAAAACCATTTGCATAGGTGAAGAGTTAAAGGTGGCATGAGAAGGCGGAAAGAAACGCTCATCCAAAAGTCTCCATGCGGCTTTAAGTTAAGACTTTGAAAAAAAATGAGAGCACAGCACAGGACATGCTGCCCCCTCGAAAGCAGAAAGGATCCACGTAGGCAAAATGGTCAAGTGCCAGAGGGACATACCATTGTTGATTACCCCATGGGGGAGCTATAAACCTACAATGATATTTCTATGTCTCTCCCCACGCCGATTAGTACATTCTTTTACCAAACTCTAGTAGGGGACGAATTTTATTGGATAGGCCCCGCCATAATCTTGTGGCTCATTCGGGTAGGTCTCTTTAGCTCACTGTGCCTTACTTTACACAACTGTCATTGGCTTTTCAATAATAATTTAAATGCTGAAATAACTCTGCCCCTTCCACCCTCTCCACACTGGAAGCTTTGATGCGTTCAGGCAGCAGAAAATGTGGCCAGGTCACCCACCCCAGTCACAGCTCTCTTTCTGAATTATCAGCTTTGTTGGGATGCAGTTTATTCTGCAAATCACAATTGTTAATAGTGTGTTAATAAGAAGTTTACACATCCGCTGGCCTTAATGAGCCTCAGCTTTGGACCTTTCTACCCTTCATTTTCATAATCAATTGAAATCAGCAAAGAGTAACAACTCTCTTCCTCCTCCGATGGAATCTGGAAGAAATGAGAGACAATTACAGGATAATTATCTCTGGAGAGAGATCTCTCCCTGGCAGAGGGTGAGGAGGAACGAGTATAAATGCAGGCAGGATCCAGGGGCAGTCACCACTGCGGTGAAACGTCAGGTCCTGGGGAGTCACCAGGAAGGGTCACACAGATCTGAACTCTACAAGGATACAGTCCAGCAATACTTTCAGGTATTATAGAAAGATTTCTGGTTCAGATATTTTTCTGCTTTTGCAGCAAAAAGATTTTATCCTTTCATTTCCAGGGCTGTGTGTTTGCACATAATGTGGGATAAAAATGACAAAGTAGATGGCGGCACCTTACTGACTCATGTCCTGGAAAGCTCATGAGTCAATAATTGGGGGAGTCTATAAGGTCTATAAGGTGCCAGCAGCCTCCATGTCTTTTCCTGCTGCTACAGACTGACATGGACCTCCCTCTGGAGGTTTTGGTAATGGGGGGTGATTTGCAGTGTGCCTGGGCACTTTTACACCACGCACATTGTGGTCAGTTTCCAAACTGGAGTAGCACGCCTTGTTCACCTTTGAAAGTTAGTAGCCGCAATGTATGAGTGGTAGAAGCCCTCTTGCATCTCGTAGCTTCTGTATGTGTGGTCGCCCGGGGGAGGCGGGTTTTAAAAGCACATTTACATTTGAAAATGTCAGATACCTGACCTAAACACGCTGGAGGGAGCGTCCCTTTTTAACTCAGCTACAAGTAAGCGCGTCTCCTTTCCATTCATTCATTTTTGGGAAAACCTGGATATGATGGAGGTGCTCCCTCTGATGTTTCATGGGGACCTTTTCCTAGCCTCACCGAAAATGAGCGAGAAAATGAATTCATCTAGTTGTCCCGTATTCAAATATTTACCGTTAAAAGATTTACTTACTAATGTTCCTTATAAGAAGATTTGCAGGAGATCGCTAACTTGGGGCCTCATTTTCTAAAGTATCGCAGGCCTGCGATACTTTAGGTAATGAGGGGCGGGGGCTTGACCCAGGGGGCGGTCTTGCGCTAGCCGGCAGCGATCGCACTGCCGCGGTGCGATCACTGCCGGTTTCGCACCCAATAGCGCCACCATAGAAGGTGTAGCTATTGGGCGCGAACTCGGAAGCGAAAAGGCCCTTACCTTTTCGTCGTCCGTGGCGTCTTCGCGGAATCGGTCCCGGTGACGCCCCGACTCCTCCTCTTCCGGGGCCTACTCCGCCCCCATCCTGGTATCGCACGCGATAAGGGACTCCGAAATAGACTGCAATGCTTCACCCCCATGGCTTTTAATGGCAAACAAATAAACTAATGTAACAAATAAACAAAGATTTATTTTCGCATTAAAATAAGCAGGCGTAACTTTGGGAATAAAGGTAGGGGGGGGGTGTAGATAGGGCTGGGGGTGGTGGGTTAGGTAGGGGAAGGGATTGGAAGTTGGGGGGAGGCGGAAGGAAAGTTCCCTCCGAGGCCGCTCCAATTTCGGAGCGGCCTCGGAGGGAACGGGCAGCACGTGCAGGGCTCGGCGTGCGCAAGGTGCGCAAATGTGCTACGCGTGTATCTTATAAAATCCTGTGTATTTTTGTTTGCGCCTGGTGCGCAAACAAAAGTATGCACTCGTGCTTTTTTATAAAATGTACCCCTCAGAATGAGGATACTTTCTGCACTACAGATGGATCAAGCACCACCAGAGGGGACTGTCTGCATGGCCCTCTATGCTCAGTATATAAACTCTGATAAATTCTAGGGACAGTAAGCAGGTTCACGCCCACCCCCCGTCTCCGAGCTCCAGACTGCTTCAGACAAATAAACTGGCTTCCTATCCAGCCCCTCACTCTGTCCCCTTAACCTCACCTTCCCACCAGAATCTTCTGACCAAATCTCAGGGCTACAGCACTCTGACCCCTCCTAGAGGGGAGTGCCATAGCAAATGGTACAGTCCACTTCTTCTCCATTAACCTCAAGATGTCCTGATTTACCTTTCTACAAGTAAAAAGTACCCTTGGAATTTGACATATTTTAAAAATTTCCCCCCTTAGTAGAGTTTTAGAATGCAGGTTGGGAGGAACATTTTCAAATGGATCTTTTTGAGTTAAAACAGATTAACACAGAAGGGGATGTTGTAAAAATTCCCCTCCTTCTAATGCAGCTAAAAGTACATTCCAGAAAGGGGCGGGGCCAGGTGTAGGGAACGTACGCATGGGGATTTCATTTTGAAGGCTCCGGGTGTGCCTACCATGAGCACTTTCCACTTGCTGTAAAGATGGTGGAAAATCCATACATTTATTTATTTTATTTTACATTGTTTATAATCTGCTTAAGCAAACATAATGCACAAAACAGTTTCCAGAATTCACTTGCAGGTCACCTGCCATCTCTCCACGCTCTTTCAAAATTGTTCGTTACATTATTTTGTAATGAGGACAAGTAAAACACATTCTTTACACAAGTTTCATGGTAAGGACCCCTCTATATAATCTTGTGCTTCAGATCCAATCTCTGGCTCTTGTCAGGGACTCTGTGCGTGTGATCTTGGGTAAGTCTCTACCTCACTGTGCCTTACTTTACACAACTGTCATTGGATTTTTAATAATAATTTAAAATGCAATGATGTTTTTCCTTCCACCTTCTCCTTACTGGAAGCTTTGAGGCCACCTAGGCAGGGGAAAATTCTGCCTGCTCACCCGCCCCAGAAATGGCTGTCTTCTGAATTATCAGCTTTGCTGGGATGCAGTTTGATGCACAAATCCTAATTGTTAATAGAATTATCATTGTTATTGACAGGTTTGCACATCCCCTACCCATGCTGTGCCTCAGCTTTGGATCTTTCAGCAATTCATTTTCATAATCAACTGAAATCGTCAGTGAATAACGACTCTCTTCCTCCTCCGATGGGATCTGGAAGAAACGAGAGACAATTACAGGATAATTCTCTCCGGAGGGAGATCTCTCCCTGTCAGAGGGTGGGGAGGAACGAGTATAAATGCAGGCAGGATCCGGGGGGCAGTCACCACTGCGGTGAAACGTCAGGACCTGGGGAGTCACCGGGAAGGGTCAACAAGGACACGGCCAAGCATTAGGGATTTCAGGTATCATTGTTTCTGGTTGGGGGGGGGGGGGTTCTTTTTGCAGCATGCCCGTTAATAATATCTCATCCTTTCATTTCCAGCTGTATGTGTGTGCCCATGATGAGGGTTAAAACATGAAAGGGTAATTGTGGCATCTTTGTGATGAACTGATTTATTGCAGAAGACTCCTGTCCAGGAAAGCTTATGCCTCAAGAATTCGGGGATTCCATAAAGTGCCACCATTCTCCTTGTCATTTTTTTTTTGCTGCTACAGACTGAAATGGTCGCCCCTCTGAAAGTTTTGGTAACAGCGGTTATTTTTAGGGTGCACAGGCACTTTTAGGCCATGCAAATTGCAGTCAGTTTCCAAAATGGAATAATATCAGGGTTCAGCCACACTCTGCCTCTCTGTGTTGGGTGCCAGGGCCTCAGCCATACTGCATCTCATCTCTTGTTGAGCCACCATCTGCCTCTCTGCTGTGCTGGGTGTCAGGGGTCATTCTTCCTCTTCCCTCCGGTAGGTGCCAGGAGTCAACCGCACTCCGCCTCTCTCTTCTTCTTGTTGTTGGAGCCATAAGCCAGCCATGCTCTGTCTCTCTTCTCTGCCACTTTCGTGTGATAAGGTCAGACTGAGCAAAAAGCAACTCAATTATTAAGTCCTTATATGAAAAAAAGTCCTTGAGCGTGTCAGTGTGTTCCTTGTATGTGATCCCTGTATCACATCTGCTCGGTTTGAGTTATTTCAGTTTCAAGGTTGTAGAACAAGTTACAGTCCATAAAAATATCAACCATCTTGCTTCTCGGCTCTTTGTTTCATTGTCAGGAGTACTGCTGAGTGAAGGCTGCATCTAAAGCTAGGGCAAAGCTTTTTTCTACAGATGACCCTACCATGGTGTAAAATGGTAGCTCACTCAGTGACGCTACCATTTTATACCAAGTGTACTGCTGAGTGAAGAGAGAATCTAGACTTGATGATTTTTTTCTAAGGGTGCCACATTTTAGGCATGTAGGTGACCTGGCTCCTGGTATTCTCCAGCCCTCTTATTCTCAGCGAGGCGTCCTACATTCTTTCCTTTCCACAATGCTCTTTGAATTTGGCTTGCATTCAGTTTCGCACAAATGTAATAACTCCTATTTGTGTGTGTGTGTGTCAGTCAGAACAGATTCGTGCCTGGACTTTATGTGTTTGCAGGTACAGAAAGCAAACTCACAAAGATAGATTGTGCCGAACACTGAAATAATTCAGAGGGCAGCAAGCCTTATATTGAGATATTTGTCCTTTGGCATGGTCTTCCAGAAATGAAGGGTTCCCGTTTTAGAAGAGGCTTCCAGGGTTCCGCTATTTCCTGGTTGAGGAGCTGCTTGAGGGTGGTGGATGCTTGGAATGGCCTCCCTGTGGAGATGGTGGAGGAAAAAATGGTTTCTGAATAAAGCATTCATGGGATTGGCGAGGGGATCTCTGAGGGAGGGAAGGTGACAAGCAATGGACTATAAAGTTTTCCTTTCACATTGCTAATAAATCTTTTATGGGTCAAAATATTGTCCTTTTTCCTGATATTGTGAGGGAAACTCAAGTTAGAAGGAAACATTTTCTTTCAAAACAGTCTAGCATTTTGGCTATAGATGCAACCTTTTTGTTAAGGTTTCACTGTAAATGCCTTATCAAGGTAATAGGTATACATATATCCACCAAAAGAGAGAGAGCATTAATGAAAAACTTTGTGAAAAAATATTTTTATTTATTCTACAATATGGGGTAGATTTTTAAAGAAGCGCGCACATGGACACACCAAGTTTATAACATGTGCGCGCCGGCATGTTAAGCAAATTTCACATGGCAACGCATCCTGGCGTTCCCCAGTTCTCTCCCACTCCACTACTTAATTGGAGCGGACTGGGAGGGCACTTCCCTACCCCCTACCCTAACCTATCTTCCCCTTCCCCTCTCCTCCCCACCACCTAAACCCTTTACCATATCTTTTTTAAATTTTATTTCATTGCTTACTGCTCCCTTGGAGCAGTAGCAACTTGCATGCGCCGGCAGACCTTTCCCTAGTACAGCGGCAAATGGCCGCCTCCAGCCCCACCCCTCCATGCCCCGCAGACCGTATCTTTATCTGGGCTTGGCACTTCGGCGCGTAATGGGGGTTATGCGCGTGGCTGGGCTCCTTTGAAGATGCGCGCAAGGCCCAGCCACATGCGAAACCCCCGTTTTTTACGCGCACAGGGGAATTCAAATTCGACTTTATTTACTTTATGCAGAAAAAACAAAATTTACCCAAGCCACTAATTGTACAAAACTATGTTCTTACATAGAATATGTTAAAACGTTTTGCTGTACACTCTCAATACAATCCTGTCATATTTCTAATGAAACTATTCAAACTTCAGTTATAAAATAGCCATGATTCCAATGAAACAGTTCTCACTTAAACAAATATGTCTTCTTGCATGCTTCAACAAGAGTTTCAAAATATCAGCATCACATCACATGGCGAGCATGAATCCTTTCATTGTTGCGGCTTTTTATTTGACTCAGGAGATACTAGATGTCAGTTGATCAAAAAGTCAATCGTTGTAGCCCCGACAAAGGCCTTATGTTTCACCTAAGTTTCCTCGGGGGGGGGGGGGGGGGGGGGAACGACTGCATAACCAACAAGGATTCGCACGGAGTTTTTCGTACAGGATGTATTAAACACACAAACCAAGCGATACTGATGGGTCAGTTTCAAAAAGATTCGAAAAAAAATCTTTTTACAGGCCAAGAATCCTATTAGTCCAAAAGTAGCAGTCATAAATTGCTGTGGAGAGACCCTGTATAGAAAAAAGTGGAATACTTTATACATTAGTTTCTTTGTTTCACCTTCCCACTTAATGTGGTCTAATGAATGGTTTGGAAAGTTTTATTTCCTTAATTTCATTGTTATCATTTCAATGTAAAAATATACTACCTTGTATTCTTATAACAAAATTCACTTGCATTAATTATTCTTAAAATCGAATAAAAGGATTTAATATATAATAAAATAACTAAATAAATGGATATTGCTGAATGAAATTTATATGTTGAAAAATAAAAGAAAATTCTGTTTAACAAAAACGGGATGATATTTTGGGCTATGATTACATTTTCAGTAGTACTTCATTAATAAAACCCTTTCATGATGTTGACCGCTTTTTATGAATGCCCCTTAAAACTCATTTTGTATCAGTGTTCCCATCACTTTGTAATATTTTTTCTGTGATTTTTCATCTAAAAAAATTCAATTTAAGAAGACCTGGGAGAGAAACTGTGATCGGTCGTGCATGAATAGGGATCTTTAAAATAATTTAATGAGTGCTCTCGTTAGCTGGTCCTATGCTGTGGAACTCAATGCCTACAGCGTTACGCATGGAACTGTACCCTAAAATCTTCAAGCAAAAACTCAAAACATGGCTCTTCACACAGGCTTATACCTAAAACCTACACCTTTGACCACCTAATCTCCCTCATCTCTACTCCCTTTCATTATCCTAGTTGTTGTTCCCTACCCCTTCTCTCTTAACTTGTTTCTCCCCCTTTCTCCCTACCCCTTATCCCCACCCCCCCTACCCCTTACTACCCATTCCTGTTCCTCTCCCTTCACCCCTTCTCCTTAAACTTGTTTCCCCACTTAACCTCCACTCCCCCCTCCCTGTGCTTGCCCCCTTTACCCTTTCTCATTTTCAGAATTATCGTTTTCTGCCTTGATTACCCCAGTCACATCTTCCTAGTCATATGTTCTAAAACATAGTATTATGCATATATTCTGTTACTCCACATTCTCGTTGCTTTTTAGTTATGTTATACTATATTATATTATGTTACCCTGTTCATTATTTATTCCCTATAATTATCATTTAACTCTGTAAATTACTACATACCGATGTTCGTTATACTATATCTTCATATCATATCTTAACCTCCCTATGTTCTAACTCGATTATTGTCAAATGCCCCGGCGTATATGCTTGTTCTATGTACACCGACATGATATCTTTGATGAATGGCGGTATATAAAAACTAATGAATAAATAAAATAAATAAAATGTGGAAGAGTAATACTAGTAGAAGAACAGTCATAAACTTGTTTAAGATGGAATTATAGTGCTGTTAGACTAAATAAGAGGGGAATTAAAGATCCTGACTTGTGATGGGCAGAATTGTAGTGGCATTGGGTCTTTATGTCATGTGTGGTGGCACTGCTGATAATCCAGATTTTCTGGACACAGGTTTGCTCATGGATTCATGACGTAGAGGGACAATTGCTGCCAGCAGGACCTGTAATATTATTGCTGAGTTCTTCAGAAGGAAAAGCTCATTTTCAATTTAGAAACGTGAACCTTTATTAACCACATGATGATAGCAGTAAGAAGGATAACTGCAAGTTACTGGAATAGACCTACCCTGCCCCCTTGAGAAGCTTGGAGACAATTGCTATGGAGCGTGAATGCACTGGAACAGCTAAACCCAAACAATAAAAGAGAAATACTGTAACGTTAATGAAATTTGGAACCCATTTCTGGAATGGGATAGGAAGATGGGAGTTTCTGTCCTGGTTGATTGAGTATGGCTCCTCTGCATCAAACATTTCTGAATTAATATACAGCACTGAATACATTTTCAAAGGAGTTACATGTGAAAACTTAGCATATATGTGCATAAGTAGCTTATACTTACATGCCTGCTATCGTATACACATCAAATATCCGTGCATATTTTCAGTTTTGATTGCATTTTTAAATGAACATAAAGGAGAGGTCTAGAAGCTTTCTAGGGTGAGGATAAGTTACGGGTGTAAGTTGCTATTTTAGAAGAGACTCACACGAGTACATTTGGTGACTTCTTTGCACAATTTTATGCCTGCTAATTATCTCGTGCAATTGATATCAGATTTGTCTGTTTACTCTTGAATGGGAGGGTGGTCTGTGTGAACTGGGGGCACTTCAGGATGTAGAATTAGGAGGGTCTGGATGAGCTGGAGAAGGACTGGGTGTACTGGAAGAGGAATGGGGAAACTGGTACTTTCAGTAACGTGCTCACGTTTTAAAGTTCACTGTCTTCCAGGTGTAAATCAGGGTTTTACGTAAGTTATATTTCATTCTGTGCATAGTATATATGCTCCTCTGTTATTAAATAGGTAGGAAAAGTATGTGCTTTCAGTAAATCGCAGCTTTTCATGAGTCAGCAAGCATACGCGTATTTTATAATCAGCGCACCCTTGATACGCGCTGGTTACGAACTGCTGCAGTAGATCTCCGCACGACCAGACACGTGAGTATATGGAGTCGCGCTGAGTTGTTTGAAGGTTATCCTCCCTATGAGGAATCTTTATTTTATTTGAATTAATTATATTTTTATTTTATTTTAAATGTATTAAGTTAATGTGAATTTTCCTTCCAGTAAGTTGTTTGGGAGGGTGGGAGGGGTGTTATTGTCATATTTTGATGCATTGTCTAATTGCTTTGCTAAAATGTTTCATATTTATTTTATCAACTGATCTTCAAAAATTATTCTTTCACAAGATAAAAACAGGTACCAGAAAAAAAGAGATGCTTTCTGCATTGATGTGTGCGATCTTGCTTTCACTTCCATGAAATCACTGTTTTTGTATTTTCCTTATTATCTTTTGATAATCTAGCCATGAATGAAAGAGCCAGAAACTTCAGGTATTACTTTGCCAAAACATATATTTATTTATTTGATTTATATGGAATACCTCAAGATATCACATGGGGGGAGGACAGGAAATTGGTGAAGCTTAAGATTTTATTGGCTCTGTTCATTGTTGGCTTGACATGATCTGCCGAGGAACAGTCCTTAAATTCGGCAAATGATGAAGTGATCTGCTTGAAAACAGGAAGATTGTGAGAATTTTTCCTATGATCTGCTGACTCCTTGTGATTGTCTCGGGTATTTCCACTGATTATTACTATTTCCTCAGCCTGCTCCACATGCCAGACTGCATCATGGCACTTCTTGGGTTGATGGTTCTGCTGGCGATGCCCCCTCCTCTCTACTGTGCTCTCTCCCTGTACCCGGGCTGCACCCTCCGGAGCCAGAAAGAGGTGGGTTTTGCGCAGGACGGGGACATCCTGATTGGAGGAATAATTCCAGTGCACATCGACTGGCTCAAACCAGACAAGCAGATCGCTGGACAGCCCAATCTCTGCGATGCGTAAGATGCCTGCTTTTCATGTTCACCTTAAGTCTCTTACACTTTTCTAAGAGTCCCTTGGCTGTGTTAGGTTGGCCCTGAAGGGAGCAGCCTTTTGTGTCTCTGTTCAATGATTCTACTATACCGTGTGTCTGTGTGTCTGTGTGTCTCTGCTCTGTAACTCCACAGGGTGATTTGTGTGTGTGTGTGCATGCCTAGGACGGCAAAAATCTGGGAAGCATCAGGCTTGCTGCAGATTTGCTGCCTTTGGCGGTGCTGAACCTCACTCATCAGAGAACAGCCCTCAGCTTCATGATCCAGCCCTTCCCCTCCAAGGCAGTGCATAGTGAACAGCATAGTGAACGGCAGACAGAGCAAAGGGGGATCATTTTCAGGCGGTCAGGAGGGGCTGAGTGGAGAGAGAGGAGAGAGGCTGGGGGACGAGAGAATGGGAGGGTATGTCTGTGTGTGAGAGAGGGGGGAATGGTGGAAGGGGTCAGTGTTCATATATGGGGAAGAGGGATGGGAGGATGTTTGTGTTCCTGTCAGACTGGGTGCATGGTTAGAGAGAGGGGATGCAAGGGGGAGTAGGACTGAAGCATGGTAAGGACATCTCACTCCTCTTCCCGAAATTTAGATCTCCTTTCCTTTGATCTCAGATTCTGTCTCCCAGATCCCAGACCTCTTTTCCTCCCTCTCTTTCCTTTCTTTTCAGCTTCCGGAACACATTCACCAACTTCTCCTACTTTCTCTTCCCATTTCTCAATCCCAGATCCTCCCACTCTCTTCCTCCCCTTCCTCATTCCAGTTTCTTGCTCATCCCCATCGCCCACCTTCCCCATCCCTAGTTTGCTTTCCTTCTCCCCTCATGCCCACCCAGTCCTCTCATTTTCTCTTCACCCCATCCATCCTTCTTCCTCTCCTCTTCCCTGGTCCTCTCCTCCTCCTTTCCCCATGCCTGAGATCTACCCCCTGTACTGCTACCTGAGATCTCTTTTCTTCATCCAATTAAAAGAAAATAAATTAGAGAGGCACATGCAGGTCTGGAAAACTATTTTTATAATGTAGTATAATAAAAGATGGAAATGTATGCCAATTTGCTTCAGAATTTTCAATATTTTTGCCATGGAAAACTGTGACACTGTGTTTTCGAGCCTCTGCTCCCTGTTGTCCAATCTTGGTGAGAGGAGGGAGCGGGGTTGTGTGTGACAATACCAAGTGTGCCTAGGGATGGCAAAATCCTAAATCCATCACTGGCTGTGATGTTCTATGAATGCTTGTTGTGTCTTATGTATCTCAGCTCCCTGTCTCCCTGAGGATAACATAGTAATGATGGTAGATAAAGACCAAATGGTCCATCCCGTCTGCCCAGCAAGTTGCTCATGGTAGTAACTGCCCCTCTGTGCAGGTTGTCCCCATGGTTTCTGTTTAAGGTAATAATGTTGGATCATGTAGGTGACCCCTATGTACCCCTTTCTTCATTTCCAACATCTCGCCTTTAGAGATCTGCAATGTTTATTCCATGCTCTTTTGAATTCATTTATTCTTTTTTTTTTATCTTCACCACATCTTCTGAGAGGGCATTTCAGGCTTCCACCAACCTTTCAGTGAAGAAATATTTCCTGATGTTGGTTCTGACACATCCTCCCAGGAGTTTTATTTCGTGACCCCTAGTTCTACTGTTTTCTTTCCAGGCTGAAAAGGTCTGAAATTCACACATCATTAATACCTTTCAGGTATCTGAAGGTCTGTATCATATCTCCCCTGTACTTCCTCTCCTCCAGGGTTTATATATTTAGATCTTTCAGTCTCTCATAATTCTTCCAGAAGAGACCCCACACTATTTTGGTCACCTTTCTCTGGACTACTTCAATCCCGGCTCTATCCTCTTTGAGATACGGACTCCAGAACTGAATGCAGTACTCAATAATAGGTTTCACGAAGGACCTCTACAAGGACGTTATCACCTTCTTTTTCTTATTGTTGTTCCTCTCTCTATTCAACCCAGCATCCTTCTGGCTTTAGATATCACCTTCTTACATTGCTTCATTGCCTTCAGATCACCAAACACTATTACCCCAAGATCCCCCTCTTTGTCTTTCACCTCCCATCACATATAGTTCTTTTGGATTACTGCACCCCAGATGCATGACTCTGCACTTCTTGGCATTGAATTCCAGCTGCCAAATCTTTGACCACTCCTCTACCTTTCTTAAATCATTTTTCATTTTATCTACTCCTTCAGATATGTTCACTTTGTTACAGATCTTAGTATAATTTGCAAAAACATTTTCTTCTATCCCCTCCTCAATGTCATTCAAGAAGATATTGAACAATAGTGGTTCCAAAACCTATCCTTCAAGCACTCCACTTAACACTGTTCTCTCTTGTTAGGTGGAGTGCTTCAAGAATCATTTTTCGGAACTGCGACCTATGTGTTTCTCTGCTCTGTGATTACCAGGTCACATCTACCTCAGTTTGCTGGCTATAAACCACAAGTTTGGGCCAGTCTTGCTTTTCTGTTTAAATTTAATCTTTCCCTTTGTATATTTTGGTTTCATTAAATCAATAGACCCTCACCTGATCTTTGCTTAATGATGTCACAAGCACTGAGCTTGATCTTCAGAAATCAGTCAAAGATTTGTTACTACTAAGTATTGCTTAGTTCTATAATGCTACAAGACATACAGGTTAGGGTCACAAATAACTAAGCAGCATCACGCTGCTAGGGCCAAGTATTGGAATCCTACTTTCTTATGGGAATTGAGAAGCCAAAGCCCAGAATACAGTTTGATAGAAGACTACAAGAAAGAAACCAAAACTAGACAGATATAATCTGGAAGTCATAACATAAAGGCATGAGATAATCAAAGATGATTATAACACTCACATCTTTGGAAACACCATCTGAGTGTGGAATTCTATTTACTCCTCAGTTTAGACACAAAGGCATATAGTTGGGTGCAAGCCATGGTGTTCTCCATCAACGAAATCAACCAAGACCAAACCCTCCTTCCCAACATCAGCCTGGGCTTCAAGATCTATGATACCTGCTATTTAATCAGTAGAGCTCTGAGGGGGACCATATGGATGCTGACAGGGCAGGAAAAGCTCATCTTAAACTATCGATGCCAAAGCCAGAGTTCCTTGGCAGCCATCATGGGAGAACGCAGTTCCACAGTATCCATTTCCATAGCGAGAGTCCTGGCACTTTACAAGTACACCCAGGTAAGACACGGTCTCCTTATCTGAAATCTGCAACATGATTAATAGTACGATAAGTGCTTGTGAAGACCAATACGTCAACAAGCATTCATAAACCAATGAACAAGTAACAAAAGTTGTTCCCTTTGTCTTATTCTCAAGATCAATTTTACCAAAAACAGAGAATGGATAAAATAAAGCCTACCTAAGAGCAAAACCCACTGAGATAACCCTTCAAAATGATCTAACACCTATATTTCCAGGCTCATGTCATCTCAAGATGCTTTTACCCATGGTTAACATAAAAATAATATAAAGACACCTTTGTGATGTTGATGATGTTCATCTAAATAATATTGTAACATTGTAAAATTCTGAACCTGCTTCTGTTGTAGGAAATCTGACATGTCTTCCCTTTCACTGAAATTTCTGCTCTTTCAGATAAGTTATTTCTCAACGAGTCCAATGCTGAGTGATAGTTTCCAGTTTCCATCCTTTTTTCGGATGCTTCCCAGTGATGACATTCAGGCCCTGGGACTGGCCCAGATGGTGGTCCGCTTTGGCTGGGCATGGGTGGGGCTGTTGTCCAGTCCAACTGACTATGGGACTCCTGGATCTCAGATCTTGAAGGTGGAGCTCTTAAAGTTAGGCGTCTGCATTGCCTTTCATGAAACATTCCCTACAGTTTCCAAAGCAAAGAATCTCAAGCTCATCTTTGAGGTGGTCAAGAGATCATCTGCCAAAATCATACTGGTTTATTCTGCAATTGCTTATTTCATACCTGTGATAGAGGAGCTATCCAGAGCAAACATTACTGGCAAGGTATGGATCACCTCTCATAGTTGGTCAAGTAGCTTCAACTTCTTAAAAAGAGAATACACTCATCTTTTGAGTGGCACCATTGGATTTGCAGTTCATGAAAGCAAGATACCAGGGTTCAAAGAGTTCCTTCTCAAACTTCATCCATCCACATCTCCACATGACATATTTATCAAACCATTATGGGAGGAGATCTTCAGTTGCCACTGGCCTGACTCAGAGAACAACTTGACCAATTTGACCAGCATGGACATCAGCACACCCATGACCATGTGCACTGGTGCTGAGAAGTTGCAGGAGATTAATGGTAGAATTCCACGTGAATTTGACATGAGCACCAGCTACAGTGTCTACAATGCAGTTTATTCCGTGGCTCATGGCCTTCAAGACATGATCTCCTGTGTGCCGGGGGAAGGGCCGTTCGTCAATCACACGTGTGCTGACATAAGGAATTTCAAACCATGGCAGGTAAGAAACAGCAGTAAGTGTAAGGTTTGTGTAACCCCTGTGATGGTTGAACCCGGATAGGATACTAGCTCCAGAGGCCATATTGCATTGTTTCCATTTTAAATTGGACACTGTTGTTATATCATAAGATGTAACTGTGGGCTTCCTGCAAAGGGCGGGAGAGTTTCCTTTCACGTCCTTTCATATTGACCTCAGGCTTTCCCATATTTAAAGTCACCCCTGATGATCACAGCATAAAGAATATTATTCAGGACTCAAAGAAACCCACAAGGTGGATTCCAACATTTGTCATTTATTGATAAGGTGCAAATAATGATTTAAAGATTTTACAGTTGCATATTCTCTTATAAGATGGTATAAGTGCTTTTTAGCAAGCTTGTGACTTCTCCCAGCCTTTCTCCAAATCAGATGTTACGTCCAATTGAATTAGCTCTTTTAGTTACTTGATTTCTACCCTCCCATTGGATAAAGGGCAAAGTTATGACGCTTCCCTCCCAAAGCAGATGAAGTATGAAAGAGGGAATTTAAAGTGTTTAGTCTTTTATCTCCTTCTTCTTCTTCTCTTTCAGCTATTCTCCTCTTTCCTCTTCATAGTATCAGGTGATACCTATTACTTCTTGTCTTCCAGTCTTCCGTAGATGTATATGGGCCATTGATGTGGTCCGTCTCCTCTCTTCCTTCCTCTCAGGATGGCTGTACGTCATCCTCTCCTTGGACCTTGATGATCACAAGTCCCTCTTGCATGAAGGGAACCTCTCCCATTAGACTGAAGAGCAAAATTAACTCAAGTGATTGTTAAACTTAAATATTATAATTAAAGATTAAAGAGTGGACTGGGAGGTTGGACAGGAACTCCGATCCAAACAAAAGAACTCCATGGAGGTTTTAAGTTAATAATAGAAAATTAAGAGCATAACACAAGATATGTCAACCCTTCAAAAGTAAAAGGGAATCCACAAGGTAAAAATGGTGATACGTCTGTATAAATCAAGGGACACTTCCATTGCTAGCTTCCACATGGGGAAGCTGCAAACTCACTAAGTCACTAAACTGTCTCTTCCCTGACCAATGGTATATATTCCTTGCTAAATCCTAGTAGGGGGACTAACAAGATCCCTATATTTGTATGGGGCGTCCAATTTTCAAAGCAATTACTGCAAGCAAAAAGTGTTTTATCCATGTTAATCATCTGTCTGTGAACTGCCTGTCCTCAGTGTGGCTAAGTGTCCATGTGCTCATTCACAATGTGACTACTTTTAGCCACAATGAGAGGAAGCATCTCTGGGCCTGGCAATCAGGGCCACCCTGGAAGGGAGTTGCATACCTGAGAGCATGGTTGAGGCACGGTGATGGAGGTCAGGGGCCGGAAAAGTGCCAAGAGAGATACGTGGAACAGGAACACGAACTGGACACAAGCAGGACACTGGAGACCGAATTGTAAAGCAGGAAAGTTTATAAGCAGGAAGGGCTGGAACACGAATACAAGTGCAGGACTGTTGGAATAGGTTGCTTAGACACAAACAGCGCTAGGAAATCAGGGCTGGAACAGACAGCACTTCCACAGGACAGACACCAAAAGGGTTGTTAGCCCAGCACCGTATGCCTTCTGGGTCTACCTTATATCCTGCAGGGAACATGGGACACAGCCTGTGCTGGTTGCATCGGAAGACTGCAGGGTCATCTCCGACTCTCCCAGGAAACCCCGACTCAAATTGTGCTTATAAACAAAGTGACATTCAGTACCCATCACATCAGCTGATTTCACCTTTAAACCTGTGGCTAGAGAGTAGTTTTCAAACCCTGCCCTGAATTTTTTTCAGTTGTTAATTAAACCACCAGTAAACTTCTTGTCTCTGGGGGTAGGGGGAAAGAATGCTGTTTGCAGCTGCCATGATGCAGAGACACTCTCTCCTGCTTCAGGATCCACAGGAGGGCACGCGCAATCTTAAGCCAATCAAAATCACTCCAAGCCTTGCCTTCTCCCCACTGCAGTCTGGAAACTTCTCTACTTGAAATGTAGGGAAGCGAAGCAGGACTGGATACTTCTGCACCACATTTCATAATTCCAGTACCGTATGCAATACAAAACCGCAGACATCATTACACAACCTATTATATAAATCTTTCCTCTGCCTGGATCAGTGCTGTCTTACTCCCTCTCGCTTGTCACGCTCATCCGGACAGTAGTTCCTTGATGTTCCCGCCCATCAAGTAGTGCGCTCGTCTATTACGGGAAACTGCGCTTTTTCTATTTTCGGGTCTCCACTCTGCCTCACGATAATTGCCTCACAAGAGGAAATAAAGAATATAGGTCCCTTTAATGGCATTGAATAAGGTGCTTTATTTTGTGCCATTTTGTGTCCTTTTAGTTTCATTTTGCTCTACGATAACTGTGTATGTTTTACTGTACCCCGTCCTGGGCGGGTAATGAATACTTTTAAAATAAAATAAATAAATAAAGAGAACCAGGGGACGGGTGCCAACAGCTAACGAAGGCAAAAGTAACAGAGACAGGAAGTAGAAAGCAGTGAGATAAAACAATCAGCCATAAGGTGGCATCAATCCGTAAGTTGACATCTGTGTCACAGGCCCCCAAGCTCTCACTTCAGCCACTGTTGCAGATTCGATGAAAATCAGAGTCTCTCTTCCCCAGCCCATGCACAACATGCTGCGGATGCAAAATAGCAGTGCTCCGTTATCTTTTATTCTGCCATTCCCGTGCCGCCACCTCCAGAAATGAGTGCATGTTTTTAAACAGTGCCCGCTATTCAAAATAGGGAACATTAAAACAAAATTTAAAAAATAAAGAACACACTTTTAACAACAAAACAAAATAAATGAAGTAAAGTAGACATTTAATGAACTAAACATTTTTCCCATGCACACCCCTAATTCCTGGGGACATATTTAGTTTAGGGGAGGAAAAGGACGGGCATAGAGGGCATTTTCAAATCCCTGTGCTTACTTTTCTAGCAAGAGCTAACCCACAGGAAAAACAGCTGTGAGTGACCACACATACTGTGTAATTGCAGCATGTTTTAAAGCAAAAATACACTCATATTTTCACATTCAGAATTGGTGCAAAACCTATGCCAATAAGTATGTATGACTTTGTCTCAATGTGGACAGATGGAAATTGCCCCCTATACATCTGAGAAGCCACCATTGTTTAGTCAAGCTACTTCTGAGCCTTGAATAGGCCTCCCAGAACAAAACTGAGAGATACTGGTTTGATCAATGACTGAGGAGGCTTCCCTTGCTGATAACCTTCTCCAAACATAACGAAATTATTATAGTTTCCTGGATTTCTGACTCAGGTACTTTATTTCATTTTAACATTTTACCATGCTGAAATGAGCAATTGTTTGCCTATATCATCAGCATAATTATGATACCGAATATTTTTCTATCCACAGCTCCTACACTACATGAAAAAGATGCACTTTGTGAACAAGATAGGGGAAGAGATATACTTTGACAACAATGGCGACTTTCCTGCTGTATATGACATTGTTAATTGGCAGCCAGATCCCGATAGCAGCATCCAAGCTGTGAAGGTGGGAAGCTTTCATTCTAGAGCACCCAAAGGTCAAGAGCTGTCCATCAACATGAGCGCCATCCAATGGAATACCCAACGCCCAGAGGTACAAACCCAATCTACACAAAGCAAGAGCTGGAATCTTCTCAAAACCCTTGTGAAGCCTGGAGATTGAATCCAAACACTTCCAATAGTCTCATGTCTTGAGCAAGCCATGAAGCCTCCCCCAATGCTCTTTTCAAACTCTCCTTAATCAGTATCTCTACAGTGTATCATCTGATACTTTCTGTCACCCACACAGCTGTAAAACCCAGGTTTCCCCACGCCTCTTCCACATGGGATGGTGTTAAATGAGGCTTCTTACTCCCTTCTTCTTATCCTCTCTTACTCGCTGCCATTTCCTTTTTCCTGTAGCATGTGCAAGCAAAGTTAGTATGAAAAACATTCCATAAGGTCAACTTAATCTCCTTTGAAAATATCTACAAGCAGCAGAGTCACTGTCCTGTAAATTTTCATATTTTGAGGATTCATGGAAAGAGTTTTTGTTTGTATTTTTTGTCAGTAATTTCCAAGTGTTGTAGAGCTCTTATTCAGTAAAGATGTTTTCCAGTGGCTGAGGAGAGCTAGCCCTATTCAGATAAGATCCAGGGAGGGTAATTTTACAACAGCCCTTGGGGGGGGGGGGGGGGGCTAGAGGCTGTGTGTAGAAAGTACACACACACTTTAATCCTAGTTTGCAGAACTGTGTAGATTCACGCGCATATTTTCTGAAATGAAAAGTATGCATGCACGGTAAATAGTTTCCCCATCTCAACTCCGCCCCACAAAATGCCACATTCTGTAGCTCGTAAAAGTATCTACAAAATCTCCTCTGTGCATGCTTTTACACACACAACCCCTTGGAATTATCAAAAAGCCTGATTAAAGAGATAAAACCAGGTTTCATGAATGCAAATACTTTGGAAAATTCTGCGGTTAATGTCCTGAGGAGGAGAATTTTTAAAATAATTTATGAAGACAAAAAGCATTTGTCCCATGTTAGTCGACCATCCGAACACTGACTTCCCTCAATACGCTTACAAATGCACGTACCCTTTCAAAACGCCTATACTTTTAGCCACAATGAGAGGAGGCTTTCCCGAGGCTGTGCGTAAGTTAGAGGAGGGAAAGCATGCATGTAGATGACATTTTCAGATCTTGGTGTGTACTTTTCCAGCAATAATCTACCTACAGATAAAGCAAGCGCCAATGGCTTGGAGCTGCTCCTAGCTTCCTTCCCAGAAATCCTGAACTATCATTTTATCAATTAAAGGGTAGATCATTTTAAAACATTCGCATGGGCGTCCATCTGTGCGTGGTTTGCGGTGTGCACACGTGGATGCGGTGATTTTGTAACATGAGTGTGTCGCCGCGCGCTTGTTATAAAATACAATACCCGCGCGCACATGCGTGCTCAATTTTTCTAACCCCCCTACCTAGTCTTTTTCCCTTTCCCCCTCTCCTCCTCGACCCCTGAACTTACCCTAATGAACCTATTTTTTGCTTCTATTATTGAACTTACCTGCTTCTTTGAGCAGTAGTAAGTTCCGCGTGCCGGCTGGATGCCAGCGTGTGCTTCCCTGGGACAGGGCCTAATCGCCGCTGTCCCTGCCTGCCCGCGGCCCACCCCTTTTATCAAGCCTAACACTTTCGTGCGTATTGGGAGAAAAGAGTGTGGCCGGACTATTTTTAAAATGTGCTTGGCGCACACACACACTGCCCCCCAGCCACTCGCGTATTCCCCGGTTTTTGTGCGCGCTTTTAAAATTTGGCCTTAAATATTCTTTTCTAGGTATGTTTTTTTTCTATATAGATTATATCTGCAACAGATTTCCTTCTCTCTCCATCCACTCCCAGGTACCGCGCTCCGTGTGCAGCGAGAGCTGCGGCCCCGGGTACAGGAAGGCGGCTCAGCGGGGGCAGCCCCACTGCTGCTTCGACTGCCTCCCATGCGCAGAGCGGGAGATTTCTAACGTAGTAGGTATACAGTGCAGGATTATTGCATTTTATTTACTTATATTCTGCTTTTCAGACATTTCAAAGAGGATTATATTCAGGTACTGTAGGTATTTTCCTATCCCCAAAGGGTTTCTAATCCTAATTTTGTACATGAGTTAATGTGTCTTCATCAAAGCACAGAGATCAGCAGTGGGATTTGTACTGTGGCTTTCCTGGGTTGTAGCCTGCTGCTCTAACTACCAGGGTACTCCTCCACTCCACTATGTATTGAATTTCATGTA
Source organism: Rhinatrema bivittatum (assembly GCF_901001135.1). NCBI lineage: Eukaryota > Metazoa > Chordata > Amphibia > Gymnophiona > Rhinatrematidae > Rhinatrema > Rhinatrema bivittatum. The sequence goes on from NC_042630.1 coordinate 15,945,201, forward strand.
ATGTAATGTATCTTGGTACTCAACACTGAAAATCACAGCATGTAATATACTAAAGTCATCACTCAATAGGACACATGAGAGTTGTGTGGTGGCTTCCAACGTTTCCCTTTTACTGATAAGGTGCAATGATAAATTAAAGTCTTTATAGCTGGGTACTTCACTCTCAAGATGGTGGAAGTGCTTTTAGTAAGTTTGTGACTTCTCACAGTCTTTTCAAAGTCAGTTGTTGCTACTCCAATTAAATTAAGGTCTTTGCAATACTTGATTTCTTCCCTGCCATTAGGTTCTTGGGCAAAACTATGATGCTTCCTTCCCATGATAGTGGAAGTTTCAAAGGCATACCTTATAGATTTTGTCTTTTATCTCCAACCTCTTCCTGTAATATTACGGGTGATATATCTCTTACTCCTCTTTCTCCCCCTCTTCAGTAGATGTTCATGGGCCTTTGAAGGGCCATTAGACGCTGTCCTGGGGAAGCGCTTGCTGGCAGTTGGCCGGCGCATGGAGTTTACTTCTGCTCCCGAGGAGCAGTAAGTATAAAAATAAAAAAATTAAGGTTAGGTAGGGTTAGGTTAGGAGTTGGGGTGGAGAGTGGAAGAGGGAGGAAGGATAGGGTTAGGGTTAGGGAAGTTCCCTCTCAGTCTCCTCCTTAATTGGAGAGGACTGGGAGGGAACTGGCAAAAAAGGCATCACTGCGCGTAATTTGAAAATCCCCCCTGCGCATGCAAGTCATGGGCCACCTGCACATGCATGCACGGATGTTAAAATCTGGTACGCAGGTGCATGCAGATATCATATTTTATAACATGCATGTGGTGATGTGCACATGTTATAAAATCAACACACTGTCAGACTCAAAATACCCCCAGTACTATAAATGTATTAAGTAGACGCTTAAAGTAAATTTTGACCTGTCATAATAGGCTGAGTATTTTGATTTTTGATATTGGAGTTGATGTGAGTTACAGTTGATAAAATCAACACATCCATGTGCGCACGCGCAGGTCTTAAAATCGACCCTATAATGAATATCTGAATTTTTGATTTCTAGACTCAACTATCTGTTGGCAGTGTGCAAGTGATCAGTGGCCCAATGAGAGAAGAAGTGAATGTGTCCCAAGGAGAATAGAATACCTCTCCTATCAAGACGTCATGGGAATCATTTTGGCTGTTGTTGCTATTTCCTGTTCCATCATTACAGCTGCCATATTGTGTGTTTTCATCAAGTACCGAGATACTCCCATCGCCAAAGCCAATAACCGGGAGCTCTCCTTCCTGCTCTTAGGGGCGCTGATGCTGAGTTTTCTCTGTTCCCTGCTCTTCATTGGGGATCCTCAGCAAATAACCTGCTTGCTTCGTCAACCTGCCTTCAGCACCATATTTGTCCTCTGTGTCTCTTGTGTGTTGGCCAAGACCATTATGGTAGTCATTGCCTTTAATGCCACCAAACCCAACAGTAACTTGAGAGGATGGGTGGGACCTCGGGTTCCCATAGTTACAGTTTCTGCTTGTACATTTATTCAGGTCTTCATCTGTGTTACTTGGCTCCTGCTCTGCCCTCCCTTCCCAGAGAAGAACATGAAACTGAAGACAGGCATCATCATATGGCAGTGCAATGAATGCTCAAATGTTGCGTTCTGGTGCATGCTGGGATACATGGGACTCTTGGCATGTGTCAGCTTCCTGGTGGCCTTCCTTGCACGCAAGTTGCCTGACGGTTTCAATGAGGCAAAATGGATCACATTTAGCATGCTCATATTCCTGAGTGTCTGGCTGTCTTTCATCCCAGCCTATCTGAGCACTCAGGGGAAAAACACAGTTGTTGTGGAGATCTTTGGGATCATCTCTTCTAGTGCAGGGATTCTTGTTTGTATTTTCTTACCCAAGTGTTACATCATATTACTGAGACCTGACATGAACACCAGGGAACAGCTTTTAGGGAAAGGGATTAGGAACAGGAAGATAAAGGCCATCTAGTAATCTGTCATATCCCATCATTTAGTAAAATAAAGTCATACAAACAAAAATGTGGAGATATGCCTGACAGTGAAAATCAGAAAATCCCACATGTAAATAATGTGAAAATTATTATAAACATCAATTAAATATATTGTAGGAAAGATTTTTTTAATCACAGAAATAGGATGTGAATAAAGCAGCTCATAAATTGTTATCAAAGGGCTGCTAGAGGCAGTCCAACTCTCTGAGTTTAGTAAAATATTTCCCAAGCACCTATGATCTGACTCAAGTTCACAAACTTTCAGATATAGATTATGCTGATGAATCTCCAACAAAGGTCCCATGCTTCACCCTTATTCATGGGGCAAGTCTAACTTGTTTAGAACATCATCAGGCAATAAAGTGGACATTAAATCTCAACTGAAAACTCCATGTCAAAACAGCACTACTCCTCTATCTTAATGAACACATTTCTGTAACTTTGTGCTTGATAAATCGATTCCAAATTTTAGAGCAATCTAAGAAAAAAGCAAAAACAAACATTATTCAATGAAAATAAAAAAAATCATCAGAATGTCCTACCCCAATGAATTATCCTTTACCAGAGTGCTTCAAATTTGTATCAATGACAGCATCCGTACCAAGCAACGTAAATGCCTAAATATTTAAAAGGGAAGCCCCTTCCAACTATGATGTCATCGGTCAATAATGCCAAGTGCCTGTGTTCTCCAATGGTGTCAGCTGGTCATTATAAAAATGTCTGCCATTCTATTTCTTAATCAAGGCCTTATTAGTATGAATCAGGTCATTCAACAGATTGTACACCCTCACGGAGGCAATATTTCAGAGGTGTTACAGCAACGAGAACACAGATTTATTTTTTAATAGAAATCTTTACATCCACAATGCCTTACTTAGCTGGCTAGATGCCTTTGTATATTCACCCCTAAATGTACAATTGCTGATAGCTACTTGAGTTTATTTCATTTCATTTGTAATAATGTTGGCTTGTGAATATTTATGAGAAAATATAATGTCAGCTTTGAGTAAAAAAGTAAATAAAATATAATAAAGGCTACAGAGACAAACAACCTGCTGTTGTGTCATTAAACTTATCCAACTAACTTAGCTGGGATATTGAGTGGCATGAATAACTTTAGACCTGCTTAACAGCAGCATAGGCTGGCCCCTCACCCCTATCCCCTTTCAGCGGCAGGGGAAGCGTGGAGCACTCCTGCCGGTACCACTGTGGCTGCTGAATGATGCCACCAGGTGGCACGCGGCCACCATCTCGCCAACCATGCTGCATGCCAAAATGTGCTAAAAGTCTGTGCCCAGCCCACGAAGGGGGACCACTCCCAGGTGAAGAGTTAAAGCTGGCATGAGAAGGCGGAAAGAAACCCTTGTCCAAAAGTCTCCATGCGGCTTTAAGTTAAGACTTAGAAAAAAAAATGAGAGAACAGCACAGGACATGCTGCCCCCTCGAAAGCAGAAAGGATCCATGTGGGCAAAATGGTATCGTGAGTTCAAGTGCCAGAGGGACATCCCAATGTCGGTTTCCCATGGGCGAGCTGTAAACCTACAATGTTATTTCTGTGTCTCTCCCCACACTGATTAGTACATTCTTTTACCAAACCCTAGTAGGGGATGAATTTTATTGGATAGGCTCCGCCATAATCTTGTGGCTCCGTCGGGTAGGTCTCTTTAGCTCACTGTGCCTCACTTTACACAACTGTCATTGGCTTTTCAATAATAATTTAAATGCTGAAATAACTCTGTTCCTTCCACCCTCTCCCCACTGGAAGCTTTGATGCGTTTAGGCAGCAGAAAATACGGCCAGGTCACGCACCCCAGTCACGGCTCTCCTTCTGAATTATCAGCTTTGTTGGGATGCAGTTTATTCTGCAAATCATAATTGTTAATAGTGTGTTATTAAGAAGTTTACACTTCTGCTGGCCTTAATGAGCCTCAGCTTTGGACCTTTCTGCCCTTCATTTTCATAATCAATTGAAATCAGCAAAGAGTAACAACTCTCTTCCTCCTCCGATGGGATCTGAAAGAAATGAGAGACAATTACAGGATAATTATCTCTGGAGAGAGATCTCTCCCTGGCAGAGGGTGAGGAGGAACGAGTATAAATGCAGGCAGGATCCAGGGGCAGTCACCACTGCGGTGATACGTCAGGCCTGGGGAGTCTCCGGGAAGGGTCACACAGATCTGAACTCTACAAGGATACAGCCAGGCAACACTGATTTCAGGTATTATAGCAAGATTTCTGGTTCAGATATTTTTCTTGTTTTGCAGCACGCCTGTTAAAAAGATTTTATCCTTTCATTTCCAGCTCTGTATCTGCACATAATGGGGGTTAAAAAATTACAAAGTAGATGGCGGCACCTTACTGACTCATGTCCTGGAAAGCTCATGAGTCAATAATTGGGGGAGTCTATAAGGTGCCAGCAGCCTCCATGTCTTTTCCTGCTGCTACAGCCTGACATGGACATCCCTCTGGAATGTTTTGGTAACGGGGGGTGATTTGCAGTGTGCCCGGGCACTTTTACACCACGCACATTGTGGTCAGTTTCCAAACTGGAGTAGCACGCCTTGTTCACCTTTGAAAGTTAGAAGCCGCAATGTATGAGTGGTAGAAGCCCTCTTGCATCTCGTAGCTGCTGTATGTGTGGTCGCCCGGGGGAGGCGGGTTTTAAAAGCACATTTACATTTGAAAATGTCAGATACCCGATCTAAACACGCTGGAGGGAGCGTCCCTTTTTAACTCAGCTACAAGTAAGCGCGTCTCCTTTCCATCTCCTTTCATTCATTTATGGGAAAACCTGGATCTGTTGGAGGTGCTCCCTCTGATGTTTCATGGGGACTTTTTCCTACCCTTTCAGGAAATGAGCGAGAAAATGAATTCATCTAATTTTTCCATATTCAAATATTTACCGTTAAAAGATTTACTTACTAATGTTCCTTATAAGAAGATTTGCAGGAGAGCGCTAACTTGGTGTCTAATCCACAGAGTAAATGTCTGGTTTCTAAACTATAAATTTTATTACAAGAAAATTTCTTATCTGAAACTACTGACAAAAATTGACCAAAAAATCTGTTTGTTTAGAATCTATAATTCAAAAATAAACTAAACATATATTTTTAAACATAAGCTTATAGAGCAGGACCATCGTATGCCAGACCCAGGAACTCAAACATATTATGTGAGGATCAGAGTTATTGTTATCCTCAGTTCTAATTATTCACAATCCCATCATCAAAGGTGCAAACTTCCCTAATTTTTAATTGAAACTTCTTAAACATGCAAGAACCCAAACAGCATTGTAAAGACCCATTACTTATCTAACACAAAGACAATCCATGTTTCAATGGTTTGCTTCAGCGCAGTTTTTCGAAACACGGCCCATGTCGGGTGACCGTGAAGCTTCTGTCAACCACGTTGGTACGCTGACACATTTGCCTGACATACCATAAAAATATTTGAAGTTATAAAGGACATTAATAATTTTGTTGTCCTTCCTTGTTTGATTCTTCACTTCTTCTGCTTCAGGGGAGCCACTGGTATTCACAGTCTCTAAATGCCACTACTGTGTTGGTCTTCATAATGGCTGGGTCTAAAAATACAAAGGCAAACAGCCATTATTCTTGAATTATTTATAAAATTACCTTTAAGAAGGTCTGGGAGAGAGACTGTGATCATGTAATAACTGATGGTGAATGGATAGGAATCTTTAAAAGGCTTTATAAGGGAAATAGTATTAGAACAGTTACAGTATAAATTTGTTTAAAATGATATTATACTGCCGTTAGACTAAATAAGAGGGGAATTAAAGATCCTGACTTGTGATGGGCAGAATTGTAGTGGCATTGGGTCTTTATATTATATGTGGTGGCACTGCTAATAATCCAGATTTTCTGGACACAGATTTGGTCATGGATTCATGAGGTAGAGGGACAATTGCTTCCAGCAGGACCTGTAATATTAATGCTGAGTTCTTCAGAAGGAAAAGCTCCTTTTCAATTTAGAAAGTTGAACCTTTATTAGCCACATGATGGTAGCAGTAAGAAGAATAGCAATAAGTCTCTGGAATAGACCGACCCTGCCCCCTCGAGAAGCTTGGAGACAATTGCTATGGAGCGTGAATGCACTGGAACAGCTAAACCCAAACAATAAAAGAGAAATATTGTAACGTTAGTGAAATTTGGAAACCATTTCTGGAATGGACTAGGAAGATGGGAGTTTCTGTCCTGGTTGATTGAGTATGGCTCCTTTGCATCAAAGTTTTCTGAATTAATATACAATATGTGAGGAATTTTTGTTTTATTTTAATTAATTGTATTTTTATTTTAAATGTATTAATGTGAATTTTTCTTCCAGCATGCTCTTCAGGAGGTTGGGAGGAGGTGTTAATGTCATATTTTGATGCATTGGTTAATTGTTTTGCTGCAAAACAATTATAAGAATATAAGACTTGCCATACTGGGTCAGGCTAAGGGTCCATCAGGCCCAGAGTCCTGTTTCCAGCAGTGGCCAATCCAGGTCACAAGTACCTGGCAGCATCCCAAGGGGTAGACAAATTCCAAGCTGCTTCTCCCAAGTATAAGCAGTGGATTTCTGCAACTCTACTTTAATAATGGTTAATTAACTTTTCCTTCAGGAATTTGTCCAAACCTTTTTTAAATGCAGCTACACTAATAGCTTTCACCACATCCTCTGGCAATGAATTCCAGAGCTTAATTATGCATTGAATAAAAAATATTTTCTCTTATTAGTTTTAACTGTATTACCCAGTAAATTCATTGTGTGTCCCCTGGTCCTTGTACTTTTAGAAAGAGTCAACAACTGATTAACGTTTACTCGTTCCATTCCACTCATTATTTTATAGACCTCTATCGTATGTCCCCTCAGTGGTCTCTTCTCCAAGCTGAAAGCCTAACCTCTTTAGCCTTTCTTCATAGGAAAATTGTTCCATCCTCTCTGTCATTTTAGTCGCCCTTCTGTGCCTTTTCTAATTCTGCTATATATCTTTTTTGAGATGTGGTGACGAGAACTGCACACAATTCTCAAGATGAGGTTGCACTGATATTAAGTCGGAGGAACTACTGAAAAGCAGTATTTTCTGGTTTTCTGTTAACTTTTGGGGCTCCTTGAATCTTAACACCAGCTTTGGGCCTGATGTTAATTTTTGAGGGTAAAAATGTGCGCATCGGGAGCACATTTATTTTTTACATAAGGTGGTATTAGCTAATAGTCTCATCAACATGGCATTTACATGTGATGAGCGCTATTAGCTACACGCTCGTTTGGACGTTTTAATCCCTTTATTGAATAAGGGGTTATGGATGCACGTCCAACCATAGGTTAACCTTTGCGCTAGCCTGTTGCTGTTCCCATTTTCAGGTCGCTTATAAATATATTAAAAAGCAGTGATCCCAGAACAGATCTTTGAGGCACTCCACTATTCATCTTTCTCCATTGGGAAAATTTACCATTTAGACCTAGTCTCTGTTTGCTATCTTTTAACCAGTTAGCAATCCACAATAGGACACTGCCCCCTGTCCCATGACTTTTCAATTTCTTAAGAAGCCTCTCATGAGGGACTTTGTCAAATGCTTTCTGGAAATCCAGATACACTATATCAACTGGTTCACCTTTATCCGCATGTTTATTTACACCCTCAAAAAAATGTAACACATTTGTGAGGTAAGACTTCCCTTGGCTAAATCCATGTTGGCTTTGTCCCATTAAACTATGCCTATCTATATGTTCAGCAATTTTGTTCTCTATGAGTTTCTACCATTTTCTCTGGCACAGAAATCAGACTCACTCGTCTGTAATTTCCTGGATCATGCCTTGATCCCTTTTTAAAAATCGGCGTTATATTGGCAACCCTCCAGGCTTCATGTACTATAGACAATGTCACTGATAGTTTACAAATTTCCAATAGCAGGCCCGCAATTTCATTTCTCAGTTTTTTTTAGCACTCTGGGATGTATACCATCTTTTGTAGGTGATTTACTACTCTTTAGTTTGTCAATTTGCCCTAGTACAACTTCCAGGTTCACTGAGATTTGTTTCAGTTTCTATGAATTATCTCCCTTGAATATCATTTCTGGCATGGGTTTATCTCTATATAAAAAAATAAGCATTCACAAACTATTCAAAATTGCTTGTTATGGAAGTGAAGAACCATCATACCATCCAAACATGTAATGCTAAACTTACGCTTATACACGTATTTAATGTGCACATATAATCATCAGTCCTGAGTGCAATGTGCTCAACTATTTTTTAAAAATTCTTTTTCTCTTATTATGCAATTAAAATCCAGACATCAAAGTTACTTCCCTTTAGGCAACTTCAACATATTTGTTCATCAGGGTGTCCAAAGGCAAGATCCTTCAGACACCCTACGAACAAATGCATTGAAGCTGCCTGGGTCTTGCCTTTGGATGCCCCATGAACAAATGCCTCCAATGTCGCCAGTAGGTACTGTCACAAGTTAAGGACAAGGAGTGGCCAGCACCATTTTGAATGAGGGCAGCCAGCGGCCAGGGAGCGAGAAATTGCTCCTAGGGCCCCCACTAGAACACTGGGTGTTTGCGGTGAGTCTGGGGGGAGGGGGGTCGGGAGTACAGGTTGGAGGTCCACTGGTGGAGGGGGCTCTGATTTTTTATAAATGGGAAGGGTTGGGCAGGTTTTGGGGTTCTTTTCCCCTTTACATTTTTTTTAACCCCCCTAAAGAAATGATTGGAAAAGCAACATTAAATTTAGTGGTTTTTTTCCTATCGTTTTTTTTGTTTTTTGCAAAATGCAACAAATTAGGAAATATCATTTGTAATTCCTATTTCATTGCAAATGACTTCCCACCCCTACTCTTTAATGCCATTGCTACACCAATTTGATCCATCCTATCATTTCGGTATAATTTGTACCCTGGAATCACAGTGTCCCATTGGTGATCCTCCTTCCACCAGGTCTCTGAGATGCCAATTATATCTACCTCTTCATCCATTGCTATGCACTCTAACTCTCCCATCTTATTTGTTAGACTTCTAGCATTTGTATACAGGCATTTCAAAGTAGGTTTCTTGATTGTATTAACAACCTGCTCGTCAGTTGAAAGGTGTCATTTGTAATCTTTCAGCACTTTACTTACAGGCACCTGGTCCTCTTTGGCATTTATTGCAACCTCTGTACTGCAATGCCTTATTTTACCTGTTCTCTTAGTATCCTTCGAAGATACATCATTCCGAACCATGGACTGCTGAGCAACTGTCGGCTTTCCCCCATCATCTAGTTTAAAAGCTACCAGCAGTCTGGTTTCACTCTGATTAAGATGGAGCCCATTCTTTCAGAAAAGCCCCCCCCCCCCTTCCCCAAAATGAAGCCCAGATCCTACCAAACCTAAAACCCTCTTCCCTGCACCACTGTCATCCATGCTGGGGTGCTGCAAGTAGAATGGGGAGCATTTCAGAGAATGCCACCCTGGAGGTTCTGGATTTCAGCTTTCTACTTAAAACCCAAAATTTGGCTTCCAGAACCTCCCTCCTGCACTTTCCTATGTCATTGGTACCCACATGTACCAAGAAAGCTGGCTCCTCCCCAGCACTATCTAAAATCCTATCTCTGTGATGTATGTGATCTGCTGCCTTGGTACCAGGCAGGCCAGTTACCAAGTGAGCCTCACGTCCACTCGCCACCCAGCTATCAACCTTCCTAATAATTGAATCACCAACTATAACGGCTATCCTAAACCTTCCCTCCTGGGCATATGCTCCTGGAGACCTCTCCTCGGTGTGAGAGGATATTACATTACCTTGAGGACAGGACCTAGCTACAGGATTGCTTCCCACCTCATCAAGCTGATGCTCTTCTTCCAGGTGATCTTTTTCCTCCAAAGCAGCACAGGGGCTACCAGACTGGAGGTGGGACTTCTCAACTATGTCCCTGAAGGTCTCCTCTATGTACCTCTCTGTCTCCCTTTGCTCCTCCAGGTCTCCCACTCTAGTCACCAGAGATTGGACTCATTCGCTGAGGGCTTGGAGCTCTTTGCACTTAGTGCACACGCATACGACCTCTTGCCAGCTGGAAGATAATTATACATGTGGCACTTAATGCAAAGGACTGGAAAGCCTCCCTCTTGATGCTGGACTACTTTCTGCATCATAAATTTGTTAATTTGTTATTGAGTTAAATTTCTAAGGGAAAATGGATGTAAATCTAACCTAAAGTATTTTTAGTCTATAGATTAATTTTTTATTTGTCTGGCAATGACACTCAAAACACTACAATTAATCTACCTATATCTTCCTAGTTATCCACCTTATTGACTCTTGTTGATTCTACGAGGAATACTCATTAAATACTGTATATGATAAAGTGATCTGTTTCCACACACCAGAGTGTGTACATAGGAAGACTGGGAGAATTTTTCCTATGAACTACTGACCTTGGATATCTCCACCGATTATTAATACTTCCTCAGCCTGCTCTATGTGCCAGACTGCATCATGGCACTTCTGGGGGTTGATGGTTTTACTGGCGATGCCCTTTCTTCTAAACTGTGCTTTCTCCCTGTTCCCGGGCTGCACCCTCCGGATCCAGAAAGAGGTGGGCTTTGTGCAAGACGGGGACATCCGGATTGGAGGAATAATTCCTGTACACCTCAGCTGGTTGAGACCAGACAATCAGATCATTGGACAGCCCGACCTCTGCAATACGTAAGATGCCTGCTTTTCATGTTCATACTAATTCTCTTGCACTGTTCTAAAACTCTCTTGGATATAAGAATGATCTCTGTGGGTGCACATTTTTGTGCCTCTGCTCTGTGATTCCCCTTGAAAACTGAATGTTAGTGTGTATATATCTTTGCCCTGTAACTTCCTTGCAGTTACTTGTATGTGATGCTCTGTGGATGCTATTGGGTCATGCGTGTCTCAGCTTCCTGACTCCCTCAGGATGTCACCATCCTATCCATATCTCTGCTTTGTGACTCCACCTGCTTCAGTTTGCTGGCTACAAACCACATTGTTTGACCCAGTCAGTTGCTTTTCTGTGTAAAATGAGTCTTTCCCTTTGTATATTTTGCTTTCATTGCATCATCAGACCCTCATCTGGTCTTAATTTAGTGATTGCATAGAAACTACAGTAAACAAGTTCATATGTTAGGCATTAGTGGACCATCATAATAAGCATGAGCCATTTTTCACCTTCGTTGCTTTTTATTTAATCATAGGTCCCAGTTTCATAACTATTCTTTCTTGTTTTTGCAAATAAAATTTTCATCTGGGTTTTCATGAATTACTTATCTTTTCAGTAATCTATGATTTCACAACAGTAGAGTTACATTCTACTTTCATTACTTATTTAATAATGCCACAAGCTATGAGCTTGATCTTCAAAAATCAATCAAAAATCTACTACTATTAAACACTATTTATTTCTATAATGCTACTAGACATACAAGTTAGGGTCACAAGTAATTAAATGAGCTATAGCCAGGACTCCTGATTCTTTAAGGGAAGTGAGAAGACAAAGCCTAGAATGTAGTTTGCTAGAAGATAAAAAAAAAAACAAGGCCTATCTGCTACACAGATATAATATGGAACTCATAACACAAAAACACAAAGGCTTGAGACAACCAAAGATGATTATTATGCTCACATCATTGGACACACCACCTTAGTATGGAATTCTGTTTGCTCCTCAGATTAGACACTAAGGCATATGGCTGGGTACAAGCCTTGGTGTTCTCCATCAATGAAATCAACCAAGACCAACTGCTGCTTCCTAACATCAGCCTGGGCTTCCAGATCTATGATTCCTGCTTCTTTACCACCAGAGCTCTGAGGGGCACTGCATGGATGCTGACAGGGCAGGATAAGTCTATCTTGAACTACCATTGCCAAAGCCAGGGTTCATTAGCAGCCATCATTGGAGAGCGTAGTTCCACATTCTCAGTTCCCATGGCGAGAGTCCTGGGACTTTACAAATACACCCAGGTAAGACACGATCTCCTTATCTGAAATCTACAACAAGCTTAATGGTATGGTAATAATGGTAGTTGTAAAGACCAAGACTCCAACAAGTACTCATAGACAAAAGAACAACTAATAAAAGTTATCCCTTCGGCCTTAGTCTTGAGACCAATTTTACCATTGGCAGAGAATGGATAAAATAAAACCTGATTGAGAACTAAACCAACTGAGATACCCAACAACAGACAGCTCCTTCAAAATGGTCTAACTTCTTTTATTTTGAGGCTCAGGTCCTTTCTTGTTGCTATTACCCATGGTTAACATAAAAACAGTATAAATACACATATGTATAATGATTGTTAATCTAAATAATATTGGAATTTTGTAAAATTCTCAGCCTGCTTCTGTTGTAAGAAATCTGACTCTTCTTCCCCTTCATTGAACCTGCTACTCTTTCAGATCAGTTATTTTTCAACGAGTCCAGTGCTGAGTGACAAGATCCAGTTTCCATCCTTTTTCCGGATGCTTCCCAGTGATGATATTCAGACCCTGGGATTGGCTCAGATGGTGGTCCGCTTTGGCTGGGCATGGGTGGGGCTGCTATCCAGTCCAAATGACTATGGAACTCTTGGATCTCAGATCTTGAAGGTGGAGCTCTTAAAGCTAGGCGTCTGCATTGCCTTTCATGAAACATTTCCTACAGTCTTCACAGCCATGCATATCAAGCTCATCTTGGAAGTGGTCAAGAGATCATCTGTCAAAATCATACTGGTTTATTCTTCAATTGCTTATTTCATACCTGTTGTACAGGAGTTATCCATGGCAAACATTACTGGCAAGGTATGGATCACCTCTGATAGTTGGTCAAGCAGCTTCAACTTATTAAAAAGAGAATACACTCATCTTTTGAGTGGCACCCTTGGATTTGCAGTTCATGAAGGCAAAATGCCTGGGTTCAAAGAGTTCCTTCTCAATCTTCATCCTTCCACATCTCCACATGACATATTTATCAAATCATTATGGAATGAGATCTTCAGGTGCCACTGGCCTGACCCAGAGAACAACTTGACCAATTTGGCCAGCATGGATGTCAGCACACCCATGAACATGTGCACGGGCGCTGAGAAGCTGAAGGAGTTTAATGGTAAAATTCCACGTGAATTTGACATGAGCACCAGCTACAACATCTACAATGCGGTTTACTCTGTGGCCCATGGCCTTCAAGACATGCTCTCCTGTGTGCCAGGGGAAGGGCCCTTCATTAATCACACCTGCGCTGACATAAGGAATTTCAAACCATGGCAGGTAGGAAACAGCAGTGAGTGGAATGTTTGTATGGGGAAGACGGTTTTCAAAGCAATTTATGCAGGCAGAAAATGTTTTATCTATGATAATCATCTGTCTGAAAACTGCTTGTCCTCAATGTGTGACTGTGTGCTCATCCACAATGCCAGTACTTTTAACCACAAATGAGAGGAGGCATTTCCGGTAGGTCGTCATAAAGATCTCTGGGCTTGGCAATCAGAGGGAAGATTCATGAAGGCAGGGATAAGGCACAGTAGTGATCAGGGGCTGGTGAAGAGCCAGGAGAAACATATAAAATAGGAAAACGAACTGGACATAAGCAAGACACTGGAAACTGAACTATGTGGCAGGAAGATTTATATTTAGGAATGCTAGAACAGGATACTTAGTCTAGAACAAGGATATGAAATCAGGACTGTGGAGCAATCCCACAGGGCAGGAGGACTGTTGGACCAGCACTGTGTGCCTTCTGGGTATGCCTTATATACTACTGGGAATATCAGGCACACCTAGTACTGCCCCAATCAGAAGCCTTCAGGGACATGTCTGACTCTCCCAGGAAACAAGACAAATATACCAAGACTCCCAGGAAAAGCAGCAGCCTTGCAGCAGGTTCACAACCTGCAGGATTGTGGGTTTAAGTCCTGTTGACCCTGACATAGAGATGCAATTTTAGTTGAAAATGACAATGAAAATGTCATTGACATAAGCTCTTTCATTTTATGCTTACTATTAAACTATCATTTTAAAAATCCCTGACTCCCCATCCCTTAATGATCCTCCAGAGCACAAAGACCTTTAGGACCCATTTGGTTTCATATGAAGAAATAAAGTCAGCTGAAAGCTACTTGTGAACGGGTGCTTTGTTGCGTTCTATTACCCTGTAAGCAACAAACAAGGTTATAGTAACAGAGGAAGGAGAAAACAGTGAGATATAACAATCAGCCATAAGGTGGCATAAATGTATAATTTAACATCTGTAACACAGGCCTCCAAGCTCCCACTTCAGCCACTGTTGTAGGTTCAATGAAAATCAGTGTCTCTCTTCTCCAACTCGTGCTGGACATGCTGCAGAAATTCTGGTCCAGGATCTTTCAGGTTGTAATCGGGGGGTCTTTTTGAGTCTGTCTGGGTGAAGGCCACATTCAACCTGACTCAGTAAGTGTTACAGATTGCAAAGAAGGGAAAGGTGATGATAAAACAATTCGCATACTGCGTATAATAAAATGATTCTGAGAACTGCTTTGAGAACCATGCAGAAGAGCCCTATCACTAGCAGGACCCATAATCTGGAACCCAATGCCTCCAGAGATCAGACTGCAAAGTGATCTCAAGGCATTCAAGAAAAGTTTAAAAACCTGGCTTTTTAAACAAGCATTTTACAAAGAGACAGGAGAATAGAGAGAAATTATTCGGGAAAAGACAGAAAGGCACCGACACACAGTCCTTAAGACTGTACAGTAGATTAGTCTATGACTTCTACCCCACAATAAAGCATAACTAGAATACTATGTGTGATAAAACTACCCGTGTAAGTACCTTGGTACAATTGGTCATGAACTACTTCGCTAAATAACTATGTCTAATGATTGATATATTGTAACCGAAACTTTGTCGGCACCTGTTAGAATGTACCAGTGGCGTAGCCAGAAATGAATTTTTGGCTGGGCCCAAGGTTAACATGGGTGGGCACTAAACAAAGTCTGAGCCATGGAATTCATATTCTTATTGATAAATACTTTCACACACACACCTTACAATAGATTTCTAAATAATCTGCTACAGCTGTTATACTTTTAATATTTTAAACTCAATTACTTCAAGCAGCTACCAATGCTAAACCTAATATATAGTTATGGAAGCATTTCAATTATACTTAGAGATCTCAAGTGGCAGTATCCCATAACTTACAAAGAACCATATACTAGTCTACTATAAAGACAGATATCTCATCATGCATCACAGTATTCTGTTTTAAAACCCTCTGGAATGTTGTACCAAAATATTTATAGCACACTATCACCGAATATACTTATGTAAGACCCTCTATTCACGAGCAGGCAATTATATTATCAACTCGTATGTCATAGGGGTCTATATTACTTCAATTATCAATCCTCCGTCTATTTTGTTTTCTTAATTTTTTAGTTTTTTTTTAAAAAGTTACCACAAAAATTATAGGGAAAATCCCAACTGAACAAGTCACATGGGTAATATTAGAACGGATAACTTATCCACGCTGAAAAGGTCCCAGATAACCGGACATGGCCATGTTTCGGACAGCAGTCCTGCTTCAGGGGAAAAGCGGGCTGGATTTCAGCCCGCTTTTGAGAAAAGGATCTGCACGGACAAAATCGCCGCAAGAAGATGGATTGTTGAATCGGTTTCCGCTTTTCCCCTGAAGCAGGACTGCTGTCCAAAACATGGCCATGTCGGGTTATCTGGGACCTTTTCAGCGTGGATAAGTTATCCGTTCTAATATTACCCATGTGACTTGTTCAGTTGGGATTTTCCCTATAATTTTTGTGGTAACTTTTTAAAAAAAACTAAAAAATTAAGAAAACAAAATAGATGGAGGATTGATAATTAAAGTAATATAGACCCCTATGACAAACGAGTTGATAATATAATTGCCTGCTCGTGAATAGAGGGTCTTACATAAGTATATTTGGTGATAGTGTGCTATATTAATAAGAGACGTTTGTTTACATTGGGGTGTACTGGAATATAGAAGTTGGTGTGTGTGGGTTATTTGTGTGATTGGTACCAAAATATTTACCATAATTGAGCAAATGCCTTATTAATCTGTATCAATAAAACAGATAAATATCTTTGAAGACTTCTTTTCCTTTCCTATGGCTCAACTATTTAGTTTTAGTCTTCCTCTGACGGTGACATTTGCTGAATCGAGTCCAGGGGCTCCTGACATTCATCCCCATTTCTTTACAAAAGGAAGAACAGAAAAAAGACTGTTCTGGATAAAGAGATGTCTTGAAGGTGGTCACACCCTTTGGCTGACAGCTGGGATGTATCCTTAGCAGTGTGGAGAGGATAACTGGGTAGACGGGAGAAAAAGGCTCTCCAGCCCTGTCATTTACTAAGCTATCATCATGTAAACATGCACTCTGCATCCACAAATAAGATTGATACAAATGCCTACATCATTGTAAAATACCTCACCTCGGGCACACACCCAGAACCGACCTTCACAAAAGTACAGAAATACCACACATTATAAATATGGAGATAGAAACTGGAATGGAAAACCAAAAAAAAAGCCACTCTGCATGCAGTACAAAACTGGAGAAATGGAAAGAGAAATATAGCACCTAACACAGTCCCAGGATCTGCAATAATACACAGAAACTAATCTGCAGAAAGTTACACCTGCATTATGGAACACGTAACAACCTATCTATGAAAAGGCAACACTTCAAATATTAAATCAGGTCCTAAACACTAATACACCTCCTATTAGGAAAACAGAACAAGCCAAGCTGCTATAGAGCCCCACACAGAAATAACTAAAACTATATTAATAAATGTTTCAAAACAGCTGATGAACAGAATAACATCCAACAAAACTCATAAAAATTAAACATTGTCCAAATATCAATAAAATATTTCAAA
The DNA here is from genome assembly GCF_901001135.1 of Rhinatrema bivittatum. NCBI lineage: Eukaryota > Metazoa > Chordata > Amphibia > Gymnophiona > Rhinatrematidae > Rhinatrema > Rhinatrema bivittatum. The sequence goes on from NC_042630.1 coordinate 15,962,085, forward strand.
ACAGCAGACACATCACATAATACTCAATAATTAAAATGGCAGTCAATGAAGAAAAATAAACTTAAAATGCCACTTTTACTTACCCTCTCCAGCAACTCTCCTACTCCTTTCCCTTGAAAGCACAGACCAGGAGCAGCAGCGGCTGCTGAAGCTCTGTCCTCACGGTCCTCTTCTTTAGGGCCCACAAGTCACACACACAGGGCCGGCACCCTAGGCGAACCTTCAGTAATGCAACCCCTCCCCTGGCTTACGTATTGGCAGCAGCTCCAGCACAGCACTCCCTCCTTTGGTATTGGATTTGTCGCAGGCCGTCTTGTGCTGGTGGGAGTTTGCAACCCCCCCCAAAAAAAAATTGTGGCGCCCTAGGCCACTGCCTAGTTTGCCTAATGGAAGCACCGGCCCTGCGCGCACGCACACACACACACACACACACACACACACACACACACACCCACCCACCCACCAATTAAACCCTACGATCAGTCTCTGTCTTCCACACACCCCAGTCACTTCCCTGCCCAGACTCTGTCTCTCACACACACCCCAGTCACTTCCCTGCCCAGACTCTGTCTCTCACACACACCCCAGTCACTTCCCTGCCCAGAGTCTCTCTCTCACACACACCCCAGTCACCTCCCTGCCCAGACTGTCTCTCACACTCACCCCAGTCACTTCCCTGCCCAGAGTCTCTCTCTCACACACACCAGTCACTTCCCTGCCCAGACTCTGTCTGTCTCTCACACACACCCCAGTCACCTCCCTGCCCAGACTGTCTCTCACACACCCCAGTCACTTCCCTGCCCAGAGTCTGTCTCTCACACACACTCCAGTCACTTCCCTGCCCAGACTGTCTGTCTCTCACACACACTCCAGTCACTTCCCTGCCCAGACTGTCTGTCTCTCACACACACCCCAGTCACTTCCCTGCCCTGCACTTCCAGCCCGTGGCTTGAACACTACCACTCTTCCCAGCCCGATGCCCCCCTTCTTCCTGCCCCACCGGCCAATCAGAGGTTTCCTCCTCCCACTGGCAGGGAGAAGGCTTCCGATTGGCCCACGGGGGCAGAAAGAAGGGAGGAGGTTTCCCATTGGCCCACGGGGGCAGGAAGAAGGGAGGAGGTTACCATTGGCCCGCGGGGGCAGGAAGAAGGTAAAGGGAAGTATTACGGGGGCTGTGGGACACCGGGAGCCGCAACACATCAGCTGGTTTTATTAATTTTTTTTTCTCCCTTGGGTGTCTGCTGATGCTGCCTGCTTTTTATTGGCTGCAGAGTCTTGCAAAGAAATTTGGGTGGGCCTGAATGGAAAGTGGATGGGCCACTGCCCACCCAGGCCCACCCGTAGCTACGCCACTGGAATGTACTATAGTACACTTTTACCTACATTAAATATGTGCCTACATGTAAACCATTGCGATGGTATTTAACTTAGCAACAGTATAGAACAGTTTTTAAATAAAAATAAATAAATAAATAATGCTAACGTGTTTATGGGAACTACCAGGCGAGAAACATAGAAACATAGAAATGATGGCAGAAGACCAAACGGTCCATCCAGTCTGCCCAGCAAGCTTTCACAATTTTTTTTTTCTCATACTTATTTGTTACTCTTGGCCATTAGTAACCTTTTGGTTCTATTTCCCTTCCACCCCCGCCATTAATGTAGAGAGCAGTGTTAGAACTGCATCTAAGTGAAATATCTAGCTTAATTAGTTAGGGGTATTAACCGCCGCAATAAGCAAGCTACACCCATGCTTATTTGTTTACCCATACTATGTAATTCAGTCCTTGGTTGTTGTCTGTATAGATCCCCTTTTCTTCATTCTCCCCTGCCGTTGAAGCAGAGAGCTATGCTGAATATGCATTGAAAGTGAAGTATCAGTCTTTCTCCCCTGCTGTTAAAGCAGAGAGCTACGCTGGATATGCATTGAAAGTGAAGTATCAGTCTTTCTCCCCTGCCATTGAAGCAGAGAGCTATGCTTGATATGCATTGAAAGTGAAGTATCAGGCTTATTTGGTTTGGGGTAGTAACCGCCGTAAAGCAAGCTACTCCCTGCTTTTTTGTGAATGCAAATCCTTTTTTCCACATTTCCTCTTGCCGTTGAAGCTTAGAGCAATATTGGAGTCGCATTAACCGTGTGTATGTTTATTGAATAAGGGTATTATCTCCAGGTAGTAGCCGTCATTCCCACAAGCCACCCACTCTTCATTCACATCCTCTAGACTTTATGGATCCATACTGTTTATCCCATGCCCCTTTGAAGTCCTGGTCTTCACCACTTCCTCTGGAAGGGCATTCCAGGCATCCACCACCCTCTCCGTGAAGAAATACTTCCTGACATTGGTTCTGAGTCTTCCTCCCTGGAGTTTTAAATCGTGACCCCTGGTTCTGCTGATTTTTTTCCAACGGAAAAAGTTTGTCTATCTTTGGATCATTAAAACCTTTCAAGTATCTGAAAGTCTGTATCATATCACCTCTGCTCCTCCTTTCCTCCAGGGTGTACTTATTTAGATTCTTCAGTCTCTCCTCATAAATCATTTGTCATAAGTCATTCAGAACTGGAGTTAGCATGAAGGCAGTTCCCAGGTATGAAGGTAAATGACTGACAGATCTACTGGGCAGAGAGGTCTGAATTGATATGAGGGAGGGGAGTCTCTTCTGTCTCAAACAGGTGCAAATGTTGCTAGCTTTATAGTATAAAAGCAAAATCAGATCAATACACTTCAGACTTCTGAAAGTTGCTGATGTATTCTTTGGACCCTTGTTTTCGACATCAATCAGGAACGTAAGCTTCAGTATTATCTGCAATTAACTTTTCTGTATTATCTGATTTTATTTATTTTACTGTTATATCCTCTTTTTGCTCAAATAATCCTGGAACCATAATGTAGTGAGTCAGAGTGTTCATGTGATTATTTGAGGGGGGGGGGGGAGAAGATCCTGGGTTTAATCCCCTGTATATAGTTCCAGTGTGATTGTGTTTGTTTATTGGGTAAGCTCCTGAAGTACAGCTTGTTGATCATGCAGATGAACCCTTGGGTAAATCCCACCTTCGACCTGGACAGTGGGTGTGTGTGTTTGCATTGGGTAAGCTCCTGGGAAAAAAAATCCCGTGAGCATGCAGGTGAGCCCCTGAGTGTGCGGTCTAAACCCAAAACCCAGGTGCATTCATTTTACCATGTTGAAATGAGCAAACTGAGTAGCTGCTCCATTACCTACATACACGATCAGCATGACTTTGATACCAAGACCTTTTTATCTACAGCTCCTATACTACATGAAAAAGGTGCACTTTGTGAACAGGATGGGGGAAGAGATGTACTTTGACAACAATGGTGACCCTCCTGCTGTATATGACATTGTCAACTGGCAACTAAATCCCGATGGTAGCATCCAATCTGTGAAAGTGGGAAGCTTTGATGCTAGAGCACCCAAAGGTCAGGAGTTGTCTATCAACATGAGCGCCATCCAATGGAATACTCAACACACAGAGGTACAAACCCAATGTACACAAAGCAAGAGCTGGAATCTTCTCAGATCCTGTTGTGAAGCCTGGAGATATGAATCCAAATACATCCAATAGAATCGTCTCTTAATCAAGCCATGCAACCTTCCCCTACTCTCCTTACTCATCATCTCTGCCAATAAATCATCTGATGCTTTTTGTCCTCCACCTGTAAAACACAGACAGGTTTCCCCCCGCCTCTTCCTCATGGGATGGTGTTAAACGAGGCTTCTTACTTCTCTCTGTTTAACCTCTCTCTCTCCCTGCCATTTCCTTTTGTCTGTAGCATGTGCAAGCCCTCCTGCAGATTCTTCTGTTTTGTATAACACTACAAGATACATTCTTTAAAGTCAACTTATTTTCCTTTTAACTTATCTATAGGTAGCAGAGTCACATCCTATGAAATTACATTTTGTGGAATCACAGCAGAAACATTTCAACAATTTTTGTTGTGACTATGGAATGAGACAGGTCTCAGGGAATTATGACTGTTGACTTGTTGTTGGCTTTTTTTTTTTTTAAATTCCCAAATGATATTCTTGGACTCTTATTCAATAAAGATATTTTCTAATGGCTAAAAATGGGAAAAATAATACTATTTAAATAAGACCCAATGAGGGTAATTTTAAAACAGCTCCAATTAGGCTAAAGGCTGTGTATAGAAAATTCTTAATATCCTAAAGAGGGACAATTTTCAAAATGACTTAAAAAGGTAAAAAAAAACATTTCGCCACATTAGTCAGCCATCTAAAAATTGCCTTCCTTCATTATGGTTAAAAATCCACATACTCTTCCAGAATGCCTATGGAAAATTTAGCCCTTAGCATCCTGAGAAGGACTTTTGAAGGTAAAAAGCATTTCGTCCACGCTCAATAAAGCTAAAATTCCACGCACTGCTCCAGAATGCCCGTACGTTTAGCCACAACGAGAGAAAGAGTTCCTGAGAGTGCGCTTAGGTTAGAGGAGGGATAGCATGCATGTAGATAACGTTTTCAAATCTTCCTGTGTACTTTTCCAGCAAAAGACTACCAACAGAAAAAGCAGATGCCAGTGTCTTCTTGCAGGTGCTCCTTCTTCCTTCTCAGAAGCCCTTCTCTTTCTTTCTCCATCCACTCCCAGGTACCGCGCTCCGTGTGCAGCGAGAGCTGTGGCCCCGGGTACAGGAAGGCGGCTCAGCAGGGACAACCTCACTGCTGCTTTGACTGCATACCATGTGCGGAGGGGGAGATTTCCAATGTAGTAGGTATACAGTGCAGGATTACTGCATTTATTGGATTCCATGTAATTTAAAATAGGGCAATTTGATATCCAGATGGTTACTGCCATTATGACTTCACAAATGGATCCATGATCTGTTTGCACTAGAATGTCAAACTCCGTCCAAACAAGACTAGAATGATGCACATTAACAGATATTCTTTTCCGTTTAGGAGATAAAGCCTCTAGTTTTGAAACCAAGTAAAAAAAAATTAGTCAGAGCTCTGCAGATCCAACAGTCCTTTCATACTACCGTCCTGCGTCATCTCTTCCCTACTTCTCTAAGATCATAGAAAACACTGTTTTACAGCAGCTTGCCCTCTATCTTGCCTCACATGCCATATTAGACCAGTTTCAGTTTGGCTTTGGCAAATACCACAATGCTGAAATATTACTTCTCTCTTCTTTCAATACTATTCGCTGTGGATTTGAGTCTGGTACACAATATGCACTCATTTTGCTGGACATTTCTTCTGCCTTTGTCATCATTGGTCAGTGGTCACTCCATTCTTAACACTTGATTTGTCTCTGGGTTTTTTTGGAAATGTTCTTTCCTGGTTTTCATCTTATCTAACGAATCACATGGAGCATCTGACATTTGGCTCTGAACACTCTACTTGGTTTTCCCTTTCATCAGGCTCAGCCCTCTCAGCAGCATTATTTAACATCTTTTTGACCCCTTTTTGCAGACTACTCGCTAGCCTTGGGGAACACTATAAACTGTATGCTGATGACATACAATCCCGGTTTCCACTAAAATCATCCTGGGCTCTCACTGAACAATTTATCTCTTTTTCTTCTCTCAATACACAGACGGCTCTATCAAAACAAATTGTCACTTAATATTAACAAAACTGAGATCATAAATCTATGCCATTTTCCTTCCCCAAATATCCCAGATACCTTCCCATTTAATGGCCACAATATTTCCATCACAGGTACAGAATGCAGTCTTGGTGTTCTTATTGATCCATCGTTATCCATAAATTCTCACTAAAAAGCAATAACTAGAGTCTCTTTTTATAAATTTCAGCTATTACAGCAATTGGAAACAATATTGGAAGCTCAAGACTTCAGAAAAGTACTTCAATCACTTCCTTTTTCAGACATCGATTACTGTAATTCCTCGTACATTGGACTTCCCAGTTATGTTACACATCTGCTTCAGATGATTCAAAATTCTGCAGCTCACCTTCTCACTAATACATCCATCCGTGATTAAACACAAAACTCCCATATTATTCTCTTTACATTCGTTCCCTATTACATATCACATAATACAAACTCGCAACTATCAGTCACAATCTACTCAATAAGTTGTCATCTTCTTCAATCAATGCCACACTGAAGCTCTATACATCTAGGCAGACCCTTCAAACCAAGGATTACTTGAAATCCCATCACACAGATATGCTCATCTAGACGAGACAAGCGAGTTCACCTTTTTGGTTGCAGGACCTAAATTATGGAACTCTTTACCAGTTGAACTACGTTCCATAAAAGAGCCAAAAATGTTTTAAAAAGCACTTAAAATGTACTTCTTCCAGCTGGCATACAGTGATGATTTGAATGTTCTGTTATTGATGTTATTGATGTTTCAGAATTAGTTTGATGCGATGTATGTTTTTAACTATTGTGCTTGTTTTCCTTTGTAGCCCGCTCTGAACTATGGAAAGGTGGATAACAGTAATATTACATAAATAAATACATACATACATAAATTTCACTCTTATTTTACAAATCACATGACTGATATCTTCACTGTAATCTATAATTTGCAATTAAGTTCTACAAAAAATGAATACCTTCCAAATATATGACCTGGTGGAATACAAAGATAAAAGCATCAGCTGTAACTGACAGATATTTGCACGGTCAATTTAGAAACATTACCTGTTGCTTCTCATCATGACAGAAGGTTATACATTATGAATTTCTGATTTCTAGATTCAACGATCTGTTGGCAGTGTGCAAGCGACCAATGGCCCAATGAGAGAAGAAGTGAATGTGTCCCAAAGAGAATAGAATTCCTCTCCTATCAAGAAGTCTTGGGAATCATTTTGGCAGTTGTTGCCATTTCCTTCTTCATCATCACAGCTGCCATATTGTGCGTTTTCATCAAGTACCGAGATACACCAATCGCCAAAGCCAATAACCGAGAGCTCTCATTCCTTCTCCTAGGGGCGCTGATGCTGAGTTTTCTCTGTTCTCTGCTATTCATTGGGGATCCTCAGCAAATAACCTGCTTACTTCGTCAACCTGCTTTTGGCACCATATTTGTCCTTTGTGTTTCTTGTGTGTTGGCCAAGACCATCATGGTAGTCATTGCCTTCAATGCCACCAAACCCAACAGTAACTTGAGAGAGTGGGTGGGTCCCCGGGTCCCCATTGTTACAGTTTCTACTTGCACATTTATTCAGGTCCTCATCTGTGTCACCTGGCTGCTGATCTGCCCTCCCTTCCCAGAGAAGAACATGAAACTGAAGACTGGCATCATCATATGGCAGTGCAATGAATGCTCAGATATTGCGTTCTGGTGCATGCTGGGATACATGGGACTCTTGGCATGTGTCAGCTTCCTGGTAGCCTTCCTTGCACGCAAGTTACCCGACAGCTTCAATGAAGCCAAGTGGATCACGTTTAGCATGCTCGTGTTCTTGAGCGTCTGGCTATCTTTCATCCCAGGCTATCTGAGCACCCAGGGGAAAAATACAGTGGCTATGGAGATCTTTGGGATCATCTCTTCTAGTGCAGGGATTCTCATTTGTATTTTCTTACCCAAGTGTTATATCATATTGCTGAGACCGGACATGAACACCAAGGAGCAGCTTTTAGGGAAAGGCGCAGGGAATAAAAAGAAGATAAAGGCCATCTAGTAATTTATCACATCAAATGGTCACTTTCTGTAGTATGGTTCCAGTACCACATGCACACCCACACACACACACATATTCACAGTTCCAGTAGTTGTAATTGTCCTGAAAAAATCTGGAAGACTCTGTAGGTTCTGATATATTATGTTGGATCAGTCAAAGAGACAAAATAACAGGAGCTTTAGAGACCAGACAGAACTATTTCTTCATATGCAACTCACTGAATATTATTGTTTGTAAATGATGTTGAGTTTTAGTTGTGGTTTTGATTTATGCAAGATCTACATTAAACTGGTCTTTCACTGGGCATCAGCAACCAATCTTTTATTTACCCATGATGGTCTTAAACTGTGTCTACCTGTCTGTCCACTGGACTTCCATCTTTAAAAAGCAGGATGGATTGTTCCTGAAGAACCCTCACTCGGCTCGATACAGTAAGGCCGCGGTAAAAACAGTGCGGCAGTGTCAGGCGCACCCTTCCTCCCCGCACGCACAGTTCTCCTGACCTAACGCCTGATTCTCTCTTCTAATGGCTAAATCTAGCTGGCCAAAATGTAACCAGATAGATTCAGCACATCTGGGGTTTCCTGGCAAAACTTGACCAGATAGTGCTAAAAATCTGGCATTAACCAGCTAAGTCATCTTTAAAAAAAGAAAATGTTCATTTGATATAAAATAAAGTGCCCCACAGTCCCCATCCCCTTCTTTCCGATGCTCCTCCGACGTACAGATAAAGGGATCTCCAGGCCAGCCCTCTATCCTTATTTGGACTGGAGCAGGCAGGGGGATCCCAGGGCTTTCCCCTCATCTTTCTTAAAAATAATCTGAGGGAAGAGACTGGAAGGAAAGCTATGGCTGGCCAGCAGAGCACGGGGTTCACTTTTATTTAAAGTTGAGGCATTGGGGGATGGGGACCCTTTCTTTTATTTATTTATTTATTTTTAATTTTTATATACCGGAATTCCTGTATGCAATACAAATCAGTCCGGTTTACAAGTAACGAAAAGGTTGCCCTGGTCTGGGAGGTTAGACTGGGGTTTTTTACATAGAACATAGAACAATAACAATCAACTATTGAACATTATTACAAGGAACAGTGAAAGTAACAATAGTATTTAACAAACAGATAATATTATTATAACATTGTTTGTGTTCACATTTTACAAGGAACTTTAGTAGCGTATATAGTCTGCAAGTAATCGGTTAAATAATATAATATGAGAAGGATGACTTAAATAAATAGATATTGCGAATAATCAAGTCCGTGTATGAATTTGAGTGTCAATGTGTTTGTGACACCTTGCAATGGTTGGATCTGAAAGACAGGAGGAGGTGCCTAGTTACACTCTGGGAATTGGAACGCTTGCCTGAAGAGCCAGGTTTTTAACCTTTTTTTGAACTCTGGTAGGTTGGGTTCGAGTCTTTATGTCAAAGATTGGGTTCGAGTTTTTATGTCAAAGGTTGTGTTCGAGTCTTTATGTCTGGTAGGTTGGGTTCGAGTAGGTTGGTAGGTTGGGTTCGAGTTGGGTTAGTTGTTGGGTTCGAGTTGGGTAGTAGTTGGGTTCGAGTTGGGTTCGAGTTGGGTTAGTTGGTTCGAGTAGGTTGGTAGGTTGGGTTCGAGTCTTTATGTCAAAGGTTGGGTTCGAGTTTTTATGTCAAAGAAGAATCGAGAGGGTAGGTGAAAGGGGAAGGCAATGGTACCTTCAGGTGAAATATGTTGGGGGTTTTTTTTCATAAGGACTAGCACTGGAAATCAGCACTAAATTTCTGGCTTTATCATAACAGTTTCTTCAGGGTTGCTGAGAATTTGTTCTGCTAAATTCCCCCCCACTGAGGGAGTTGAATTGAGCTAGTTATAAAAATTATAGTCCAATTATAAAAGGTTTGATCTAGCCAGCCACACCCTCACTTAGCCGGCTAGATCCCTTTGTATATTTTGTCTCGAAATATATAATTGCTGACTGTTACTTGTATTTGTTTCATTTTGTATTTTATAATGTTTTCTTGTAAATATTTACGAAGCAATATAGGGTCCATATTCAGGAGCATTTAGTCAGAAGCTCATAAGTTATCCAGCTAAATGGAGATCTCAGCACTTATCCTTCTAAATTCTAAATGCATAATAAGGTTTCCAGCCAGATAAGAAGATATCCAGCTAAAGTTTAGCCAGATATGGTAGGGGCAGTCCGGGCTCGTCCCTGGGAGGAGTTGAGTCAGCCAGATAACTTTTTCAGCTAACTGTGGTTGGCCCATAGACCTGCCCTAAAGTTAGCCAGATAAACTTATGTAGACAACTTTAACTGGATATATTCAGCGGCGTAGCTACACCACTGAATATATAGGTTAATTTAGATGGAGAATTTCATCCAACTTACTAGTCAAGCTGTATAGCCACTGAATACGGACCTCATAATGTTAAGTTTCAGTAAAATGACACTTGGAATACAATAAAGACTACAGAGTGCCCTGCTGCTGTGTCATTAGAGCTATGAATGTGTTGATGAGTCTGCCAATGAAAAGATATTTTAAGAAACGAACTCACAGGTTTTTATTTATTTTATTTATTTATTTGTGTTTTTCTATACCGGCATTCACGGAAGTTCGTATCATGTCGGTTTACATAAAACAAGGGGTGAGCAATACATTATAACGTACATAACTAAAACATAAGAGTATACATTACACATTATAACAAGTGCATAGAAAAATAAGTTACAATAAAACAGGGGTTATTCTAACTGGGAGCAGTGTAAGAGGAAAGGTAAAAGTTTAACAAGAAGTAAAACGTAGTATTGAAAGGTTGGTAGTGTCTGGTTCAGTTTAATAAAAGCTGCTCAGTCTAGTTGCATTTGATGGAAGAGAATCATTAAGGGTCCGGAAATGCTTTCATGAACAGCCATGTTTTAAGTCTCTTCCTGAAGGTTGGAAGACATGGTTCCTGACGTAATTCTAAGGGGATTGAGTTCCATAGTGGGGGACCTGCTGTGGAGAAGGCCCGATCTCTCAATGTTATATGTTGGGTGGTATTGGTGTGTGGTACCTGTAGATATTCTCTATACGCTTCTCTGATGGGTCTGTTGGAGGACTGTTTTTTGAGAGCTATTTGTAGATGGAGTGGAGCCAGTCCATGGATATTTTTGTAGATTGTGGTGAGGGACTTATGAATTATTCTGTAGTGGATTGGTAACCAGTGAAGGTCTTTAAGGACTGGTGTAATGTGTATGTGTAATGTGTATGTGTAATGTGTAATTTTACATTGTGTATGCTGCATTTACTGTAATGGAAATGTTTTATTCATATGGAGGTCGATATTCAAAAGCCATTTCTACAGGTAACTCTCAATGTATCCATCTAAATGGCAAGGTTTGCGATATTCAGCCACTTAATCTGGTTAGATTTTAGCTGGCTAAATGGTGGCCTGTGAATGCAGTTGGATATTCAAATGCTGCCACTTATTCAGCTAAGTGGCACTGAATATTGGACCCTAATGGTTTAGAGTGCATGTTAAACCAGCCCTTCCCCCACCCTCAGTAGTCCCCCATGCTACCAGTTCCATGCTAAAATTAGAGCATACATGCACTTTAATAAGGCAGCCTCAGATGTAAATGAGACTCCAGTAGGCCTGTTTGAACTAGCATGGTATGCTGTGCTCTATCCAGGGCTGGATTAAGACATACAGAGGCCCCAAACTATGCCAGGTTTAGGAGGCCATACAGCACTGTTTTACCTTTGGAAGTGACTTCAGAAATTAACGTCTTTTAATAACGAGCACATTGTTGCTCAAAATCCCCATACTAACCAGCCTTAGGAAATAAAAAGGCCAACTAATGCAGGGGATTTTATTCACTTAGCCCATCATCAAGGCTACTTCACCCCCTATCTACCTGATCATACCCTCACAGCCCCTAGCAGACCCAGACCCCCTTAAGGTGATTTCCTCACCACCACCCAGGTTACCTCCCTGACCTCCCTCCCATTCCGGAGAGTCCCGATGCTCACCATCAGGAGGAACAACCTGCACTCTTTGTAACACCACTGCAGCTGCTCAATGACACTGCCAGGCAACATGTGGCCACCATCAAGTGATCCCAGCAGGCATTTTGCATGCCAGAAAAGTTTGTGCACAGCACAGAAGAGGACAATTTCAAAAGCCATTTAGACAGGTGAATAATGATCGGCCATGGGAAAACTGGCCGTCCTCACTGCAGCTCATAATTACGCAGGTTGTCAAAAAATGCAGGGACATTCAGCCCCCATTGAGGGTGGGTGATATTCAGACGGCTGGTTGATGGATGTTAATTGTTATTTACATAAAGCTCCTTTTAGAAGAGGCCAGTCACAGGGTTAGGGTTCTGGGGAGAATGGGAACCTACGCATGGGGATTTTATTTGGAAAGCCCTGGGCTGTGCCTTACCGTGAGTATTTGCCACTTTCTGTATTGTAGGTGGAAGAGCCATACCACCGACCCATGTTTAAAAAATACACTTGCAGGTTGCCTACCATCTCCCCAAATTATCTGAAAACTGAAAGCTAAATTTTTTCACGAGTAAAACATATTCTTTCGACTGAGGTTCATTGTATAGCGCCCCTCTCTAATCTTGTGCTTCAGTTCTTATCTGTGGCTCTCACCAGTGACTCTGAATGTGTTACCTTGCATATGTCATTTTATCTCATTGTACCTCACTTTACACATTATTATTTTTAATAATAATTTAAATAGCGCTGTTCCTTCCACCCTCTCCTCATTGGAAGCTTTGATGCTGCCCCGGCTGAAGAAAATGTGCTCAGGACACCCACCCCAGACACGGCTCTCCTTCTGAATTATCAGCTTTGCTGGGATGCAATCTCATGCACAAATCCTAATTGTTCATAGTGCATCATCCCCAAGCCTCACTGGGCCACAGCTTTGGACCTTTCTGTCCTCCATTTCTATAATCAACTGAAATCAGCAATGAGTAATGACTCTCTTCCTCCTCCGATAGGATCTGGAAGAAACGAGAGACAATTACAGGATAATTCTCTCCGGAGGGAGATCTCTCCCTGTCAGGGGGTGGGGAGGAACGAGTATAAATGCAGGCAGGATCCAGGGGCAGTCACCACTGCGGTGATACATCAGGACCTGGGGAGTCTGAGAATGGTCACACAGTCTGAACTCTACAAGGATACAGCCAAGCAATCGTGATTTCAGGTATTATAGCAAGATTTCTGGTTTAGATATTTTTTTGCTTTTTGCCTGTTAAAAAGATCTTATCCTTTCATTTCCAGGGTTGTGTGTGTGCACATAATGGGAGTTAAAAATGACAAATAGGATGGGGACACCTTACTGACTCTTGTCGTGGAAAGCTGATACCTCAATAATCCATGGAGTCTATAAGATGCCACCAACCTCCATTTCGTTTTTTGCTGCTAAAGACTGACACAGCCACCCCTCTGGAAGTTTTGGTAACGGGGGTGATTTGTAGTGTGCATGAACACTTTTAGGCCACGCACATTGCAGTCGGTTTCCAAAATGGAGTAACACGTCTTGCTCACATTTGAAAATTAGAAGCCACAAAGTATGAGCGGTAGTAGCCCCCGTGCACCTCATATCTGCTGTGAGTGCAGTTGCCGGGGGGGGGGGGGGGTGGAGGCGGAGTTTTAATAGCACATTTGCATTCAAAAATGTCAGGTACCCTCACTGCTTTACTCCAGCTACCTAAACACACTGGCAGGAGCACCCCTTTTTAACTCAACTACAAGCCCTTTCCAGGCCCACCCATGGCTACGCAACTGATATAAGGAATTGGAAGATCCTGGTGTTACAGCATTACAGATTTGGATTGACATCCCCTAAGGAAGAACTTTTGTTTGAAACACATCTACATTGGGAGGGCAATAAGATAAAACTTTCAATTGTTTATGCTGTGAACTTTCTATTGTCAGCTATCTTCAAACAAATTAGAGTTCATCGTGGATCTCTCCATATTCTATTGTAGATACACAACATTTTTTTTTTCTCTAACAGTGAAGTTCTGTTTTTAGATATAGAGTGCTGCATACACTGTTTTTAATTTCTCAAAAAACATTTTTTTTGTTATAAGTTCAGTGGAAGGTGGTTGGTAGTTAATGATTATGGCAATTCGTGGCCCTGATAACCTGGAGGGTATAGAGCATGATATGAAACTGCCATCCCTTTCCATATATATATTTGGTGATATCAATTATTAATGTTATGAAATATGGTTCACTTTTTGCTTAGTCCATTTTGATTTATAAAGAGGTGTGTTTTTTGTAATTTACTGGGATTCATAGCTCCAAGTGGAGAGTTTTTGCAATTAGGCAGAATTGTAGTGGCATTGAGTCTTTATGTCATGTGTGGTGGCAATGCTGATAATCCAGATTTTCTGGACACAGGTTGGGTCATGGATTAATGACGTAGAGGGACAATTGCTGCCAGCAGAATCTGTAATATTATTGCCAAGTTCTTCAGAAGGAAAAGATCCTTTTCAATTTAGAAAGGGTGAAACCTTTTAATTACCATATGATGGTAGCAGTAAGAAGGATAACTTCAAGTTAGTGGAATAGAGCAACCATGGGCCTCGAGAAGCTTGGAGACAATTGCTATGGAGCGTGAACGCACTGGAACAGCTAAACCCAAACAATAAAAGAGAAATACAGTAACATTAGTGAAATTTGGAAAATATTTCGAAAATGGGATAGGAAGTTAGGAGTTTTTGTCCTGGGTGACTGTGTAAGGCTCCTCTGGATCAAAGTTTTCTGAATTAATATACAGTATGTGAGGAATTGTTATTTTATTTTAATTCATTTTAATTTTATTTTAAATTTATTATTTAAGGTGATATATTCTTCCAGCATGTTGTTCGGGAGGGTGGGAGTAGGTGTTGATGTAATATTTTGATGCATTGGTTGTTTTGCTGAAATTTTTCATTTTCTTTTATCAATTGATCTTTAGAAAACTTTCTTCGCAAGAAATAAAGCTAATAGAAGAAATGAGAACGAGAGACTGAGAGAACGTTTTTTGTATTGATGAGTGAGATCTTGATTTTACATTCCATGAAATCACTGTTTTTCTATTTTCTTTATTAACTTTTGATGTTCTAGCCATGAAAGAGAGAGCCAGAGACTTCAACTATTACTTTGCTGACACAAATGCAAATTGTTATACCAGTGAAGTTTCCCGAATCTGAGAGGGTGAGGGAGATTCAGGTTTCACCAAATCCCACAAAATATTTTGGGGGGCGGGGAAGAGGAGATTTCCAAAACTTAAATCTTCATTGGTTCTGCTCATTGCTACCTGGAATTGATTTGCCAAAGAGCAGTCCTTAAATACAACATATAATGAAGTGATCTCTTTCCACACATCAGAGTGTGAACATAGGAAGACTGGGAAAATTTTTCCTGTGAACTGCTGACTCCTTGTGATTGTCTCTTGTGTTTCCACTGATTACTAATATTTCCTCAGCCCGCCCCTTACGCCAGACTGCATCATGGCACTTCTTGGGTTGATGGTTCTGCTGGTGATGCCCCCTCCTCTCTCCCTGTCCCTGGGCTGCACCCTCCAGAGCCAGAAAGAGGTGGGCTTCATGCAAGACGGGGACATCCTGATTGGAGGAATAATTCCTGTACACCTCAGCTGGTTGAGACCAAACAATCAGATCACTGGACAGCCAGATCTCTGCGATACGTAAGATGTCTACTTTTCATGTTCGTCTTAATTCTCTTGCATTCATGTTCTAAAAGTTTCCTGTTTGTGTAAGAATGATCTCAGCAGATGCAACTTTTTGTGTCTTTGTGTGGTGATTCCCCTTGAAAACTGACAGTTTGTGTATATGTCTCTGCCCTATAACTTCCTAGGAGTGACTTGTGTGTATATGTGTCAGCTCTGTGATGTTACCCGGATGCTGCTTCCTCACTCCCTGAGAATGTCACCTTTCTGTGTATATCTCTAGTGACCTTCAGCTTACATCTGCCTCAGTTTCCTGACTATAAACCATGTTGTTTGGCCCAGCCAGTTGTTTTTCTGGGTAAAATTGATCTTTTCCTTTGTATATTTTGCTTTCATTGCATCATTCGACCTTCACCTGGTCTTCATTTAATGATGTCACAAGCAATGAGCTTGATCTTCAGAAATCAGTCCAAAATCTATCACTGCTAAGTACTACTTATTTCTGTAATGCTACAAACATACAAATTAGGGTCAGAAGTAACAAAATGAACTACATGACTTGCTATAGCCAGGATTCCAGATTCCTTAAGAGAAGCAAGATGACAAAGCCCAGAATGCAGTTTACTAGAAAACAACAAAATAAGGTTTATAAGCTACAGATATAATCTGGAAGTCTTAACACAAAAACACGAAGGCTTCAGACAACCAAAGATGATTATTATGCACACATCATTGCACACACCACCTTAGTGTGGAATTTTGTTTGCTTCTCAGATTAGACACTAAGGCATATAGCTGGGTGCAAGCTTTGGTGTTCTCCATCAACGAAATCAACCAAGACCAATCCCTCCTTCCCAACATCAGCATGGGCTTCCAGATCTATGATACCTGTTTCTTCACCACTAGAGCTCTAAGGGGCACCATATGGATGTTGACAGGGCAGGAGAAGCCCATCTTGAACTATCAATGCCAAAGCCAGGCTCCATTGGCAGCCATCATTGGAGAACGCAGTTCTACATTCTCCATTCCAATGGCAAGAGTCCTGGGACTTTACATGTATACCCAGGTAAGACATGGTCTCATTATCTGAAATCTGCAACAAGTTTAGTGGTATGGTAATAAGGGTGGTTGTAAAGACTAAGACTCCTACAAGAATTCATAGAGCAAGGAACAACAAACAAAAATTATCCTCTTGGCTTTAGTCTTGAGACCAATTTTACCAAAGTCAGAGAATGGATAAAATAAAACCTGATTGAGGACAAAATTGACTAAGATAGCCCAACAACAGACAGCTCCTTTAAAATGATCATTTCCTCTCCTGATGCTATTATCCATGGTTAACATAAAAACAGTATAAAGACACATATGTTATGATGATACTGTTAATCCAAATAATATTGCAATATTGTAAAATTCTCACCCTGCTTCTACTATGGAACTCTGACCCTTCAATGAACCTTCTACTCTTTTAGATAAGTTATTTTTCAACGAGTCCAGTGCTGAGTGACAAGTTCCAGTTTCCATCCTTTTTTCGGATGCTTCCCAGTGATGACATTCAGACCCGGGGACTGGCTCAGATGGTGGTCCGCTTTGGCTGGGCATGGGTGGGACTGCTATCCAGTCCAAATGACTATGGGACTCTTGGATCCCAGATCTTGAAGGAGGAGCTCTTAAAGCTGGGCATCTGTATTGCCTTTCATGAAACATTCCCGACAGTGTCCACAGCCAAGAATCTCAAGCTCATCCTTGAGGTGGTCAAGAGATCATCTGCCAAAATCATACTAGTTTATTCTTCAGTCGCTTTTTTCATACCTGTGGTAGAGGAGTTATCCAGAGCAAACATTACTGGCAAGATATGGATCACCTCTCATAGCTGGTCAAACAGCTTCAACTTACTAAAAAGAGAATACACTCATCTTTTGATTGGCACCCTTGGGTTTGCAGTTCATGAAGGTGAGATACCAGGGTTCAAAGAGTTCCTTCTCAAACTTCATCCTTCCACCTCTCCACATGACATATTTATCAAACCATTATGGGAGGAGATCTTCAGGTGCCACTGGCCTGACTCAGAGAACAACTTGACCACCTTGGCCAGCATGGATGTCAGTACACCCATGACCATGTGCACTGGCGCTGAGAAGCTGAAGGAGTTTAATGGTCAAATTCCACGTGAATTTGACATGAGCACTAGCTACAATGTCTACAATGCAGTTTACTCTGTGGCCCATGGCCTTCAAGACATGCACTCCTGTATACCGGGGGAAGGGCCCTTCATTAATCACACGTGCGCTGATATAAGGAATTTTAAACCATGGCAGGTAAGAAACAGCAGTAACTGTAATGTTTGTGTGGGGAGGACAAAAAGTGCTTTAACCATGTTAATCAATTGCCTGAGAACTGCCTGTCTTCAATGTGGCTAAGTGTCCATGTGCTCATCTACAACACCAGTACTTTTAGGCACAATGAGAGGAGACATTTCTGGTAGGGTGTCATGAGGATCTCTGGGCTTGGCAATCAGGGCCACCTCAGAGGGAAGATGTGTAAAGGTAAAGTGATAGTCATGGGTTGGTGAAGAGATAGGAGAATCACATGAAATATGAACACGAACTGGACTCAAGCAGAACACTGGAGATTGAACTGTGAAGCAGGAAGACTTATATGCAGGAATGCTGGAACGTGAATACTTAGACTAGAACTAGTCTAAGTAGAAAATCAGGATTTGGCGCAATCCCACAAGGCAGGAGGACTGTCAGACCAGCACTATGTGCCTTCTCGGTATGCCTTATATACTACTGGGAATATCGGGCACACTTAGTGCTGGTCCAATCAGAAGACTGAAGGGGCGTGTCTAACTCTCCCAGGAAACAAGATAAATATACCAAGATTCCCAGGAAAGCCAGAAGACTTGCTGCAAGTTCAGAGCCTGGAAGTCTTAGGATTGTGGGTTCAAACCCTGACCTAGGGATGCACTTTTATTTGGAATGAGATAGGAAATGTTGTCAACGTAATCCTTTTCATTTCATGCCCACTATTGAGATATAATTTAAAAAATCCCTGACTCAACCCACCCACCCCCTGCCCTCCCTTAATGATTCTCCAGAGCACAAAGACCTTTAGGATCCAGTTTGTTTCATAAGAAGAAAGAAAGGCAACTGAAAGTTACTAGTGAACGGGTGCAATGTTGTATTTCCAAGCAAGCAACACACAAGGTTAAAGTAACAGAGACAGGAAGTAGAAAACAATGAGATATAACAATCAGCCATAAGACAGCATACAATAAATCTATAAGCTAAGATCTGTATCACAAGAGCTAAGCTTCCACCTCAGTGACTGTTTCAGATTCAATGGGAATCAGCGCCTCTGCTCTCCAACTCGCACTCGACAAGCTGCAAAAGCAAAATAGCAGTACGCCGTGGCCTTTCAGTCTGCCATTCCCACGCAGACACCTCCACAAATTAGTGCACATTAAAAACAAAATAAAAAAACTCAACAACATACTTTTACAAACAAAATGAAAGAAACAAAACAAACTAGAAAGGAAATTATACAAAAGAGTTTCCCCATCCACGCCCCTAATTCCCGGGGACATATTTAGGATAGAGGGAGGAAAAGGAAGGGCATAGAGGGCATTTTCATATCCCTGTGCTTACTTTTCCAGCAAACTTCTACCTGCAGGAAAAGCATCTGCGAGTGACCACACATACTGTGTAATGAAAGCATGTTTTTAAGCAAAAGTGCGCTTGCACTCTCACTCTCAGAATTAGTGCAAATCTAACGGTCAAAAAGTGCGCCTTTGCCCCAATGTGGACAGTTTGAAAACTGCCCCCCTCCCTATACATTTGAGCAACCAACAAGACATCATTGTTTAGTCAAGCTACCTCTATGCCCTTGAAGATTTATTTAATTTATTTAATCCATCTACTATTGTGCCCCTTCCATTTAAAGTCTTCCAGAGCAGAGCAGACTGAGGAAGCTTCCCTTGCTATCAACCTCCTACACAAACAAAAAGAGGATTGCATTGTTCTGAATGTTACGGTCCCGGGCCGTGCCCCGGGACCTTCGCTTACCGCATGGCCGGTCCAGCCGCGGGACATCTTCGTCGGCCGCCCAGGCCCGAAGACGCGGCCTACCACGGCACTCTCCCTGAGAGGGAGACGCCGCCGACGGGCCGCGGCTGGCCCTGCCCCATAGGTGCGCACGCCGGGGCTAAACATTTAAAGGGGCCAGCGCAGGAATCTGAGGACAGCCCTCCTGATGACGTCAGACGCTGCCGGGTCATTTAAACCCGGCAGCTTCAGCTGTACTTCACCTTGCAACGAGGTTCACTCAGTCCCCTGAGTTGCTAGTTGCTGCATTGGATCTTGATTGTCTCTTCTGCCTTCTGGCTTCTGACCTGGCTTCGTCTCTTGACTACATCTTCAGCTTCCGCTCCTGGTTTTGGTTTTGACTTCAGACTTCTGGCTTCTGTCCTGGCTCCGTCCCACAACTCTGCTTCCAGCTTCCGCCCCTGGCTCTGGCTTCGGACCGCTGACTTCTGGCTTCTGACTCAGCTTTGTTCTTGGACTCTGACTTCAGCTTCTTCCACCACCTCAGGTATCTGGTACTTGCAGGCCCAGAGGATTCTCCCAAGTCCCAGCGGCTCGAGCTCTCACGGGCTCCTCCCGGGGGAGCCACGGGCTTCCGAGGGTGAAGATTCTTCCAGCCTCCTGGGCCCTGCCGTCCTCATCACCTATCTCTTCGGCCGCTGCCTGGATCCTTGGTCGCATAGGGTCCCGCCTATGTCCAAGAGGTCCGGGTTCCTACGGGCTCCTCCTGGGGGACCTCGGACTTCCAGTGGTGAAGTCTTCTCCGGAGTCTCTTCAGCGCCGCCTCCCGACTGTGACGCTTCCTGTGGGTTCCCACAGTATAACATTTGCAGTCTCAGCCGGCCCAAGGTTCCACGAATATAACACTGAAAGGTCAGGTCCCGGGGTCTTTCTGAGTCTGTCTGGGTGGCGGTCACACTCAGCCTGACTCAGAAAGTGTTAAGGTTTGCAGAGAAGCAGAATGTGATGATAAATCATATCCCATGCAGCTTATAATAAAATGCTTCCGAGAACGGCTTTGGGAACCATGTGGAACGTGCTATGCTAACGCGTCTAGAGAACCGCCAGGCGAGAACCTGGGAACTGGACTTAGCGCCAAAGGTGGTTCCCAGGCACAAAGATAAACAGCTGACAGGTGTACTGGGCAGAGAGGTCTTGCGGTTTTCCGTTACCAAAATGGGCCTTTTTTTTAAGGATAAAGGCTCCCAGTAGAAATTCCTCCAGGAGCACAGCTAATGGTTATGGGCTATGTCCAAATTAAAATAATTTAAAAGAAAAATGTCACATCAGACCACAACTACTTTTCTTGTGAAAGATTAAAAAAAAAAGAAAAAGAAAAAGGCCAGTGGCAATCCTTAAAGCTGTTCTGAACTTCCAAGCACTTACAATCATTTAAATAAATTATAGGTTTCACTAAAGACATATCAAAACCAGTTAATACGTTGCCATGTCCTTAGGTATTTCCTTGCATCATATTCTAATGTTCAGCTGCTATGCCCCTAACCAATCATGCGTCTGGTCTACCATTCCCAACATAATCAACTGTATTTATTTCCCAATTTACATCATAATACCATAGCAGGCCCCATTACCAATCACCGTAGGCCATGTATCCCTTATCGGCCATCTTAGGTCTCAAGGTCACGTAGCCCTTATGCTTCCATTTTGTAGAAGGCATCATGTGATGTTTTTCTTCGTCTCAACTTAAAAACATGGTTTTTCATCCCTCAAAAACAGGAACATTTTCACTTTCATTCTAGCTAGGATCCTGGTGCAAATCTAAAATTACCCTAGATTCTAGATAGCATGAATGCAACATTATATCGTAAGCCAGTAGCCTGTAGGAACAGCATTCTTAGCCTAACTTTAAACATTTTTCCTCTATGACATTCCTCTAGCTGGCCTAATTAGA
Source organism: Rhinatrema bivittatum (assembly GCF_901001135.1). Classification (NCBI taxonomy): domain Eukaryota; kingdom Metazoa; phylum Chordata; class Amphibia; order Gymnophiona; family Rhinatrematidae; genus Rhinatrema; species Rhinatrema bivittatum. The sequence goes on from NC_042630.1 coordinate 15,983,383, forward strand.
GATCCAAGATTCTCAGAGGTCTCAAACTGAGAAGCTCTTAAAACTCTAATTCCTCAGTCTGAACTGACAAGAACACCGAGAGGGAGGCGGCATCACTTCTGTCTTGAGCAGCTGTAAATTCTTGTCTCATTCAGTTGCTAGTTTTTAATATAAAAATAAGATCCGATCAATACATACTTCAAACTTCGGTAAGTGGCATATGGTATTCTTTGCCCCTTGTTTTCAATATCAGTCAGGAAATTAACCTTTGCTATATCTATCTATCTACATATTTATGTATTCTCTTTAGTAATTGTATTATCTGCAATTAACTCTTCCATATTATCTGATTTTATTTATTCTCTGTTCCATCCTCCTTTGGCTCATATAAACCTATTATAAAATACCTGGAGCCATAAGTGAGCCAGAGTGTGCATGTGACTATTTGAGTGTGGAATAAACTCCTGGACTAAAGTCCTCAGATATAATTCCAGTGAATATATTTATATTGGCTAAGCTCCCAAGATATAGTTTTGTGAGTGTGCAGATGAGTCCCTTGGGTTGATTCCACCTTTGACATGGCCAGTGAGTATGTGCTTACATAGGATAAACTCCAGGGGAGCCCTCAGGTAAAGCCCTGAATATGTGGTCTGGACCCAAAACATAGGTGCTTTAATTTTACTGTGTTAAAATGAACAAACTGAGCAACTGCTCCATTGCCTGCGTACACCATCGGCATGACTTTAATACCAAGCATTTTTTTATCCACAGCTTCTATACTACATGAAAAAGGTGCACTTTGTGAACAAGATGGGGGAAGAGATATACTTTGACAACAATGGCGATCCTCCTGCTGTATATGACATCGTTAACTGGCAACCAAATCCCGATGGTAGCATTCAATCTGTGAAAGTGGGAAGCTTTGATGCTAGAGCACACAAAGGTCAGGAGTTGTCCATCAACATGAGCGCCATCCGATGGAATACTCAACACACAGAGGTAGAAACCCAAAATACAGAAAGCAAGACCTGGAACCTTCTCAGATCCTGTTGTAAAGAATGGAGATATGAATCCAAACACATCCAATAATATCATGTCTTGAACAAGCCATGCAGCCTAACCCCCACTGCTTTCTTCAATCTCTGTTTACTCATCATCCCAACAGTGTATCATTTGATATTTTTTGTTAGCCAAACATCTGTGAAACTCGGACAAGTTTCCCCATGTCTTTTCCTCTTGCAATGGTTCTAAACGAGGCTTCTTACTTACCTTTGCTTAGCCTCTCTCTCTCTCTTGCTGCCAATTCCTTTTGTCTGTAGCATGTGTAGGCATTCCAGCAGATTCTTCTGCTTTGCAAAACACAACATGATACAGTTAGTATGGGAAACATTCTATAAGGTCAACTTATTCTCTTTTAAATTATCTACAAGTAGCAAAGTCATAGTCCTAGAAACTTACAAGTTTTGGGGATTTAGAGCAGAAATTTTCCAATAATTTTTGTTGTGGCTATGGAATGAGACAAGTCTTAGTGAACTAGGACTCTTGGTTTGTTTTGGGCTTTTTTTTTTTTTTTTACTAATCTTGAAATGATGATCTAGGGCTGCTATTCAATAAAGATGTTTTCCAGTGGCTGAGAATAGGGAAAATAAATAGTCCTTATTCAGATAAGACCCAGGAAGGGTAATATTATAACAGCCCACATTGGTCTAAAGGCTGTGTGTAGAAAGTACACATGGACTTTAACCCGAAATTTAAAAGCAGACTTATGCACATGAGTCTAAATTGAAAATTGGCTGTGTATGTGTGGAACTGACACTGACATGCATGTAGAGATTTACATCTGCTTCCGAGATGTAAATGTGTGCATGGAGCTGTATGTGCATGCTTTTGAAAAGCAAAAGTGTGAGCATACATTTTTTCCCTGCCCAAACTCCGACCCCCCAGAATGCCTGTTTCTAGGGCGCGTAAAAGTACATACAAAAACACCCATGTGTATACTTTTACATGCACAATCCCTGGGAATGTCACAAGCCTGTTTATGCACATAAAATCAGGTTTTATAAGTGTAAATACATTGGAAATTTCAGTCTTTAATGTGCTGAGGAGGATAAAATGACAGTAAAATGCATCTAACCCACATTAATTGGCCATTCTGAAAATTGCCTTCCCTCAATTCGGTGAAAAATCCAAGTACAGGGAGAGAGCAGGAGGTATATCGGCTGTTTTTAGATGCTTCCAGTAGACATCCCACTCTCAGCCCAGGTGTTAAAAGGTGGCTGTCAGCGGCACGCCAAAGCCACAGGGCGAAAAGGCGCACCCCTAATAAAAGTCTTGCTGCTCCTCTCGTGTTCTGTTGTTCGATAGGGAAAAAGAGGAACCAATCCCATCCATCTCAGGAACTCCAGTTGCTTCTTCCCAGTCGATCATCATACCACAATTCTTTTCACCAGGTATGTCATGGGCTGGTAATGAATTAGGAGCGCTTTGCTCCATGCAAGATGAGTCTGCCATTTCTCTCAGCTCCGCGGCACCTACTCCTCCTGATTCAGGTTTAAGAATTTCAGAGGGTGCTACCAGTAGGATGGAACAAGCAATGGTCTCTCTTCTTTTTCCGGCTGGGGATGGAGAGACTTCTCTTATGGTAAGGGGGAATGCGTAACGTCTACCCATCCTACTCTGAAATTGATTCCCAGCCTTTGGAGAAACCTGCGGTTATCACCTTCACATGCTTTGTGGATTGCAGTTGCCAATCTGGGTCATTCAGTTTCCATGAAAGTGTGGAAGGTCATTGTCTATCTGTTAATAATCACTCTCAAACATTATTGGCTCAGGCTGGGAAGCTCCAGGAACCTAAAGGCCAATGTGTTAGTTTGCAGGAACATGATGCTTCCCGTGTTAAAGATTTTCAACGTGTCCATCAGAAGCTAGAAAATGCGGGTCATTTCCTTAGGCGTTGCAATCTCAGATTTCTCAGTTTTCCTCATTGCTCCCTGATATCTCCTAAGGAAATCTTGAGAAAATTTTACTTGGAATTCTTAAATATCTCTAAAGAAATACTCCTCGAGTTTACTAGACTATATTATTTGCCTATTAGTAGAAATCTATCACGTGGGCTAAGAGACAAGTAGTGTCTTTGGGAGCTGATCTACCTGCTTCACTTGAACAGTCCGGGCCTTTGCCTGAGACTGTTGTGAGTGCTAAGCAATGGACATTGAGTCTGTTTTATTTGTCCTGAAAAATGGTTTCTTTATGGGTCAAACTTTATCCAATTTCCCGGATGTGGTGAACGAGACACAGGCCAGGAGAAGAATTTCTCTTCGGTAAAAACCGAGGGTTTCAGCACTTGGGAGCTGTCCTTTATTTTAAGATTTCCATGTAAATGTTTAATAAAATATCAGGGTGCTCATTATGTATTTACGGATCCAGCGCAATTAGAAGGTTTTCTTTCAAATGGGATTGCTCCGGTGGCAGCTGCAGGAACTGATCCCCCCCTGGCTGCGAAGGCCCTTTGAGTTTAGATGGCGACTTTATTTTAAAGTTGGATTCTGTTTCTCTCTTTTTCTCTCTCTCTCCGCAAGATGTGAGCTAATGATGAGGATTGATGTTTCTGTTTCTTTTCGTGATTTTTCTTGAATTGTTGCATTTTTATAATCTGTCAGATTTCCTCGGTCAAGATGTTCTTGTAATGTAATTGCCTTCAAACATTTAAAAATAAAGTTTAAAAAAAAAAAAAATCCAAGCACTCCTCCAGAACGCCAATACTGTTAGCCACGATCAGAGGGGGTGTTCCCGAGGGTGTGCTTAGGCTGGAGGAGGGATAATGTGCTCATTTTCAAATCTTCCAGTGTACTTTTCCCCAGTAAAAAACTGCCCACAGAAAAAGCAGGTGCCGGAGGTTTGCAGCTTCTCCTTCCTTCCTTTCCAGAAGTCTTCAATTATCATCTTATCAGTTAAATATTCTTTTTCATGTATACTCTTTTCAATAGAGCTTAGCACCCCCAACAGATTCCCTTCTCTTTCTTTCTCCATCCACTCCCAGGTACCGCGCTCCGTGTGCAGCGAAAGCTGTGGCCCCGGGTACAGGAAGGTGGCTCAGCAGGGGGAGCCCCTCTGCTGCTTTGACTGCACCCCATGTGCAGAGGGGGAGATTTCTAACGTAGTAGGTATACAGTGCCGGATTACTGCATTTACTGGATTCCATGTAACTGAAAATAAGACTATTTGAAATACAGATAATTGCTGCCATTATGACTTCTCAAATGAATCCATGCACTACGGTGCATGGAGTTACATTGACTAACAGAGATTCCTTTTCACTTCAGGAGATAAAGTCTCTAGTCTTGAAAAGATGTTAAACGATTTAGTCAGAGCTAGGATGTACACATGACATTCTTAAGGGCTCAAAAGTAGGGACATGAATTCCTTAAGTTTACATAGTTTGTCAGTCATTATGGCTATTATCATGCCTGCTGGAGAAGGAAGAAAAGGGGAATTTACAGTCACCAAGCTAAACAATGTCCAATGCTGTAGAAATGCCTGGGATGAACCTGGTGATCACCAGGCTCCAACCATAGTATGACACCACTGGAGTGATCTTAATTATTCGTTCTGCATAGCTGGTGGAAAACCCTTGGCTGCCATAGTCAAGATAATCTACATTTTTATGACTTTGCCCAATCACATGACTGATGTCTTCACTGCGATCCATAACTTGCAAACAAGTTTTAAAAACAATACCTTCCAAATATATGACCTGGTGGAATACAAAGGTAAAAGCATCATCTGTAACTGACAGATATTTGCATGGTCAGTTTAGAAACATTACTTGTTGCTTCTCATCATGACAGGAAACAGTCTTCTTCCTATTCCTAATGAATTTCTGATTTTCTGATTTCTAGATTCAACTGTATGTTGGCAGTGTGCAAATGATCATTGGCCCAATGAAAGAAGAAGTGAATGTGTCCCAAAGAGAATAGAATACCTCTCCTATCAAGAAATCATGGGAATCATTTTGGCTCTTGTTGCCATTTCCTGCTCTATCACCACAGCTGCCATATTGTGTGTTTTCATCAAGTACAGAGATACACCCATTGCCAAAGCCAATAATCGGGAACTCTCATTCATACTCCTAGGGGCACTGATGTTGAGTTTCCTCTGTTCCCTGCTCTTCATTGGGGATCCTCAGCAAATAACCTGCTTGCTTCGTCAACCTGCCTTCGGCACCATATTTGTTCTCTGTGTCTCTTGTGTGTTGGCCAAGACCATTATGGTAGTCATTGCCTTCAATGCCACCAAACCCAACAGTAACTTAAGAGGTTGGGTGGGATCCCGTGTCCCAGTTGTTACAGTTACTGCTTGTACATTTATACAGGTTCTTATCTGTGCCACCTGGCTGCTGCTCTGCCCTCCCTTCCCAGAGAAGAACATGAAACTGAAGACTGGCACTATCATATGGCAGTGCAATGAATGCTCAGATGTTGCGTTCTGGTGCATGCTGGGATACATGGGGCTCTTGGCATGTGTCAGCTTCCTGGTGGCCTTCCTTGCACGCAAGTTGCCCGACAGTTTCAATGAAGCCAAATGGATCACGTTTAGCATGCTTGTGTTCCTGAGCGTCTGGCTGTCCTTCATCCCTGGCTATCTGAGCACCCAGGGGAGAAACACCGTCACTATGGAGATCTTTGGGATTATCTCTTCCAGTGCAGGGATTCTCATTTGTATTTTCTTACCCAAGTGTTACATCATATTACTGAGACCTGACATGAACACCAGGGAGCAGCTCTTAGGGAAAGGGATTGGGAACAAAAAGAGGATAAAGGCAATCTAGTAATCCATCACACTCATGCATTCTACATCAAATGGTCACTTTCCATTTCCAGTAGCCAGAATTGTCCTGAAAAAAATTGGAAGACTCTGTAGGTTCTGATATATTATGTTGGATCACTCAAAGAGACATAGTACAGGAACTGTAGAAAGCAGACAGATCTCTTTCTTCATATGCGACTCACTCAATATTATTGTTTGCAAATGATGTCGAGTTTTAGTTGCGGTTTTGATTTACGTAAGATCTATATTAAACTGAACTTTCAGCAACTGATCTATCATTTACCCATGATTGTCTTAAACTAGGTTTACCTGTCTACTGGACTTCCATCTTTAATAAGCAGGTTGATTAGTTCCTGAAGAACCCTTTTAGTGATCCAAAAAAGCACCTAAAGTATGCACCTGCTATAACATCTGGTCTCTTAGTATTCTCATTCTAGTCTCTAGTGCTGAAGTGGGAAATGTAAATACACAATGTAGGTCAAGAAGGTTTGGTGGTAGTATTTGTAAGGCAGATATGTAAAAGCCCACTAAGCAGCTAATTATGATCAGTTATCACCCAAATATTCAGCTGAACTTAAACATCCAAGTTTTCAGCTGAATATTTGGCTAAATCTAGCTGGCCAAAATGTAACCAGATAGATTCAGCACATCTGGGGTTTCCTGGCAAAACTTGACCAGTTAGTCCTAAAAATCTGGCATTAACCAGCTAAGTCATCTTTAAAAAAAGAAATTGCTCATTTGATATAAAATAAAGTGCCCCACAGTCCCCATCCTCTTCCTCCCGATGCTCCTCCGAGGTACAGGGAAAGGGATCTCCAGGCCAGCCCTCTATCCTTATTTGGACTGGAGCAGGCAAGGGGATCCCAGTGCTTTCCCTTCAGATTTCATAAAAATAATTTGAGGGAAGAAACCAGAAGGAAAGGTATGGCTGGCCAGCAGGCCACGGGGTTCACTTTTATTTAAGTTGAGGCATTAGTGTTATAATTAGTGAGGTTTGGGTGGACCCTTGGACACTGTGGCAGCTGACCACGCCCATGGGGGGAAGTCCCGTGAGGGGCCACAGGTCAGGCTCAGCTTAGGACACACAAACACAGAGACTGATCTTTTATTGGACAATGTGATGAAGCCACCAGAGGTGGCAGTAGTGAGCAGCAGAAGTAGCCTGGCTGGGCTAGTATCCCTCAGGCACTGGACCAGCGACTCCTCCGGTAGCAGTGCTGTAGTGGAAAGAACTGAGAATAATGAGTACAGTGGAATATGCACAAAGCCCCAGTATGGAGAACCCCAGGATAGGGAGAGCAGGCCCTCGAGGAGCGAGTACCTGATCCCTGAGAGCTGAGAGGCTTGAAGGTAATGCACTCACACAGCGGTTCCACATAGGAGATGGCACTAGGGCTGGAACGGAGGCAAGGAGCGAGTACCTGGTTCCAGGGAACAGCTCTGAGGTGAAGATGGTAGTACTCACTGGTGTTGAAGATAGCGAATCCTTCCAGGCAGAAGAGAAGGTAGGAGCAGGCAGTGAGTCAGGGAACATGGGCCCTTGAGGAGCGAGTACCGGTTTCCTGATAGCGACCTGAAAAGCAAGTGAGGCCCCCAAGGAGCGGGTACCCTGTTAGGTTAAGAGTCCAATGGAAAATTGGAGAGGCAGAGTAGCTGGGTACGGAGAGCGAATCCGTAAGATTACCCCTTGCTAACTCAAAGGCTAGCAAACATCGTAGACTTTAAATATCCGGGCAGCGTGACATCATCACAAGGGGACGCCCTTGAGGTTTGCGCCAAGTAGGAAATAAGAGTGAGGGCCACGCGCCGCACGCGCCCTAAGGTACCAGTAGAGCATGGTGGGAGGCAGCGCCCAAGCCGGTCCGGGGACGCCGGAGAGGACGGCAGGCAGATGCCGCGGCAACCAGGCGTCCATCCATAGCGAGAGAAGGTGCAAAGAAAGGGAGGCAGAGTACAGCCATCGGGAAGGGAGATTTGCAACAATTAGGAAATGGGGACCCTTACATTTATGTCAAAGAAGAATCGGGAAGGTAGGTGCAAGGGGATGGAGCTGTCAGGTGAAATTTCATAAGGACTGGCACTGAAAATCAGTGTCAACTTTCTGGCTCCATTCTAACACTACCCTTAGGCTTGCCAAGAATATGTTCTGCTAAATTTTTCCTTCTACTGAAATTTAGGGAGTTTTATTTTTTCATTTTGCATGTCATATTGTTGGCTTGTGAATATTTATGAGAAAATATAGAGTCCATATTCAGGAGCAATGAGCTGGATTCTCGGAAGTGATCTAGCTAAATCAAGATTCGAGCTCTTATCCAGCTATATTTTACATGTGTGACAAGCTTTCTTGCTGGATAATAAGATGTGCAGCTAGAATATAGCTGGATAGTTAGGGGCTTTCTGGGGTCGTACCTGGGAGGAGCTGAGTTACCCAGATACATTATCTGGGTAACTCAGAACCATAGAACTTATCTGGCTATCTATGTCGACCCATAAACTTCTCCTGAGGTTAGCCAGATAAAGTTATCTGACTAACTTTAACATAACTGGACGCATTCAGCGGTGTAGCCGCACCACTGAATATATCATTTAAGTTAGGCGGATAAGTTTATCCAGCTAACTAGCCAAGAAGCACAATTTTATTTATTTATTATATTTATTTGTTTTTATACGCCGATATTCAATGGGGTATATCACAGTGGCTGAATATTGACCTCATAATGTCAACTTTCAGTAAAATAATGCATGAAATATAATAAAGGCTGCAGAGGCAAGTGCCCTGCTGCTGTGTCATTAGAGTTATGGAGGTGTTGATGAGTCTGCCAATGAAAAGAAATTTGGGAAACGAACCCACAGGTTTCTACAATGCGTATGCTGTATTTACTATAACGGAAATGTTTTATTAATATGGAGGTCAATAAGCAAAAGCCATTTAGATGGATAACTCACAAGTTATCCATCTAAATGGGAAGGTTTGCCATATTCAGCCACTTATTTAGCTGGTTAAATGGTGGCTGCTGAACGCAGCTGGATATTCAAACTCTACCATTTATGTGGTTATGTGGCACTGAATATTGGACCCTAATGCTTTAGAGTGCATGTTAAACCAGCTCCTCCCCCCACCCTCAGTAGTCCCCCATACTACCAGTTCCATGCTAAAATTAGAGCATACGTGCACTTAAATAAGGCAGCCGCAGATGTAAATTAGGCTTCAGTAGGCCTGTTTGAACTAGCATGGTATGCTGTGCTCCATCCAGGGCTGGATTAAGACATACAGAGGCCCCAAGCTATGCCAGGTTTGGGAGGCCATACAGCACTGTTTTACCTTTGGAAATGGCTTCAAAACTTACCCTCTCTTTTTTTTTTTTTTTATCAAGCATGTTGTCTCTCAAAATCTCCGTACTAACCAGCCTCAGGTGAAAAGGGGGCCAGGTAATGCAGGGGATTTTATCCCCCTAGCCACAATTCAAGGCTGTTCCATCCCCACTCACCTGATCACGATCCCACAGCTCCTATCAGATCCAGCAGGCTTGTTGCATGCCAGAAACGTTTGTGCACAGCCCATGAAAAGGACAGGTGAATAATGATCGGCCGTGGGAAAACTGGCCATCCTCACTGCAGCTCATAATTACGCAGGTTGTCCAAAAGCCCAGGGACGTTCAGCCCCCATTGAGGGTGGGTGATATTCAAATGGCCGGTAGATGGGCGTTAATTGTTATTTCCATAAAGCATTTAGAAGAGGCCAGTCACAGGGTCAGGGATCTGGTGGGAATGGGAACGTATGCATGGGGATTTTATTTGGAAAACCCTGGGCTGTGCCTTACAATGAATATTTGCCTCTTGCTGTATAGGAGGTGGAAAATCCATACCACCGACCCAAGTTTAAAAAATACACTTGCAGGTTGTCTTCCATCTCCCTAACCTATCTGAAAATTGAAAGCTAGTGAGGACAAGTAAAAAATATTCTTTTGCACGAGGTTCATTGTATAGCGTCCCTCTCTAATCTTGTGCTTCAGTTCAAATCTGTGGCTCTCACCAGTGACTCTGAATGTGTGACCTTGGGTAGGGCACTTTATCTCACTGTGCCTCAATTTATACACAGCTGACATTGGCTTGTTAATAATAATAATAATAATAATAATAATAATATAGATTACGCTGTTCCTTCCACCCTCTCCTCACTGGAAGCTTTGATGTCACCTAGGTTGAAGAAAACGCATCCACATCACCCTCCCCAGATACGGCTCTCCTGAATTATCAGTTTTGTTGGGATGCAGTCTGATGCACAAATCCTAATTGTTCATGTTCATAGCAATGTCATCATCATTAAGAAGTTTGCACATCCCCTACTCTCACTGAGCATATTTCTGCCCTTCATTATCATAATCAATTAAAATCAGCAATAATTAATGACTCTCTTCCTCCTCCAGTGGGATCTGGAAGAAATGAGGCACAATTACAGGATAATTCTCCCTGGAGGGAGATCTCTCCCTGTCAGAGGGTGGGGAGGAACGAGTATAAATGCAGGCAGGATCCTGGGGCAGTCACCACTGCGGTGATACATCAGGACCTGGGGAGTCACCGGGAAGGGTCGGACAGTCCGAACATTACAAGGATATGGCCAAGCAATACTGATTTCAGGTATTATAGAAAGATTTCTGATTCAGATATTTTCTGCTTTTGCAGCTAAGACCTTATCTCTTCACTTCCTGTGTGTGTGCAGATAATGGGGATTAAAATGACAAACAGGATGGCGACACCTTACTGGCTCCTGGTCTAGAAAGCTCATGCCTCAATAATTCAGGGAGTCTATAAGCTGATCCCAGTCTCCTTGTTGTTGTTGTTTTTTATTTTTGTTACTGCAGACTGACACGGCTGCTCCTCTGGAAGTTTTTCGTAATGGGGGTTTATTTGCAGTGCCTAGGGGCACTTTTAGGCCATACCGCATTGCAATCCATCTCCAAAATGATGTAACACGTCTTGTTCACCTTTCGAAATTAGTAGCCACAAAGCGTGAGTGTTAGAAGTCCCCTTGTGCCTGATGTACGTGGTTTCGCTGGGAGAGGCTGGGTTTTAATAGCACATTTACATTTGAAAAGGTCAGGCACCCAGCTTGCTTTACTATCCTGGCAGGAGAGCCTCTTTTTAAAATGACTCGAGTGAAAACCGAAGAGTGAAGGAAACCTGGCAGTGTTGGTTCACAGCCAAAACCTGCGCATAGGAGCAGAGCCAGAGGTAAAATTGCTCATTGGTTGCAACTGAAGAGACCTCTGGTATATAACTAGAGCTTCTCCCAGTGACATATTATCATCACATCTACGAAAAAGGATCCCAAAGAAGAAGGTGTTGAGATAATCTACGTGTAGTAAAGAAATATGTTCTATCAATTCACAAAGTGAAGCGTGGTCTTTCAGAAATCTAGGAAAATCTGCAATTCTGGTTGGAATTGCATTTTGGGAAGCCATAAACCATTGTCATGGTACAGGGAGTGATCTGTCTATAAAGGTTCAAAGGAATGCATTTCTGAAGTGCCGAGCTGTATGAGATTTTGAAGGCTGAAGGACCGAATTAATTCCTGAATCCTATTGCATCGGTCTTTATGAAATCCAGAAAAAAAACAATTAGAAGGCAATAGTAAGCATCACTTAGCCGGATAAGTGGTGTGGTTTAAATATTCTGCCACGTTCAGTGGCTACTGCTTAGCAGATATCTGTTTATCAGCCTGGGATAAATAGTTATTCTGCAAAGTGAGGAGAGAGATGGGGAGCTACTGGATAAGGGGCAATATTCAACCTTATCTGGTTAAAGTAGCTGGATGTGATAGACCTGCCATCAAGCAAATATAAAGTTATCAAAAAAAAAATGTATATTCAGCAGCATGGCCACATCACTGAATAATATCCCAGCCATGTCTGCCTGATATATTTATCCGGCTAACTAATTCAGCTGAATAGTGGATAAATATCTTCCCCTAAGGTCCTGGCTGCCTGTAGGCGCCCCTACCTTGCTTTCACACATATATTCCAGCAGGAACATTTTGACTTATTTTGGATTATGTCCACAGGGAAAATTCTCTCTGCTACTTTTGTTTTTGATAATGGACTCAAAGCCCACGTTCACGCCTGCGCTGGCTACATTTAGCTCGCTTTACCTATGGCAGGTCGAAAATATGGGAAGAAAAAGGCAGGATCTTCGCAGCCGTTTTAAAGTCAGGTCATCTTCCCTGATATAAGGCTCCCCTTATGAATGAACTTAAACCAATAAGAGGTGATATCCCAAGTGCTGTGGCACAGGGGTGGCCCAACCTTTCACAAGACCAAGAGCTGAAAAACTCAGAATGAACAGGGCTAAAGAACCACACACTTTTGTACATTTTTCTAACACTTAAAAGGTTGTTATTATTATTAATAACAATAATAACGACATTACCTTTACCTTCTTAGCACAAACTCTCTCTCTCTCTCTCTTCTCTGCTGGATGTCAGGGTTCAGCCATACTCTGCTTCTCTCTTCTCCTCTTGATTGTGCCAGGAGTCAGTCAGTCATTCTCTTCCACTCTGCTTTGCTGGTTGCCAGTCGCACTGCCTCATATTCTGTCTCTCCTCTTCTTGATGTGTCAGGAATCAGTTAACCCTCTCTGCTTTGCTGTGTGCCAGAGATCAGTCACCATCTACCTCTCTCCTTTGCTGGGTGTCAGGGGTCATTCTTCCTCTTCTCCCCTGGTCAGTACCAGGAGTCAACCACACTCCGCCTCTCTCTTCTTCTTGTTGGTGCCAGAAGCCAGCCATGCTCTGTCTCTCTTCTCTGTCAATTACATGAGATAATGCCAGACTGAGCAAAAAGCAGTTTATTTAATAAGTCATTCTATGAAAAAAGTCCTTGAGAGTGTCAGTGTGTTCCTTGTATGTGATCCCTGTATCACATCTGCTCAGTTCGAGTTATTTCAATTTCAAAGTAGCAAAACCCATTACATAAGAACATAAGAACATAAGAAAATGCCATACTGGGTCAGACCAAGGGTCCATCAAGCCCAGCATCCTGTTTCCAACAGTGGCCAATCCAGGCCATAAGAACCTGGCAAGTACCCAAAAACTAAGTCTATTCCATGTAACCATTGCTAATGGCAGTGGCTATTCTCTAAGTGAACCTAATAGCAGGTAATGGACTTCTCCTCCAAGAACTTATCCAATCCTTTTTTAAACACAGCTATACTACCTGCACGAACCACATTCTCTGGCAACAAATTCCAGAGTTTAATTGTGCGTTGAGTAAAAAAGAACTTTCTCCGATTAGTTTTAAATGTGCCCCATGCTAACTTCATGGAGTGTCCCCTAGTCCTTCTACTATCTGAAAGAGTAAATAACCGATTCACATCTACCCGTTCTAGACCTCTCATGATTTTAAACACCTCTATCATATCCCCCCTCAGTCGTCTCTTCTCCAAGCTGAAAAGTCCTAATCTCTTTAGTCTTTCCTCATAGGGGAGTTGTTCCATTCCCCTTATCATTTTGGTAGCCCTTCTCTGTACCTTCTCCATCGCAATTATATCTTTTTTGAGATGCGGCGACCAGAATTGTACACAGTATTCAAGGTGCGGTCTCACCATGGAGCGATACAGAGGCATTATGACATTTTCCGTTTTATTCATCATTCCTTTTCTAATAATTCCCAACATTCTGTTTGCTTTTTTGACTGCCGCAGCACACTGAACCGACGATTTCAATGTGTTATCCACTATGACACCTAGATCTCTTTCTTGGGTTGTAGCACCTAATATGGAACCCAACATCGTGTAATTATAGCATGGGTTATTTTTCCCTATATGCATCACCTTGCACTTTTCCACATTAAATTTCATCTGCCATTTGGATGCCCAATTTTCCAGTCTCACAAGGTCTTCCTGCAATTTATCACAATCTGCTTGTGATTTAACTACTCTGCACAATTTTGTGTCATCTGCAAATTTGATTATCTCACTCGTCGTATTTCTTTCCAGATCATTTATAAATATATTGAACAGTAAGGGTCCCAATACAGATCCCTGAGGCACTCCACTGTCCACTCCCTTCCACTGAGAAAATTGCCCATTTAATCCTACTCTCTGTTTCCTGTCTTTTAGCCAGTTTGCAATCCACGAAAGGACATCGCCACCTATCCCATGACTTTTTACTTTTCCTAGAAGCCTCTCATGAGGAACTTTGTCAAACGCCTTCTGAAAATCCAAGTATACTATATCTACCGGTTCACCTTTATCCACATGTTTATTAACTCCTTCAAAAAAGTGAAGCAGATTTGTGAGGCAAGACTTGCCCTGGGTAAAGCCATGCTGACTTTGTTCCATTAAACCATGTCTTTCTATATGTTCTGTGATTTTGATGTTTAGAACACTTTCCACTATTTTTTCCTGGCACTGAAGTCAGGCTAACCGGTCTGTAGTTTCCCGGATCGCCCCTGGAGCCCTTTTTAAATATTGGGGTTACATTTGCTATCCTCCAGTCTTCAGGTACAATGGATGATTTTAATGATAAGTTACAAATTTTTACTAATAGGTCTGAAATTTCATTTTTTAGTTCCTTCAGAACTCTGGGGTGTATACCATCCGGTCCAGGTGATTTACTACTCTTCAGTTTGTCAATCAGGCCTACCACATCTTCTAGGTTCACCGTGATTTGATTCAGTCCATCTGAATCATTACCCATGAAAACCTTCTCCATTACGGGTACCTCCCCAACATCCTCTTCAGTAAACACCGAAGCAAAGAAATCATTTAATCTTTCCGCGATGGCCTTATCTTCTCTAAGTGCCCCTTTAACCCCTCGATCATCTAACGGTCCAACTGACTCCCTCACAGGCTTTCTGCTTCGGATATATTTAAAAAAGTTTTTACTGTGAGTTTTTGCCTCTACAGCCAACTTCTTTTCAAATTCTCTCTTAGCCTGTCTTATCAATGTCTTACATTTAACTAGCCAATGTTTATGCTTTATCCTATTTTCTTCTGTTGGATCCTTCTTCCAATTTTGAATGAAGATCTTTTGGCTAAATAGCTTCTTTCACCTCCCCTTTTAACCATGCCGGTAATCGTTTTGCCTTCTTTCCACCTTTCTTAATGTGTGGAATACATCTGGACTGTGCTTCTAGAATGGTATTTTTTAACAATGACCACGCCTCTTGGACATTTTTTACTTTTGTAGCTGCTCCTTTCAGTTTTTTTCTAACAATTTTTCTCATTTTATCAAAGTTTCCCTTTTGAAAGTTTAGCACGAGAGCTTTGGATTTGCACACTGTTCCTTTTCCAGTCATTAAATCAAATCTGATCATATTATGATCACTATTGCCAAGCGGCCCCACCACCGTTACCTCTCTCACCAAGTCCTGTGCTCCACTGAGAATTAGATCTAAAATTGCTCCCTCTCTCGTCGGTTCCTGAACCATTTGCTCCATAAAGCTATCATTTATTCCATCCAGGAACGTTATCTCTCTAGCGTGACCCGATGATACATTTACCCAGTCTATATTGGGGTAATTGAAGTCTCCCATTATTACTGCACTACCAATTTGGTTGGCTTCCCTAATTTCTCTTAGCATTTCACTGTCCATCTCACCATCTTGACCAGGTGGACGGTAGTATACCCCTATCACTGTAGTCTTCCCTGATACACAAGGGATTTCTACCCATAAAGATTCAATTTTGTATTTAGTCTCATGCAGGATGTTTATCCTGTTGGACTCTATGCCATCCCGGACATAAAGCGCCACACCTCCTCCCGACTGCTCCTCTCTGTCATTGCGATATAATTTGTACCCCGGTATAGCACTGTCCCATTGGTTATCCTCTTTCCACCACGTCTCTGAGATGCCAATTAAGTCTATGTCATCATTTACTGCTATACATTCTAATTCTCCCATCTTACTTCTTAGACTTCTGGCATTAGCATACAAACATTTCAAAGTTTGTTTTTTGATTGTATTTTTATTCTGCTTTTTAATTGATAGGGATAAGTTAGAATTTTTTAGCTCAGGTGAGTTTTTAGTTACAGGCATTTGGACTACTTTTCTAATTATTGGAACCTCACTGTCGGGATGCCCTAATTCTAGTGCATCATTAGTATCCTTTAAAGATACATCTCTCCGAACCATGCGCTGCTGAGCGACTGTCGGCTTTCCCCTTTGTTCTAGTTTAAAAGCTGCTCTATCTCCTTTTTAAGGGTTAGCGCCAGCAGTCTGGTTCCATCCTGGTTAAGGTGGAGCCCATCCCTTCGGAAGAGACTCCCCCTTCCCCAAAAGGTTCCCCAGTTCCTAACAAAACTGAATCCCTCTTCCTTGCACCATCGTCTCATCCACGCATTGAGACTCCGGAGCTCTGCCTGCCTCTGGTGACCTGCGCGTGGAACAGGGAGCATTTCAGAGAATGCTACCCTGGAGGTTCTGGATTTAATCTTTCTACCTAAGAGCCTAAATTTGGCTTCCAGAACCTCCCTCCCACATTTTCCTATGTCGTTGGTGCCCACGTGTACCACGACAGCCGGCTCCTCCCCAGCACTGTCTAAAATCCTATCTAGGTGACGCGTGAGGTCCGCCACCTTCGCACCAGGTAGGCATGTTACCAGGCGATCCTCACGCCCACCAGCCACCCAGCTATCTACATTCCTAATAATCGAATCACCAACTATGACGGCCGACCTAACCCTTCCCTCCTGGGCAGTAGGCCTTGGGGAGATATCCTCAGTGCGAAAGGACAATGCATCACCTAGAGAGCAGGTCCTTGCTACAGGATCCTTTCCTGCTACATCTGGTTGGTGCTCTCCCATTATGAGACCTTCTTCCTCCAAGGCAGCACCAGGGCTGCCAGTCTGAAGTTGGGACTGGACTACTATGTCCCTGAAGGTCTCATCTATATACCTCTCTGTCTCCCTCAGCTCCTCCAGGTCTGCCACTCTAGCCTCCAGAGATCGGACTCGTTCTCTGAGAGCCAGGAGCTCTTTGCATCGCGTGCACATGTACAACTTCTCACCGGTGGGTAAAAAATCATACATGTGACACTCGATGCAAAAGACTGGGAAGCCCCCCTCTTGCTGCTGGACTGCTGCCTTCATCTCAATTTTGATCAGTTCCTAGTTAAGTTTTAGGTTGCTATGGGAGTAGGAATGTGTCTAAGTTCCTTTAAATGTATTAGTGAATTCACTATATGTCTGGTAGTGGCCTACTGGGGTCTGATCGAATTCTCAATAAAGTTTTTGTTGATGGGGTTTTTTGGTTTTTTTGGGGTTTTTTTTGTGCAAGTGGCACCTGCCTATAAATTAAGGGATGAGCTTGGGGTGGGTGGGTGAGGGGTGGGAGGGTTGGGAATTACAAACAGTCTAACTTTAGTTAGTCAGCCTGAGTGACTCACAGCTCCCTTGATTAACAAATGTTGTTCCCTATTCAAACCTAATCACACTACCTCAACACCTTTCCAAGGTGAGTAACTGAGCTGAAATATTCAACTTTTTTACTTTGGTATATACTGCTCCTAGCTTATTTCTAGCTTCTGGCTACTTTTTTGTTGGGTTTTTTTTTTTTTTTTTTTTTTGTGGTTTTTTTTGTTTTTCAATACAATGCACTCAGTTATTTATTAAATAAAACACTTAGCTCTTTAAAAGTCTGGAGGACACTTTAATAGTCAGGCAGACTTTTTAAAAAATAAACACACTACCTACTGCTACCTTATTGACTGACTATTTAAAAATGCAAACAGTCTAACTTGTTTTATTTACTGACTGACTATTAAAGGCACAAACACACAAACACACTAAATAATATTCCCAAATAGTTAACTTTGCCCCAATACTTTTAAAAAAGTCAATGTCAATGTCCCAAGCAAAAACTTACTGATTCCTTTCAGCCACCAGCAAGGTGATCCTCTCCTCTCAGTGTTTCCACTGGAATGTGGGTTACTGAGCTCTTTCCTTCTAATTTATAATGTGCTTCTAAAGTAAATTAGTGCAAAATAATCCCTTAGGAGATGTACACTTCAGTTAGATTTCCTGAGTGACCTTTCAGTTAGATTTCCTGCGTGACCTTTCAGTTAGATTTCCTGCGTGACTCACTGCTGTGCTGATTAACAAAGAATAGCACCTATTCACAAATACACAATAGTACCTATTAACAAAACACACAATCTTCACACTTAGTTAGTCAGCCTGAGTGACTCACAGCTCCCTTGATTAACAAATGTTGTTCCCTATTCAAACCTACAAAATATCAACAGTCTTGCTTCTTGGCTCTTTGTTTCATATGCAGGAGTACTGCTGAATGAAGGTTGCATCTAAAGCTGGGGCAGAGCTTTTTCTAGAGGTGCCTTCACCAAGCTCAGCCTTATTTCTATACCGTCTCCACTGTAGCTCAGAGCGGTTTACATAAAAACATTCACAATAATAAAGCTAATAAAACAAAACAAATTACAAAAGCACAGTATTATAAAACCAATAAAAATAAAAAAAATCATAAAGCAGTATCCTAAATGCTACAATTTTTCATCCAGATAAATTGCAGAGTGAAGACTGAACCTCGATTGGGGGCTCTTTCTGGAGGTGTAAGATTTTAGCTGTGCAGGTGATCTGTCTCCTGGGATTTTCCAGTGAGACTTCTTACAGTCTTTGCTTTCTACTATGCTATTTAAATTTGGCTTGTACTGAGTAGTGCATAAATGCAATGATTCGTATTTGTGTACATCAATCAGAACAGATTGGTGCAGAGAAAACAAACTCACAAGAGTGAGCTAAACACTGAAAGAATTCCGTCTTTTAGAAGAGGCTTCCAGGGTTCTGCTATTTCTGGTTGAGGAGCTGCTTCATCAGTAACTAAGGGAGATCTCAGGCTGCTTCAGCAGAGGAGGGGGGGGGGGGGGGGGGGGGGGAACTGACATCTAATCTGAGGTCTTTTCCACTGCTAACTGCTATTCAGATCCAGAGAGGATATTTCATAGAAACCACATAAACAAATAAATAAATATCATTTATCTCCAGACTCCAGTGATGGGATGAGGGTGAAAGGGGATAATTTTAGGAAATATTTCTTTACAGAAAGGGTGGTGGATGCCTGGATCAACCTTCTGGTGGAGGAGGTGGAGACTTAAACAGTATCTGAATAAAGTAAACATGGCATTTGTACAAGGGATCTCTGAGGGAGGGATGAGAATTGTAAAACTAAATTAGTTGGACGGATGGGCAGAATAGCTAGGCCATGCAGTCTTTTTCTGCATCACGTTTCTTTGTTTCAATGGATTTACATCACAAAATGTGATTTGAGCTTGTGAAGCTCTCCACGGGACCCAATGCAGTTTCAGTCTGGGGGATTACAGTGCAGTTTTCCATCCACAGACAGAAATTTGGGGATGTTGGACCTCTGCAGGCTTTCTCATCCCAATCCTCAGGACACTCCCAACAAATTGTACTTTCAGGAGCTCCGCAATAAATATGCATGAGAAAGATCCGCATACAATAGAGGCAACACATACAAATCTTTCTCATGCATATTCATTATGGATATCCGGAAAACTCAACTTGCTGGATGCATTTCGGGGGTCTGGGTTGAGAACCCCTGCATTAGAGTGTCGGTGGCAATGTGTGCAAAGGACAATCTTCGAGAAGCAATAACCCTGGAGTTATGGCATGAGATGTGTGATAAAGTATGAAATTGTCTGCTCTGGGGTAACTTGTTGCCCCCCCCCCCTCCCACCTGAAGTTTTTTGTCTGTCAGTAGCCTACCAATTATCGTTACTGGCTGAATTCTGCACGGGGGATACCTGTGATAATGTCCTAAACATTCAAAATTTTAGGAGCACAAACTAAGAACATAAGAAGTTGGCATACTGGATCAGATTGAGGGTCCATCAAGCCCAGCATCCTGTTTCCAACAGTGGCCAATCCAGGCTACAAGTACCTGGCATTTACCCAAACACTTAGTAGATCCCATGCTACTGATGCCAGCAACAAGCAGTGGCTATTCCCTAAATCAACTTGATTAATACAGGTAATGGACTTCTCCTCCAAGAACTTAACCAAACCTTTTTTTAAACCCAGTTAGACTAACTGCATTAACCACATCCTCTGGTAACAAATTCCAGAGTTTAATTGTGCATTGAGTGAAAAAGAAGTTTCTCTGATTAGTTTTAAATGTGCTACTTGCTAACTTCATGGAGTGCCCCCTAGTCCTTCTATTATCTGAAAGTGTAAATAACCAATTCACATTTACCTGTTCTACACCTCTCATGATTTTGTAGACCTGTATCATATTCCCCCTCAGTCGTCTCTTCTCCAAGCTGAACATCCTAACCTCTTTAGCCTTTCTATGGAGTTATATTACAACCTTGGAGATTGGGTAAAAGGTCATCCCAAGATTCCATATGAGGATTAGGTAAAGGCATAAGACAGGGTTGCCCACTAATCTCCCTTACTATGTTTCCTATGAACTACTGAGCCCTTGTGATTGTCTCGGGTGTTTCCACTGATTATTAATATTTCCTCAGCCTGTCACATAATCCAGACTGCATCATGGCACTTCTTGGGTTGATGGTTCTGCTGGTGATGTCCTCTCCTCGCTACTGTGCTCTCTCCCTGTCCCCGGGCTGCACCCTCCGGAGCCAGAAAGAGGTGGGCTTCACGCAGGACGGGGACATCCTGATTGGAGGAATAATTCCTGTACACCTCAGCTGGCTGAAACCAGACAATCAGATCATTGGACAGCCCGATCTCTGCGATACGTAAGATGCCTGCTTTTCATGTTCAGCTTGAGTCTCCTGCACTGATCTGAAAGTCCCCTGGCTGTGTAAGAATGATCCCTGAACGTGCAGCCTTTTGCATGTCTCTGCTCTATGATTCTGCTTGGATACTGTGTGTGTGTGTCTCTGCTCTGTAAATCCCTTGGGGTGATCTTTGTGTGTTGTCTCTGCTCTGTGATGCGCTGTGTATGCTGCTTGTGTCTTGTATGTCTCAGCTCCCTGATTCCCTGGGGGGTAACAATATAATGATAACCAAATGCTTCATCCAGTCTGCCCAGCAAGTTGCTTATGGTAGTAACTGCCGCACCGTGCAGGTTACCCCCCACGTTTTCTGTTAAGGGTATTAACTTCAGCTTCATGTGGGTTACCCCCAATCCTTCAGTTAGGGGTAGTAACTCTCAGAGCATACGTTATCCCCATGCACCTCTTTCTTCATTTCCAGTATCTGGCCTGTAAAGATCTGCAGTGTTTATCAGATGCTGTTTTTAATTCATTTACAGTTTTCGTCCTCCCCACCTCTTCTGGGAGGGCATTCCAGGCCTCCACTGCCCTTTCATGAAAAATATTTCCTGATGTTGGTTCTGAGTTTTCCCCCTGGAGTTTCATTTTGTGACCCCTAGTTCTGCGGTTCCCTTTCCAATAGAAAAGATCCAAGGTTGGAAAATGATTAATACCGTTAAGGTGTCTGAAGGTCTGTATCGTATCTCCCCTGCATCTCCTCTCCTCCAGGGTCTACATATTTAGATCCTTCAGCCTCTTCTCATATTCTTCCAGTACAGACGCCTACACCATTTTGGTCGCTTTTCTCTAGACATTTTCCATCTGGTCTCTATCCTGTTTGAGATAGGGGCTCTAAAACTGAACACAGTACTCAAGGCGAGGCCTCACCAAGGACCTGTACAAAGGCAATATCATTTCATTTTTCTTACTGTTTATTCCTCTCTCTATGCAGCCCAGGATTCTTCTAGTTTTAGCTATTGCCTTGTCACATTTCTTCATTGCCTTCAGATCACCAGAGACTATTGACCTAAGATCCCTCTCCCAATCTGTATATATTAATCTTTGGCCTCCCACTACATAAAGCTCTTTTGGATTGCCGCACCCCAGATGCATGACTCTGCACTTCTTGGCATTAAATCCCAGCTGCCAAATCTTTGACCACTCCTCAAGTTTTGCTTGGATATAAACCACATTGTTTAACTCAATCCGTTGCTTTTCTGGGTAAATTGAAAATTTTCCCGTATATTTTGCTTTCATTGCATCATCAGACGCTCTCCTTGTCTTCATTTAATGATGTCACAAGCAATGAAATTGCACTTCAGAAATCAGTCAAAGATCTGCTACTACTAAGGACTAACTATTTCTATATTGCTACAAGACATATAAGATAGGGACACAAGTAACTAACTCACCTGCATCACATTACTAAGCTAGGGCCTGGTACACTTACTTTCTTATAGGAATTGAGACGACAAAGCCAAGAATGCAGTTTGATATAAGACAACAAAAAAAGAGATTAAAACTAGGCAGATATAATATGTAAATCATAACAAAAAACACAAAGACTTCAGACAACCAAACATGATTATTGCACTCACTTAACTGGACAACACACCACCTGAGTGTGGAATTCTATTTGTTCCTCAGATTAGATACGAAGGCATATAGTTGGGTGCAAGCCTTGGTGTTCTCCATCAACGAAATCAACCAAGACCAAGCCCTCCTTCCCAACATCAGCCTGGGCTTTCAGATCTATGACACCTGCTACTTAATCACTAGAGCTCTAAGGGGCACTGCATGGATGCTGACAGGGCAGAAGAAACCCATCTTGAACTACCGGTGCCAAAACCAGACTTCATTGGCGGCCATCATTGGAGAACGCAGTAACACGTTCTCCATTCCCATGGCGAGAGTCCTGGGACTTTACATGTTCACCCAGGTAAGACTTGGTCTCCTTATCTGAAATCGGCAACTAGGTTAGTGGTATGGTAATAATGGTGGTTGCGAAGACCAAGACTCCTAGAAATACTCATAGACCAATGAACAAATAACAAAAGTTGTGCCTTTGGGCTTATTCATGAGACAAATTTTACCAAAGGCAAAGAATAGATAAAATAAAAGCCATTTGATCATTTTGAAGATGCTGTCTATTGAGATAATTCAGAGGCTTTTTTTCTGAAACAGCTTTTATTTCCAGGATCAGGTCATCTCGTGATCCTTTTATTAATAGTTAACATAAAAAAAAGTATAAAAGTACCAATTCACTGATGATGATGATGATGTTAATCTAAATAATATTAGAATATTGTAAAATTCTCAGCCTGCTTCTGTTGTAGGAAATCTGACTCTTCTTCCCCTTCACTGAACCTTCTGCTCTTTCAGGTAAGTTATTTCTCAACAAGTCCAGATCTGAGTGACAAGTTCCAGTTTCCATCCTTTTTCCGGATGCTTCCAAGTGATAACATTCAGGCGCTGGGACTGGCCCAGATGGTGGCTCACTTCGGCTGGGCATGGGTGGGGCTGATGTCCAGTCCAACTGACTATGGGACTCTTGGATCTCAGATCCTGAAGGTGGAGCTCTTAAAGCTTGGCGTCTGCATTGCCTTTCATAAAACATTCCCGACAGTTTCCAAAGCCAGGGATCTCATGCTCATCTTTGAGATGATCAGGAGATCATCTGCCAAAATCATACTTGTTTATTCTTCAGTCTCTTATTTGCTACCTGTGGTAGAGGAGCTATCGAGAGCAAACATTACTGGCAAGCTATGGATTACCTCTCATAGTTGGTCAAGCAGCTTCTACTTCATAAAAAGAGAATACACTCATCTTTTGAGTGGCACCATTGGATTTGCAGTTCATGAAGGTGAGATGCCAGGATTCAAAGAGTTCCTTCTCAAACTTCATCCTTCCACATCTCCACGTGACATATTTATCAAACCATTATGGAAGGAGATCTTCGGGTGCCACTGGCCTAACTCAGAGAACAACTTGACCAACTTGGATGTCAGCCTACCCATGTGCACAGGCGCTGAGAAGCTGAAGGAGTTTAATGGTAAAATTCCACGTGAATTTGACATGAGCACCAGCTACAATGTCTACAATGCAGTTTATTCTGTGGCCCATGGCCTTCACGACATGCAATCCTGCATGCTGGGGGAAGGGCCCTTCGTCAATCACACATGTGCTGACATAAGGGATTTCAAACCATGGCAGGTAAGAAACAGCAGTAACTGCAATGTTTCCATGGGGATGACAATTTTCAAAACAATTTACACAGGCAAAAAAGTGTTTTATCTGTGCTAATCATATGTTTGAGGACTGCCTGTCCTCAATCTGGCTGTGTCCATGTGCTCATCCACAACACCAGTACTTTTAGCCACAATGAGAGGAGGCATTTCTGGTAGGGTATCATGGGGATCTCTGGGCTTGGCAATCAGGGCTGCCCAGTAGAAAAGGTGCCTGAGAGGCAAGGTTGAGGCATGGTGGTGGAGAGCCAGGAGAGATACACAGAACAGAAACACAAACTGTACACAAGCAGGGCATTGTAGACAGGACTGTGAAGCAGGAACATTTTTAAGCAGGAATACTGGAACATGAATATAACTGCAGGAATGTTGGGACTAGATACTTAGACAAGAACAATGCTAGAAAATCAGGGCCTGAACAGATTGCCACAGGGCAAACACCAAGAGGGTTATTGGATATTCTGGGTATGCATTATATTCTGCTGGGAATATAGGGCACACCCAGTGCTGGTCCAATTGGAATAGTGCAGGGCCATGTATGACTCTCCCAGGAAACAAGACTAATATACCAAGATGCTCTGAAAGCCAGCAGTCTCTCCAGTCTTGCATCAGGTTCACCAACTGGAAGTCTCAGAATCATGGATTTCGATAATGTTGATCCTGACATAGGGATGTGCTTTTGTTTGAAATGACATAGGAAATGTGAACATAGCTTCATTTATTTCATGCACATAATTAAGAGGTGATTTTAAAAATTCCTGAATCCCCTCCTATAATTACTTCCCTCAATGGTCTTCCAGAGCAAAAAGACCTTTAAGTTCCAGTCTATTTCATATGTAGATATAAAGGCAACTGAAAGCTGCTAGTGAATGCGTGCCATGTTAAATTCTATTGCCCAGCAAGCAACACATAAGAGTAAAGCAAGAGAGACAGGAAGCAGACAACAGTGATATAGCACAATCATCCATAAGGTGGCATCAATCTCTAAGCTAACATCTGTAACATCTCCATTTTCTTTGTTCTATTGTAAAATGTCCTACAGATTAAAGCTCTTAGAAAGCATTGAGTGTCAATCAATGTGAGTGTAGATATGGCCTTTCTGGGCATGCAGTTGCTGATCTCTGTCTTGCATCAGTGGACAGGTACCTCTCATGCTTGGTCCCAAACCTCCAACAGGTGTGCCTCCCTGCTCAGGGTGCCCATCCATACTGTTCCAGATAGATCCTCTGCTTTCCATACTTTGGCATCTACTTGCACAGGAGGAATTGCTTGGTGCTTTAACTGAGCAGTGTATATTCTGTCCATGGCACCCTTGTGAAGCTGGCTGATCAGCCACTCATAGATCCACATGATTACAGTGATTGAGAGTTCCTTCATTTTCTACCAGATAGAAAGGAAAATTAGTTTCTTACCTGATAATTTTTGTTCCTGTAGTACCAAGGATCAGTCCAGGACACCTGGGTTGTGACTCCGCACCAGTAGATGGAGACAGACTAAAACTTGTGGGCGGAGCCATATATGCTCCTGTGCCAGTCACAGCCCCTCAGTCATACGTAATGTCAAAGTAGAAAATTCCATAAGGTAACCATAGCTAACCATACAAACTTGCTATTTAAACGGAAAAAAATTCCAACACCCCTACAGGAACCAGACGCCCCAACCGGGAGAGCGACTAAACAAGGGGTCAGCGTACTGAAACACAACAATGAGCGGACTCTTCGTTACTGCAGCGTAGCACTGCGGGCGGGATCCTGGACTGATCCTTGGTACTACAGGAACGAAAATTATCAGGTAAGAAACTAATTTTCCTTTCCCTGTACGTACCAGGATCAGTCCAGGACACCTGGGATGTACCAGAGCTAAACTACCGAGGGTGGGAAGCAGAGAGTCCCGCTCGGAGCACCTACTTTCCAAAACCCCCGGAATCAGTAGCCTGAACCTCCAACCGGTAATGACTAATGAAGGTATGTAACAACCTCCAGGTAGCCGCCCTGCAAATCACTGGAGGCGACAGCTGCGAAGACGCCACCCAAGACGTCGCTGGAGACCGCGTCGAGTGAGCCCTGAGGCCCCCAGGAATCGGTTTTCCCCACACGAGGTATGCTGAACCAATGGTTTCTTCTAGCCAACAGGCAATCGTCGTGTGGGATGCTGCGGTCCCGTTCTTTGGACCCGAAAAGGAAAACAAACAAAAGATCCGCTATCGGAAAGGAATTCGTGACCTCCAGGTAGCATAGAAGGGAACTTCGCACATCAAGCCTCTTTAAGTCCCTTGCTTGAGGAACAGAGGAGCTCCCGGCCGCAAAGCGGACAGCTCAACTGACTGATGCCGATGAAAACCTTAGGTAGAGAGGAAGGGATCGCCCGCAAGGATACCCCCGAGGCAGATCTCTACAGGAAATAGCCTGCAACTCTGAGAAGGGCCGCGCCGAGGCAATCGCCACCAAGGAAAACAGTCTTTAATGCGAAATCCTTGAGTTGTACGCTTCAAGGGTCAAACGGTGCCGTGCACAGGGTGGGAAGAACCCAATAAGGTTCCAGGACGGGCAGGGGAAACGCAACGGAGAACGGAAAGCTTAGCCCCCCCGGAGAAAAACGGGAGACATCAGGCCCCGCCAGCAACCAAGCGCCGCCACTTGGACCCGCAGGAACTGTATGCCAAGCCTTTGGCCAGACCAGCCTGGAGAAAACCAGAAGACCAGATACCGAAACGGCAGTGGGAGCCACACTCCGCTGCACGCACCATTCCTCAATGACTACCCAGACCCGGACGTACGCCAAGGACGTAGACTGCTTCCTGGACCGCCGCGGCATAGCCACCACCGCGTCAGAGAAACCTTTCCTCTGGAGCCGAGTCCACTCAAAACGCCATGCCGCGAGACAGGAGGGATCCGCATCCTGCAACCAGACGGGGCCCTGACGGAGGGGCCCCCGCGACCCCGTGGAGACGCATGGGACGCATGGTAGCCGCCCTCGACAAACTGAAAGAGGCCCGCGAACCACGGACGGCGAGGCCATTCCGGAGCCACCATGATCATGTTGAACGGGTGCAATACTATGCGGCGCAGAATCTTGCCGAACATCGGCCACGGAGGAAAGACGTACAGCAAGATATCCGTCGGCCACCAATGCGTCGACTGCTTCTGCTCCCCTTGCTCAAAACCAATTGAAAAATCACGGAGCCTTCGCAGTGCGGCCTGTGGCCATCCAGTCCATGTGGGGATACCCCACGTCTTGCCGATAAGGCGAAACGCTTCGTCCGCCAGCTCCCATTCCCCGGGGTCCCGACGATGCCGGCTGAGAAAATCCGCCTGGACGTCGCCGACCCCGGCGGTGTGAGAGACTGCGACGTTGTCGAGATTTATTTCCGACCAAACCACCAAGAGCCTCGCCTCCTCTGCTACCTGTGGGCTTCTCGTCCCGCCTAGGCGATGGATGTGGGCTTCTCGTCCCTCCTTGGCGAGTGATATAGGCCACTGTGGTTGCGTTGTCCGACAAAACACGGACTGCCCGTCCCCTCAGCAGAGGTAGGACAGATTGCAGTGCCAGACGGACCGCTCTGGTCTCCTGTCGGTTGATAGCCTCTCGGGCTGGAAACGCTGACCATAGGCCTTGAACTGACTGTCCTAGACAGACTGCTCCCCATCCGGAGAGACTGGCATCCGTGGTCACCACTGTCCAGGTGGGCACGAAGAGTGACACTCCAGAGGTCAGAAGACTGGAATCGAGCCACCAGGACAGGCTGGATCTCGCCCGGCCTACGAGTGGAAGTGGACGGTAGAATTCCCCCGAAACCGGCTTCCAGCGGGATAGTAAGGACGACTGCAATGGCCGTAGATCAGCGAACGCCCAGGGAACCAACGCGAGAGTGGAGGCCATAGGACCCAGGACCATCAGGTAATTGCCGACTCGTGGTAGGCGTAGCGACAGCAAGCGCCGCAATTGAGACTGCAGTCCGCACCTTCGGTCCTGCGATAGGAACACGCAGCACCGTGTCGTCGAAGGTATTCCAAGGTCTGCGTGGGCACCACTTGACTCTTGTTGAAAATGACTACCCAGCCTAGAGACTGCAAGAGTTGTAGGTCCCTGGCCACCGCCAGCCGACACTGATCCTCGGACCTCGCCCGAATCAACCAACCATCCAGGGAAGGATGAACCAGCACCCTCCCGGCGTAGCTGCGCCGCAACCACGACCATCACCATCGTGAACATTCGAGGCGCCGTTGCCAGCCCCAAGCGGGAGAGCCCTGAATTGATAAAGCTGTCCTAGGACGCAGAACCTTAGGGATCGCTGAAACGACAGTTGAATGCCTACGTGAGGGTACGCCTCCGTGAGATCTAGTGAGGCCAGGAACTCTCCTGTACGCACCGAGGCGATCACCGACCAAATAAACTCCATATTGAAGTGAGGCACACGCCGGCCTCTGTTCACCCCTTTTAGATCCAGGATTGGTCTAGAAGAGCCGTCTTTCTTTGGAACAATGAAATAAAAAGGAGTAACGCCCCTCGCCGTGCTGACTGATCGGAACGGGGAAAAAAATGGCTCCCCAAATTTTCCAAGCGCCGGATGGTGTCTAGCACTGGTGCCTTCTGTTCGGGAGCCTTGCACGGCGAGACCAGGAATTTGAGTACTGGGGAACGAACAACTCTAATGCGTAGACGTGCGTTATCACATTGAGGACCCCCTGGCCCGAAGTTATTCTGGCCCATTCCTCGACAAACAAGGGTAACCGCGCCCCTACCTTGGAAACGACGTGCTGGGGCTGAGGTGAGGGATGGGCTGGCCGCGTATCACAGTGAAGAATTGGGCTCCTCCCTGTCTACCTAAGTGTGTACTCCGAAAAGACTGCTGCCATTGAGGGATTCGGGAGGAAGGCGACCTATCAGACGGACCGGTAGACCTTTGAGCACGCGAATTCCTGGGCCCTCGGAAACGGGATCTGGCCGAAAAGGAGGAGCGCGCCCTGAAATTTGTCCTCGGGCAGCCGCTTTGGACGAACCATCTGCAGCTCAGTTGCGTAGCCATAGCAGGCGACGCACCGATACAGCCTCCACCCCGGACTTAGCGGATGTACGCCGCAACCCGTGGAGAGCATCTGCCCCATACGCCATTGCTGCCTCCACCTATCTGCCTGTGATGCCTCTGCCGCCGACAGACCTGGGTTCGACTGAAGAACGTGGGCCCAGCGCAGACTCGCGCGTATAGCGAAGCTGGTACAGATAGCAGTCCGCACCCCAGGACAGACACCTCCAAACTCTTCTTGAGTTGCACTTCCAGCTTCCTATCCTGTATATCCCGGAGAGCCGTGGCTCCTGTAACCGGAATGGTCGACCTCTCTGTCACCGCAGAGACTGCGGAATCCACCTTCGGCAGTCTAAGGAGTTCCAGCGCATCCTCGGGTAGCTGGTAAGACTTGCCCATGGCCTTACTGACCTGCAAGCGTAACTCCGGCGTATCCCATTCACCGAACAGGATATCTGTCGATGAAAAGTGAAAAGGAAATGCTACTGCCGGCCCCGAGAGACCTAAGAGCACCGAATCCATGTTTGCCTCTGGACGGGCCACCACAGGCGGAGCCTCTATTGCCAGTTCCTGAAGAATTGCTGGAATTAGTGGGGACATTGCCTCCCTGCGAAATAGCCGCACCACTTTGGGGTCCTCCCCTTCCACGGCTAGTGTCCCTTTGCCCGCGCTGGGCTGGACGGGACCGTCCGCAGCCGCCTCCTCGGCCCCCTTCAGGGGCTCCTCTGGAGACTCTGAGTGAACTGTAGATGGAGATTCCTTCTCCGACTCCTGAGGTACGCCACGCGGCGGATGCGTCCACCGCGAGGGCTCCCGAGAGCCCTCCACAACATCCATAGTGTTCTTCTTCTTTGGAGCAGACCTGCGGGTGGCCCTCCCCCGCGACGCCCCTCCGGCTGCGCTTACTATGCTCAAAATTGAAAAAAGAAAAGAATCCTGCGCCACAAAATCAGATGACAAGAACCCGAATCTGAAGAAGCCTCCGCGGTAGCCACTGGGGAACGAGGCCCCTCCGTGGGGACCCCCCCCCCCCCCCGCCGGACCCCGCTACGGAAAAAGCGCGGGAGGCAGAGCTGAATCCCCTGCTGGGAACCGAGCAACTTCGCGGCTGGGAATTAAAATGGCCGCCGCACTCGTACAGAGCAGGAAAGAAAACAAAAACCTTGGGGCCTATCAGCCGAGCCCCCTCCCTGCGTGGCGGCGATCGCGCGGTTCAGGACCGGACCCCCCGAGGCGATCCGGGCATTCCTTCTCCACCCGTGAGACAGGAGCTGCAGAGACCTTGCCGCGATAAGCATGCGCGAGCCGAGCCGCAGGCCGACCCTCATGGCAGGCCGGCGATCGCGGCGAAAAACGGGCGGGAAACGCCGCGAAACAAAAAAATTTCAAAGTCGGCGACCTCCATACTGCTACCGGCGCCCCCCCCCCCCCCGAAACGGAGTGGAGACGCGAGGAAACAGAGAGCCGGCACAACAAAAACAAAAAACCCCCTTTTTTTTTTTTTTTTTTTTTACACAGCTTGCAGCTGTCCTTGGTTCTGGAGCCCTTTTCCTGCAGGGGGTGAGTGAACCGGGCTCCCCGGTGTCACCCCTGACGCTGCCACTAGCTCAGCCGGGTCCTCGACCCTGGCAGCGGCCTCAGCCGGGGGAGGGTAGTCCCCTCAGGACCTCTCAACCCCCCTGGGAGGCAGGGCACCCAACTAAGAATTAAAAACAAAACCCAATTTAGTATACAAACTATTAGGCCTAACAAAACTAGCCCAAAAAACCAAACCTGACTAACCACCAGAATCAGGTCAGGCAGGGCTGTGACTGGACCTGCACCATCTACTGGAGACAGAGTAAGACTGAGGGGCTGTGACTGGCACAGGAGCATATATGGCTCCGCCCACAAGTTTTAGTCTGTCTCCATCTACTGGTGCGGAGTCACAACCCAGGTGTCCTGGACTGATCCTGGTACGTACAGGGAACCAGGGTGTGACCTTTTGCATGCAGGTGCCCAGCCTCCAATGGTTCATTTGACCTCACAGTAATGGTTTCATGTGGACTGGGCTCACCAATACTCAACAATACAGATCCCTGACAGATACATCATAGTTTGACTTAGACTTAGATAACATTAAGATCTGCAAAAGAGTGGACATGCATGAAGGAGTGGAAAGAATGAGAAATTACCTTGAAAAACTGGAGAAGTGGTGAAAGATTTGTCAGTTGGGATTCAATGCCAAGGAGTGCAGACTCAGGTATTAGGAGCACCGCAATTTAAAGGAGTTGTATATGTTGGGTGGTGAAAGACTTATGTGCAGTTTCTGCACAAACATAAAGGTGATAGTATCTGATGAACTGAATGTGGCAAAGCAATGTGACAAGGTGGTGCTAAGGCCAGAGGAATGCTGGGCTGCATTCAAAGATGCATAACCAGCAGGAAAAAGGAGGTGACAATACCACTGTATAGATCCTTGGCGAGGCCTCACTTGGAATACTGTGTTTAGTTCTGTATACTTAATCTAAAAAAGGATAAGGACAGAATGGAAGCGGTCCAGGGAAAGGTGATCAAAATTTTGTGGGATCTGCATGGAAAGCCATATGAGTTGAGATTGGTGGACATAATACTATGTATATCCTAGCAGAGAGAAGACACAGGGGTGATATGATACAGACATTCAAATTCTTGAAATAAATTAACAAAGTACAAAAATCAAATCTTTTCCAATGGAAATTGGGTAACTTTACTACTACACCTGAAATTCACATTTATGCTTGGGGGTAGCCTGCACGGAGCAGCAGTTTTATTACCCTTAAGATAATAATAAGAAGAAGAATTTTAATTTGATATTTTTTTAAAGAGAACTTGTTGAGCAGACTGGATGGACCATTTTGCTCTGTCTGCCATCATGCAGATAGAGCTTTTCTGATACACCTTGTATCACACAAGGCTACTGGCAATGATGTCTTTAGTCTTGTTGACATACTCGCTGTGCTGGATCGCAATCTATGCCTTCCATTAGTTTGTTTCTCCAATGTCAATGTCTACGTCTATGTTTCTATCCCTGAATAGCCAGTATTCATTTTTCTCCGGCCAACTATTCAGGACCACAAATTTCAATACCTGCACAGTTTAATCTCCTGCAGTGTGCTGTATAATGTGACGTAGACTCTGGTCAGTGACATTCAGACAATATGCTTGATTTTACATCCATAGTTTATGGAATATTCTTTATGTCTCTAACTTTATTCAGGTCTGCTTTCAATCCCTGTGAGGACAGGATGTGTCCATGGAAGCAGAATTCTTCACCTTGAATTTCAGTTTCTTCATTCTAAGCCTTAGCTTCACCTGCCTGCATCAATCCATTAGGGCCAATAGCTTTTCATCGTGGTCATACTCTGTTTCCTAATCAGAGTCCACCATAGCCCATGAAGAGGATGTCATCTACTATTGACTCAATGCCACTGAACCCTGCTAACAGTTTGTGCTGCTTATGCTGATACACCTCTGATTATATCAAGACCCCAAATGATAGTAGGAGGGTTTGCAACCCTCACTAAACGTTCCTGCTGAGGCAGATGTTTTTGGGGATTTTTGCATTTTTAATCCCTCCCTCTCCAACTCATTCTCAACATGCTGCATAAGCAAAATACTAGTGCACCATTTTCTTTCAGTCATCGTTCTTGCACAGACACCTCCGCAAGTTAGTGCATGTTTTTTAAACAGTGAGCACTATTCAAAATAGTGCATGTTAAAAACAATTAAAAAAACAAAATAAAGTACTAATGAAATGAAACAAAAAATATTTCCATGCACATCCCTAATTCCCGAGGATGCATTTTAAGTTAGGGGAAGAAACGTGTGCACATAGATAGGATTTTCAACTCTATGTGCTTTTTTTTCCAGCAAAATTCTACCTGCAGAAAAAGCAGCTGCAAGGGACCACACATGCTGTGTATTCACAGTATATTTTAAAGAAAAAGAACAAGCATACATTTGCTTTCAGAGTTGCCCATGGGTAAATAGAGGGTCTTTCAATTACATTAATTTTACCATAATGAAATGAACAAAATTATTAATTCTTCCATTACCTGCCTACACCATCAACATGACTATAATACTGAACATTTTTCACCCCCAGCTCCTACACTACATGAAAAAGGTGAGGTTTATGAACAAGATGGGGGAAGAAATTTACTTTGACAACAATGGCGACTCTCCTGCTGTCTATGACATTGTTAACTGGCAACCAAATCCCGATGGCAGCATCCAATCTGTGAAGGTGGGAAGCTTTAACTCTAGAGCACCCAAAGGTCAGGAGTTGTCCATCAACATGAGCGCCATCCAATGGAATACTCAACACACAGAGGTAAAAACCCACGGTACACAAAGCAAGAGCTGGAATTTTTCCCTGAACCCATTGAGAAGCCTGGGAATATGAAGCCAAACACTTTCAACAGTATTGTGTCTTGAGAAAGCCGTGCAGCCTCCTCCCATTGCTTTTTCCAAGCTCCTCTTACTCATCATTTCAGCAATGTAGCAACGGATAACTGTGAAACTCAGACAGGTTTCCCATGTCTCTTCCTCATGGGATGATGTCAAACGAGGCTTCTTACTTCCCTCTGCTTAACCTCTCTTGCTTGCTGCCATTTCCTTTCTGTAGCATGGACATGCATTCCTGCAGGTTCTTCTGCTTTGCAAAACTCTACTTACATGGTTTGGAGATTTACAGCAGAAACTTTTGAACAATTCTTTTTTTTTTTTTTAATGAGACATGATTGTTGATTAGTTTTCACTTTTTTTTTTTTATAATCTACAAATTAAATTCTAGAACTTTTATTCAACAAAGTTGTTTTCCATTGGCTGAGAATGGGACAAATAATACCAGGCCGAGTAATTTTTATGCATGCTGTTTTCAACATAGCTTAGGTCTACAAAAGATTTCCTTCTCTTTCTTTCTCCATCCACTCCCAGGTACCGCGCTCCGTGTGCAGTGAAAGCTGTGGCCCTGGGTACAGGAAGGCGATTCAGCAGGGGCAGCCCCTCTGCTGCTTTGACTGCATCCCATGTGCAGAGGGGGAGATTTCCAATGTAGTAGGTATACAGTGCAGGATTATTGCATTTATTGGATTTCATGTCTTTGAAAACAGGACAATTTAATATGCCATTATGACTTAAAAAAATGGATCCATGATCTATTCATGCTTGAATGACCCATGCCATTCAAACAGAACTAGAATGACACTAAAAGAGATTCCTGATCCATTCAGAAGGTGGAAATGAAGGAAAACCTCTAGTCTTAAAAAGAAGTAAAAAAAATGTAGTCAGAGCTAGGATGTCCACATGATCTCTTAATGGCACCCAAGTAGGAGAATGAGTTCCTTAAGCTTAGACTGTTTGTCAGTCATTGGGGCTATTATCGTGCCTGCTAGATTGTGCAGGAAAGGTGAATTTACAGAACCAAGCCAAAAATTCCACAATAATATTCTTAACTGCTGTAGAAAAGCTTTGCCCAATCTCCAAACGAGTCATAAATGCCGCCTCAAAACCTACAAAGCCATGGTATTCACCAGAGCTAAAGACCCTAAAAAACAACCTCAGGCAAAAGGAAAGAAAATGGCGTAAGGAACCCACTCCCCAACACTCTGCCATCTACAAAACAGCTCTTCACAACTACAGACTCTCAACCGAAAAACACAAGCGAGATTTCTATGCCAAAAAAATCTACGAATTCAGATTTAACCCCAAAGTGCTTTTCTCCTACATCTCAAACCTCACCACACCTATCCCCCCCACGATACCTGACTCCGATGCAGCATCCAAATGCAAACAACTTGCAAACTACTTCCAGAGTAAAATCTCCAACCTCCTCTCAAGGTTCCCCCACTCCACTAACAGTACCTCCTCCACCCTACCCACCATCCCTACATCCTCCCAACCCACAATGGCTGCCCTCGACTTCACCTCCTCCAAGGAAGTCGAAAACATCCTCAGAAAACTTAAACCTTCCTCCCACCCCAATGACACCATCCCCTCTAAAGCCCTACTAGCCATTCCTAACTCCATAGCCAGAGCTATAGCAGATCTTATCAATTGCTCTCTCGCCCACGGATCTGTCCCAGACCCACTCAAGCACACGGTTGTCAAACCTCTCCTAAAGAAACCCTCCCTGGACCCGAAGGATCCTGCCAATTTCCGACCAATTTCTAACCTTCCTTTTATCGCCAAGCTAATGGAAAGAGTTGTTAACTCACAACTCATGGACTTCCTCGAACATCACGCGATCCTCCATGCCTCTCAATTCGGCTTCAGAAAACACTTTAACACAGAATCGCTACTCCTCTCTCTATCTGACCACCTTCTCAGAGGCATGGGCCAAGGACACAGCTACCTCCTCACCCTGCTTGATATTTCAGCAGCCTTTGACACCATCAGCCACCAACACCTCCTGACCCGCTTGGAAAATATTGGCATCACAGGCCTAGCGCTCGCCTGGTTCAAATCCTTCTTATCAAACAGGAAGTTCTCTGTTAAAATTGGCAACTCTACATCCACCCCCCACACCTTACATCAAGGAGTCCCACAAGGTTCATCACTTTCATCCACCCTCTTTAATGTCTACCTCACCCCACTCTGCCAACTACTCACAGATCTTAAGCTAAAATTCTATCTTTACACTGATGATGTCCAGATCATCATCCCCATCAACAACTCCATCTCTGACGCCCTAAAGCACTGGGAAAGCTGCTTGACGGCCATCAATTCCCTGCTCACCAACCTCCATCTTGCTCTTAACACAAATAAAACTGAACTCCTGGTTATCTCCTCCGAGGCCTCCCCCCCCACCCCCCTAACTATCGATCCTAAGCCCAACCCTCCCACAACACAACCATTGGTAAGGGACCTAGGGGTCCTCCTTGATCATCAACTAAACATGAAAAACTACGTAAACTCCATCCTCAGAGCAGGCTTCTTCAAACTCAATGTACTCAAAAAGCTCAGACCACTACTATACAACCAAGACTTTCACACAGTGACCCAGGCTACCATAATTTCCAAACTGGACTACTGTAACGCACTCCTCCTCAGGCTCCCCTACTCTACAATAAAACCCCTACAAATACTACAAAACGCCACAGCAAGACTTATTGCAAATTCCCGTAAACATGAACACATCACCCCAATCCTCAGAGACCTCCATTGGCTCCCCATCCCCTCACACATTCAATACAAGACATTAACCATAGTACACAGATCTATTCATGCCCACAACTCTAAATGGCTTGACATTCCTTTCAACTCTCCCCAGTCCACTTGACCTACCAGAACTGCCAACAAAGGCACCCTACTTGTACCCTCGCTAAAAATAGCACATCTTTCCTCCACACGCGACTGTGCCTTCTCAATTGCTGGTCCCACACTCTGGAACTCCCTTCCGCCCATCCTACGTAAATGAGCATATCCTGAATAGATCTTCCCCTGTCAGCCCAAAAGCCCCTCACAATGTGACCATTACATGCCTTATGTTAAGGTTTCTTTTTTGCTTTTGTTTATCTATATTTCTATACTGCATCTTGTTGATCCCCCTCCAGGTTTCTCCTCCCTGTTAATATGTATTTTCCAAGCTTAAATGTTTGAATGTAAACCGGTATGATGTCCCCACTAATACCGGTATAAAAAAGTCTTTAAATAAATAAAAATAAATAAATAAATAGATATGTCAGAAATGAACCTGGTGATATCCAGGTTCCAACTATAGTATGCCAGCACTGCAGCTATCTGAGTAATTCCTCCTGCTTAGCTAGCAGAAAATCCTTGGCTACCATAGACAAGATATTCATTACTAATGTATGACTTCACCCAATCACATGACTGTGCTAAAGAAATTCTAAGAATCAGTGAATTCCAAATGTATGACCTAGAGGAATACAAAGAAAAAAAACATCATCTCTAACTGATAAGTATTTCCAAGGTCAGTTAGAAACATTTCCCGTTGCATCTCTAGAAAGAATTTTTCATCAAGGCAGGGGACAGTCCTCTTACTATTCATCATGAATATCTGATTTTCTAATTTATAGATTCAACTATCTGTATGCAATGTGAAAGTGACCAGTGGCCCAATGAGAGAAGGAGTGAATGCGTCCCAAAGAGAATAGAATACCTCTCCTATCAAGAAGTCATGGGAATCATTTTGGCTCTTGTTGCCATTTCCTTCTTCATCATCACAGCTGCCATATTGTACGTTTTCATCAAGTACCGAGATACACCCATCACCAAAGCCAATAACCGTGAGCTCTCCTTCCTACTCCTAGGGGCGCTGATGCTGAGTTTTCTCTGTTCCCTGCTCTTCATTGGGGATCCACAGCTAATAACCTGCTTGCTTCGTCAACCTGCCTTTGGCACCATATTTGTCCTCTGTGTCTCGTGTGTGTTGGCCAAGACTATTATGGTACTCATTGCCTTCAATGCCACCAAACCCAACAGTAACTTGAGAGGATGGGTGGGTCCCCAGGTCCCGATTGTTACAGTTAGTGCTTGTACATTTATACAGGTCCTCATCTGTGTCACTTGGCTGCTGCTCTGCCCTCCCTTCCCAGAGAGGAACATGAAACTGAAGACTGGCATTATCATATGGCAGTGCAATGAATGCTCAGATGTTGCATTCTGGTGCATGCTGGGTTACATGGGACTTTTGGCATGTGCCAGCTTCCTGGTGGCGTTCTTTGCACGCAAGTTACCTGACAGCTTCAATGAGGCCAAGTGGATCACATTTAGCATGCTCGTGTTTCTGAGCGTCTGGCTGTCCTTCATCCCAGGCTATCTGAGCACCCAGGGGAAAAACACAGTCGCTGTGGAGATCTTTGGGATCATCTCTTCTAGTGCAGGGATTCTCATTTGTATTTTCTTACCCAAGTGTTACATCATATTACTGAGACCTGACATGAACACCAGGGAACAGCTTTTAGGGAAAGGTACTGGGAACATAAAGAGGAGAAAGTAAGCATCACACTCCTCCATGCTACATCATGCTGATCCGTTATAAGCGCTAAGCCAGCAGGCGCCACTGAGGGGGATAGCTGGCCACTATCTGGAAATCACCTGTTCACATCTGAGGTAAAAAAGACAAAAAAAAATTGAAAAAAGAAAAGAACAGCACTGAAACTGGGATGAGATGATGAATTTGAAAAGAATAAAAGGTCTGAGGGACCCGCCCCTCCCCCGACGTCATCGCTCACGGAACTGATCCGTTATAAGCGCCAAGCCAGCAGGCACCGTGCGCCGAAGGGGTGCAACAAAGGGGCACTCCCCTTTGTGCACCCCTTCATGCATCCCCTAGTTTTAAATATTCCCCTTGTTATCTTTATTCCTTTGTTAACAATTTTCTATTTTGTAATTGTTTTACATTTCTGACAAAGGTAATGTATGCTTTTTAGTATAATTTGTTGATTGTTCTATGTAACGCTCACAGGCGAAATTATGTTTTTATTGTAAACTGGTGTGATTTGTATTTTATACAGGAATGTCGGTATATAAAAGTTAAAAATAAATAAACAAATAATTGCTGACTGTAGTACAGAGCCAGTAGTCACAATGGTCCTGAAGGAAACTGGAAGATTCTGTAGGTTCTGATATATTATCTTGGATCATTCAACGAGACATAGTACAGGAGCTTTAGAGACCAGACAGATCTCTTTCTTCATCTACGACTCACTCAATATTATTCTTTGCAAATGATCAGATTTAGCCAGATATGTAGTTCTTTTTAGACTTCTCCAGCTATCAGACTGAGCAGAATAAATTGTATTTCACGACTTATCTAGCAAAGCAGCATTTATTTAGACTTATTCAGCTGTCTTACATACCCAGATAAGTCCAAAAAGCTCTAATTAGACAGACAAGTGCCCCCTTTCAGACTTATCCATATAAATGCCACTATTTATCTGGATAAGTCCGAATTTGCACAACTTGTGGTTTTTATGCGAGCATGTTTGCACACATAGGCACTTGTATATTATAATCTGCACTTTTCGTTTGTGCACAGGTTATAAAATGCTGTAGCAACTTTGTGTGTGCCCATATCCACGCTTATATGGGTGCACGCAAGCTGCTTTGAAAGTTATCCTCCCTATGAGTAGGTTGATTAGTTCCTGAAGAATCCACTTAGTGATGCAAAAAAGCAGCACGTAAAGCGTGCATTTACTACAGCTTCGAAGTCTGGAGCTATGCGCTGGTGGTGAAGTGGAGAATGTCAGTGCCAATCCAGGTCAAGAAGGATTGGTGGTAGCTGTTTTAGAGGCAGATATTTAAAACCTGCTAAGTAGATAACATAGATAATTATAGCCTTTTCTCTTTAATCAAATATTCAGATGTTCTTAACCCGCCATGTTTCCAGCTGAATATTTGGCTAAATCTAACCATCAAAACTGGTCCAACTTGATTCGGTGCATCTGGGGTTCCACGGCAAAACTTAGCTGGTTAGTGCTGAAAATCTGGCAGAGTAACTGGTGAAAGGGAGAGTTTACCAAATGCCTCGTAGTCCCCATTCACTTCCCTTTACCCTCTCCTGATTTCAAAGAAAGAGCCCTGCTGTTCCCATCCTCTTCCGCCCAACCTTTAATCTTCTTTCCTTAGATGGGAGCGGGCAGGGGATCCCAGGGCTTCTCCCACCAGCTTTTAAAAATATTCTGAAGGAAGAGAGAGGGAGGGAGTTTAGTTTGGGGGTTCACTAAGATCTCACTGCACCTATAGACTGCAGGTCACGCTTGCAAGACTGCTGTACTACATTCGGTCAAAACTGTGGAGCGAGCTACCATTGCAGTTGAGGACAGAAACAGATCTTGAACTGTTTAGAAGGGGAGTGAGAACATGCTTCTTCTCACAAGCTTATCCATAATAATTGTGTGGCGCATGGTTTTAGACTTATTGCAATATCACTTATGGGACTACTGCATAGGAAACTGTCTTTGTTGTGAGTCTAATGTGTTGTTCCTGTATGTTTGATGGGCCTATCTGTGTAACTTATAAGCTCTTGTAACTCTTAATCATCTCTAACAAGCAGCCTCTTCCAGCTATCCCCCTCTCATATGCATCTACATCTTTCTCCTCACACACTCGCAACCTAGGTGTCCTCATTGATAACCATCTCACTTTCAAACCATTTATTAACTCTATCATAAAGGACTGCTATTTTAAGCTACAAACGATAAAAAAAACTCAGACCATTGCTACACTTTTCTGATTTTCGTACAGTTCTTCAGTCTATTATCCTTTCTAAAATAGACTACTGTAACGCCCTCCTCCTTGGCGTCCCCTCAACGCACACCAAACCGTTACAACTATTACAAAACGCCGCTGCACGTATTCTGGCAAACTCTAAAAAAAAGGGACCACATTACGCCCACGCTTATCGAACTCCATTGGCTCCCAATACCTTCACGAATACTTTACAAAGCACTCTCCCTCATCCATAAAAGTCTGTTAAATGCAAAACTCAACTGGTTCAACCCCCCTCTCCTCCCCCGCACTTCCAATAGACCTACTCGCCCAGCCCTCCAAGGAACCCTCCGTACACAATCAATCAAATCTATCAAACTCTCCTCCACCATGAGCAGAGCATTTTCCCTTGCTGGCCCCACCATATGGAATTCCCTACCTCCTGATATATGCATTGAGACCTCTACTTCTAAATTAAAAAAAAAACTTAAAACTTGGTTGTTCCGGCAAGCTTACCCCCTTTCCCCTCCCCCCCCCCCATAAAAATACCTAACAGCAATCGAGTAGTTGACCTGTTACCGCCTCCTTCGAATATGATTAAGAATGCATTAAGAACGCTGGCTCCTGTACATTGTATTTTATTGTATTATAGTTGTCGTATTCATTGTTATGCCCCTCAGCATTATTTATAGTTCCTGTTTCTGTAAATGCATATGATACCCCCATATTTAGTTCCCAGTCTTAAAACATATATATTTGTTAACACACTTTTCCCCCTTATGTTTCATTTGTTACTTGTCTTACGATTGTTATTTGTAAGGGCCCCGCCCAAAAGTTATTTTTTTTATGTAAACCGATACGATGTGCAAACGGCTATCGGTATAGAAGAGACTATAAATAAAATAAAATAAATAAATAAATAATAAATAAAAATAACTTGGAATCCACATTGGCCACAAAGTCTGAAATTGTGGAATATAAGTTTATAGATAAACAAAAATAAAAATAAATCTTGCACCGGCCCTATTAAAGGATCTAAACGCATAGCCGTAGCAACCATGTTAACGGAACGTACATGAACAAACTGTCCTGAGCTTGGAACGTTCCCATGCCCTGAGTATGTCACAGCGAGCAGACACATCTGAACACCATCCAATAAGTAAGATACATTACTAATACTTATATTACATTTGTGCTCAAGGTTTTTGGCCTCCCAGCACAATTTAGCCTGGCAATTTCAACTTCTCCGTTTCACTTATTTTTTTCAGTAATAATTTCAATTCATCCTGCATGGATTGTGACAGTGAACTCGGAAGGAGTCTCATTGGGGGCCCGTTCACTAACAGAGTGCATTCTAGGCCTGCCTAGCATACACAAAACATAGCATGCGGTATACTAATGGTGTAAAGTGCATACTAAACCAGTCCTTCCCCAGTAGAACCCCATGCTACCAGGTGCATGCTAACATTAGAGCACACATGCCCTTAAATAAGGCAACATCGTATGCAAATTAGGCTTTAGCAGGCCTGCATGAAGTAGCATGGTCTGCTGTCCTCTGCACAGAGCCAGATTAAGACATGCCAAGGCCCTCAGCTATGCCGCACAGCATTACCAAAGATGAGGCCCTAAGATGAAGCCTAGGTAACTTTTCCGAAAATTTGTTGCTGCCTCCACACCTTCTTTTCCACAAGCCTGCTTAGGCATCATACCTAATGCCTACTTCATAGCAGGTATAGCAGTTTAAGGTGGTAATTTTATGACAGGATGCGTAAATAAAAAAATCTTTAGACTTTGCACTAAGTTACAAAGCAAAGTATGCCCATACTTTCACTTTGAAAGTTATCCCAGTATGGATGTAAATACAAATCCTTCCCCAACAATCCCCCAAGGAACGTCTTCCTCCTACTGCGGGTAAAAGTAGGCACATACATGCCCTACACGTGCAGTTTTGCCCACAAACAGGGCGGGCAATTTTATAAAAGCCCGTTTCCATACTTGAAGCACTGTTTTACCTGTGAAAGGGACTTCGACAGTTACCCTTGCTTTTTAACTAGCACATTTTCTCTCAAAATCCCTCAACCTAACACTTCTCGTTAAACCTGTTCACACACGGATCAGGGTCCTCGTTCTCCTGTGGAAAAGTCAATCCAGGATGACAGGTTTATTTACCTCTTTAAAACAGAGACCGCTTTCCCATCTAAAATTAGTTGTCCCAAGCAGTGTACAACAGTAAGGCATTCGTCACAATAAAACAAAACATTCAAATGCTAAGCTTCCATAAAACATGAGTTCTCTTCCTTAAGCAGCAACCAGGTCTTCAGTTTCTTCCGAAATTTTAATAAGTCCTGTTCCTCCCTGATCTCAAATGGGAGCCCATTACATAATTTAGGAATGAACATGGGAAAAGCTCTATTAAGGAGCCTAACCTGTCAGAATGCACAGAGTGGGGATACTCCCCACTCCACAGATGCATCAGAAGCACCGCCACAGGGGTCCTGGATGGGCAGCCCTCTCCCTCTCAACTCCAGAAAAACTAGGGACAGTTTTTTTTTCCCCTTCCCCTTCCCCAAGCTCCAGACTCCTTCAGAAAGATGAGAGGTTGGACTTCTCTGACTCTCCACTCCAAATCTGTCTCAAGAGACAAAGAGACGGGCTTCCTCTCCATCCTCTTACTCTTAGGCCTCACTTTCTCACCAGAGTCTTCTCGGGCTTCTCTGACCAAAACCCAGGACTGAACCACTCTGGCCACTCCTAGAGGGGAGTGCCATACAGAATGGTACAGTCCATTCACTACTCCACTAATATCAATTTGTCCTGCTTTACATTTCTATTTGCAAATTGGTGCAAAGGCTACAAGTAGAAAGCACTCATGGAATGTGACATAATGTTAAACGTTGCCCCCATTGGTAGAGTTTTAGAATGTAGTTTGTATGGAAAATTTTCAGACATCTATCTGAAGGGGCTGTTGTGCAAATGATCCTCCTATCAAAGCAGCTATAATTACTTTTGCAGAAAGGTGCTGGTTCAGGGGCAGGGTTCAGATGGGACCCAGAAATTACACATGGGGATTTTATTTTGAATAATTATTTTGAATAATTTCTGTTTCCTGTAAAGAATGCATGAAATCTGCGCCAATGAGCCACATATAAAAATTCACTTGCGGGTCGCCTGCCATCTCCCCATCCTATCTCAAAATTGCAAGCTACATTTTTTAGAGAAGATAAGCAAAACACATTTTTTACACAAGTTTCATGGTCTGGGCCCCTCTATAATCTTGTGCTTCAGATCTAATCTCTGGCTTTGGTCAGTTACCTCTGGCAGGTCTCTTTATTTCACTGTTCTTCATTTAAGACATAATAACCATCATTGAGTTTTTAATAATAATTTAAATAATGCAATAATGTTATTCCTTCCACCCTCTGCTCACTGGAACCTTTCATGCCGTTTAGGCAGAAGAAAATGCGTCCCATCACTCAGTCCAGACACGGCTCTCCTTCTGAATGATCAGCTTAGTTGGGATGCAACACAAATCCTAATTGTTAATGAGATTCTCATCATCATTAAGGGCCTTACACATCCCCTACCCTCTGTGAGCCTCAGCTTTGCACCTTTCTGAGTTCATTTTCATAATCTTATGGAGTCAGCAATGAATAATGACTCCCTTCATTCTCCGATGGGATCTA
This sequence comes from Rhinatrema bivittatum, assembly GCF_901001135.1. Lineage (NCBI taxonomy): Eukaryota > Metazoa > Chordata > Amphibia > Gymnophiona > Rhinatrematidae > Rhinatrema > Rhinatrema bivittatum. Next base: position 16,027,092 of record NC_042630.1, read on the forward strand.
GAAAAAATGAGAGACAATTGCAATTACAGGATAATTCCCTCCGGAGGGAGATCTCGCCCTGTCAGAGAATGGGGAGAAATGAGTATAAAGGCAGGCAGGATCCGGGGGCTGTCACCACTGTGGTGATTCATCGGGACCTGGAGGTACACCAGAAAGACTCCGACAGATCAAACCCTACAAGGATACGGCCAAGAAATATTGATTTCAGGTACTTTAGCAACATCTCCCATTTGTTTCTGGTGCAGGTGTTGTTCTGCTTTTACAGCACGCTTGTTTAAAAGATCTGTTTGTGTTGTCATAATGGCGATTTAAAAATGACAAACAGGATAGCGGCACCTCACTAATTCTTGACCTGGAAAGCTCAAACCTCAGTAATTTGGGTGCTCTATAAGGTGCCACCAACCTCCTTGTCATATTTCTTACCCCAAAATTTTTAAGTTTTGAAATAATAATTCATCAATAAACCAAACATATATTTTTAAACCTACTCTAAGTTTATAGAGGGACAAAAAGTGCCATCACATGCTGGACCCAGCATTCAAACATACATAAGAGTCAGATCTTTTGCAATCCTTGGTGCTAATTTTTCAGTCTCATCTCCAAAGGTGCTTGAACAGATAAACGTCACTAATTTCCAATTCAAACTTCTTAAACGTTGAAGAAAACAAGCAGTATTACAAAAACTCGTTACTTATCTAACACAGCAATGATTCTGCTTCAGGGGAGCTGCTGGGCTCCATGGTCTCTAAATGCCACTACTGCGTGTCAGTCTTCATAACGGCTGATTCTAAACAAACAAAGGCACGCAGCCGTTACTGTGGAATTATCTAAAGCTAAACCATTTAAGAAGACCCGGGAGAGAGAATGCGGTCGTGTAGTAACTGATGATGCAAGGACTGGAATCTTTAAAGCCTTTGGAAGGGCAATAGTTAGAAACCTGTTCAAGATGATATTATACTGCCGTTAGACTAAATAAGGTGGGAATTAAGGATTCTGACTTGTGATGGCAGAATTGTAGTGGCATTGGGTCTTTATGTCATGTGTGGTGGTACTGCTGATAATCCAGATTTTCTGGACAGAGGTTGGGTCATGGATTCATGAGGTGGAGGGACAATTGCTGCCAGCAGGACCTGTAATATTGTTGCTGAGTTCTTCAGGAGGAAAAGCTCCTTTTCAATTTAGAAAGTTGAACCTTTTAATTAGCCACATGATGGTGCCAGTAAGAAGAATAGCAAGTCACTGAAACAGACCGACTGTGCCCCCTCGAGAAGCTATGGAATATGAAAGCAGTGCAACAGCTAAACCCAAACAATAAAAGAGAAATACTGTAACGTTAGTGAAATTTGGAAGCCATTTCTGGAATGGAATAGGAAGATGGGAGTTTCTGTCTTGGTTGATTGAGTATGGCTCCTCCCGATCAAAGTATTCTGGGATAATACACAGCACTGGACACATTTTCAAAGGGATTACATGCATAAAATTAGCATATACATACCTAAGTAGCTTATGCTTGCTTATATGCAATCTTATAAGCATCACATATACCCACATAGGTTCAGTTCTGCGTGCACTTTTAAATGCACTAAAAGGGGAGGTCTAGGGGATTTCCTGTGCACGGCTAAGTTACGGGCGTAAGTTGCTGTTTTAGAAGAGACTCACACAAGTACATTTGGTGACTTCTTTGCACTATTTTACGCCTGCTAATTATCTCGTGCAATTGATACCGGGTTTGTCTGTTTTTTAATGTTGAATGGGTGAGAGGTCTGTGTGAACTGGGGGCACTTCAGGGTGTAGAATTAGGAGGGTCTCGATGAGCTGGAGAAGGACTGGGTGAACTGGTGGAGGAATGGGGAAACTGGTACTTTCAGTAACGTGCTCATGTTTTAAAGTACCCAGACTTCCAAGCGTAAATCAGGGTTTTATGTAAGTTATATTTCATTCTGTGCATAGTATATATTTGCCTCTGTTATTAAATAGTTAGGAAAAGTACGTGCTTTCAGTAAATCGCAGCTTTTCATGCGTAAGCAAGCACACGCATATTTTATAATCAGCGCACACCTGATATGCGCTTGTTATAAACTGTTGCAGTAGATCTCCGCGTGGCCTTATACATGAATATAAGGGGCCGCGCTGAGTTGTTTGAAGGTTATCCTCCCTATGAGGAATGTTTATTTTATTTTAATTTATTGTATTTTAATTTTATTTTAAATGTATTAAATTAATGTGAATTTTCCTTCCAGCAAGTTGTTCAGGAGGGTGGGAGGAGGCGTTAATTTGCTGAAATGTTTCGCTGTTATTTTATCTTCAAAAACACTATTGCAAGAAAAAAAAGAAAGCTAAGGGTGAAAAAGAGAAAGAGAGACTGAGAGATGCTTTCTGTCTTGGTGTGTGAGATCTTGCTTTCACATTCCATGAAATCACTGTTTTTGATATTCTGTATTATCTTTTGATATTCTAGCCATGAAAGAAAGAGCCAGAGACTTCAGGTATTTCTTTGCCAAAACATGTATTTAATTATTTTTTTGATTTATTTTTATTTATTTCGCAAGTAGGGGTAGGTTTGATATTGGACGATAGTTGTTCAGGTCATCTGGGTTCAGGTTCTTTCTTTTCAGAACTGGTCTGATTGTTGCTGTTTATATATATGCAATTTATATTTATTTATATTTTTATATTTATATTTATATTTTTAAATGTTTATTTATTTATTTATTTATTCTTAACTTTTATATACCGACATTCTTGTATAGAATACAAATCCCACCGGTTTACATTAAACATAACTTCGCATGGGAGCATTACATAGAACAATTAAATGCAATTCCTCTAGATATTTCTTTTGGGGGGGGGGAGAGATGAGGAGAAGGGGAGAGGGGGATATTGGTCTTTGCTATCTGGACCTGATCTGCCAAGGAATACTCATTATATGCAGAATACGTGGAAGTGATCTGTTCCCACACACCAGAGTTTGCACATAAGAAGACTGAGATACATTTCCCAATGTATTCCTGAGCCCTTGTGATTGTCTTGGGTGTTTCCACTGATTATTAACATTTCCTCAGCCTGCCCCGTGTGCCAGACTGCATCCTGGCACTTCTTGGATCACTGGCTCTGCTGGCGATGCCCCCTCCTTTCTACTGTGCTCTCTCCCTGTCCACGGGCTGCACCGTGCAGAGGAAAAGAACGCTTGCTCAGTGAACTGCAGCTATTCATGTGAAAGCAAGCATACGCCTGTTTTATAATCAGTGCATTCCTGATACGCGCTGGGTATAAACTGCTGCAGTAGATCTCTGCGCGACCATATACGCGGGTGTCCGGGGCCGCGCGCAGTTGTTTGAAATTTATCCTCCCTACGAGGAATTTTGATTCTATTTTAATTCATTTTATTTTTATTTAATTTATAATTTAATGTGATTTTTTTTTCTTGGAGATTCCCTATTTTGATGCATTGATTAATTGTTTTGCTGAAATGTTTTATTGTTATTTTATCAATTAATCTTTAAAAAAAACCCCATTCTTTCCCAAGATAAAAGAAGCTATACCGGTTTCCCTTCTATAGACATACATTCTGAATGAGAGACTGGGAGATGTTTTCTATATTGACCTGTGAGATCTTGATATAAATTATAAACTTATTAACTCTTCATATTCTAGCCATGAAAGAAAGATCCAGACACTTCAGGTATAACTTTGCCAACACATATGCAAATTGTTACACCAATGAAGTGGCTTTATTTTAGAGGGGGGGGAAGACTGGAGAAACGTAAGTTTTATTGGCTTCAGTCATTGCTAGCTGGATGTGATTCGCCAAGGAGCCCATTCAACTAGAGATCAGTCTAGTAACAGCTTTGGAGGTTCCTGAATCAATTGCTCACCTTGGCTCTCTCAGAACCGAAAAGCAGAAAAGCTGGGAAACAGATTATATCCTCTCATCCAACTGCTGCAGGCAGAATATTTATTTTAATGACATCACATGCATGCATTCGGGTGTTATATGCAACCGGTATAGCCAGTATACTTCTGTCATAGCTAAAACTATAAATTAGGGCCATAACCACCTAATAACACTTAAAATTCTTCTTCATATGCCTAAAAATGTGGGAAACAGTGAAATGAACTACCTTACTCTTCACATATAATAAAGACAAGTGCTCTTACTATGATAAAGAGTTTTAAACAACCCCTTGCACAAAGGAAGATGGTGAGAATTTTTCCTGTGAACTTCTGAGCCCTTGTGATTGTCTCGGGTGTTTCCACTGATTATTACTATTTCCTCAGCCTGTCCCATAATCCAGACTGCATCATGGCACTTCTTGGGTTGATGGTTCTGCTGGCGATGCCCCCTCCTCTCTTCTGTGCTCTCTCCCTTTCCTCGGGCTGCACCCTCCAGAACCAGAAAGAGGTGGGCTTCGTGCAAGATGGGGACATCCTGATTGGAGGAATAATTCCTGTACACGTCAGCTGGCTGAAACCAGACAATCATGATCCCTGCGATACGTAAGATGTCTACTTTTCATGTTCACCTTAAGTCTTCTGCACTGTTCTAAAAGTCTTCTGGCTGTGTAAGGATGATCCCTGAGGGTGCAGTGCTTTGCATATCTCTGATCTCTGATTTTACTTGGATTCTACTTTACCTTCTATCCCTTTCAAAATGTTGCTCATGAACATATTGAATATAACGGATCCCAAATCTGATCCTTGACGCTCTCGGCATAAAGCTGTTCTCTTTTTTTAAGTGAAGTGCCCCAAGGATCATTTTTGGGACCGTGACCTCTGTGTATTTCTACTCTAAGACTTCTAGCACACATCTGCCTCAGTTTGCTGGATATAAACCACATTGTTTGACTCAGTCAGTTGCTTTTCTTTGTAAATTGAAATTTTCCCCTTTGTAATTTTCTTTCATTGCATTATCAGACTCTCACCTTGTCTTCGTTTAATGATGTCAGAAGCAATTAACTTGCACTTCAGAAATCAGTCAAAGATCTCCTACTACTAAGGATTATCTATTTTTATAATGGTGCAAGACATACAAGTTAGGGTCACAGGTAACTAATTAACCTGCAGCACACTGTTATAGATAGGGCCTGGAACTCCTACTTTCTAATGGGAATTGAGATGAGTAAGCCAAGAATGCAGTTTGATAGAAGACAACAAAAAATGAGATTACAAACTTGGCAGATATAATCTGGAAATCATAACAAAAAAACATAAAGGCTTCAGACAACCAAACATGATTATTACACGCATATCACTGGACACACCACCTGAGTGTGGCATTCTCTTTGCTCCTCAGATTAGACACTAAGGCATATAGTTCGATGCAAGCCTTGGTGTTTTCCATCAACGAAATCAACCAAGATCAAGCCCTCCTTCCCAACATCAGCCTGGGCTTTCAGATCTATGACACCTGCTACTTAATCACTAGAGCTCTGAGGGGCACTGCATGGATGCTGACAGGGCAGGAGAAGCCCATCTTGAACTACCGTTGCCAAAGCCAGGCCTCATTGGTGGCCATCATTGGAGAACGTAGTTCTACATTCTCCATTCCAATGGCAAGAGTCCTGGGACTTTACATGTTCACCCAGGTAAGACTTGGCCTCCTTATCTGAAATCGGCAACTAGGTTAGTGGTATGGCAATAATGGTGGTTGCGAAGACCAAGACTCCTAGAAATACTCATAGACCAATGAACAAGTAAGAAAAATTGAGCCCTTCGGCTTATTCATAAGACCAATTTTACCAATGGCAGAGAACAGATAAAATAAAAGCTGTTTGAGAACAAAACCCACTGAGCTATCTCAAAAGACAGTTCCTTCAAAATGGTCAGACTCCTTTTATTTCCAGGTTCAGATTGTCTCTTGATGCTTTTAACAATAGTTAACATAAAACTGAATAAAGGCACCAATTCAATGATGATGATGATGATGTTAATCTAAATAATATTGGAATTACATAAAATTCTCAGCCTGCTTCTGTTGTAGGAAAACTGACACTGCTTCTCTTTCACTGAACCTTCTGCTCTTTCAGGTAAGTTATTTCTCAACAAGTCCAGATCTGAGTGACAAGTTCCAGTTTCCATCCTTTTTCCGGATGCTTCCAAGTGATAACATTCAGGCGCTGGGACTGGCCCAGATGGTGGCTCACTTCAGCTGGGAATGGGTGGGGCTGCTGTCCAGTCCAACTGACTATGGGACTCTTGGATCGCAGATTTTGAAGGTGGAGCTCTTAAAGCTTGGCATCTGCATTGCCTTTCATAAAACATTCCCAACAGATTCCAAACCCAAGGATCTCATGCTCATCTTTGAGGTGATCAGGAAATCATCTGCCAAAATCATACTTGTTTATTCTTCAGTCTCTTATTTGCTACCTGTTGTAGAGGAGCTATCCAGAGCAAACATTACTGGCAAGCTATGGATTACCTCTCACGGTTGGTCAAGCAACTTCTACTTCATAAAAAGAGAATACACTCATCTTTTGAGTGGCACCATTGGATTTGCAGTTCATGAAGGTGAGATGCCAGGATTCAAAGAGTTCCTCCTCAAACTTCATCCTTCCACATCTCCACATGACATATTTATCAAACCACTATGGAAGGAGATCTTCAGGTGCCAATGGCCCAACTCAGAGAACAACTTGACCAACTTGGATGTCAGCCTACCCATATGCACAGGCGCTGAGAAGCTGAAGGAGTTTAATGGTAAAATTCCACGTGAATTTGACATGAGCGCCAGCTACAATGTCTACAATGCAGTTTATTCTGTGGCTCATGGCCTTCACAACATGCACACCTGCGTGCTGGGGGAAGGGCCCTTCGTCAATCACACATGTGCTGACATAAGGGATTTCAAACCATGGCAGGTAAGAAACAGCAGTAACTGCAATGTTTCCATGGGGAGGACAATTTTCAAAACAATTTACACAGGCAAAAAAGTGTTTTATCTGTGCTAATCATATGTTTGAGAACTGCCTGTCCTCAATGTGGCTAAGTGTCCATGTGCTCATCCACAACACCAGTACTTTTAGCCACAATGAGAGGAGGAATTTCTGGTAGGGTATCATGGGGATCTCTGGGCTTGGCAATCAGGGTTGCCCCGGAGAAAAGGTGCCTGGGAGGCAAGGTTGAGGCATGGTAGTGGAGATTAGAGGCTGTAGAAGAGCCAGGAGAGATACACAGAACAGGAACACAAACTGTACACAAGCAGGACATTGTAGACAGGACTGTGAAGCAGGAACATTTTTAAGCAGGAATGCTGGAACATGAATATAACTGCAGGAATGTTGGGACTAGATACTTAGACAAGAACAATGCTAGGAAATCAGGGCCTGAACAGATAACTATTCCACAGGGCAAACACCAAGAGGATTGTTGGACATTCTGGGTATGCCTTATATACTGCTGGGAATATGGGGAACACCTAATGCTAGTCCAATTGGAATAGTGCAGGGCCATGTATGACTCTCCCAGGAAACAAGACAAATATACCAAGATGCTCGGGAAAGCCAGCAGTCTTTCCAGCCTTGCATCAGGTTCACCAACTGGAAGTCTCAGAATCATGGGTTTAGATAATGTTGATCCTGACATAGGGCAGTGCTTTTGTTTGAAATGACATAGGAAATGTGAACAACAAAGCTTTGTTTATTTCATGCCCATAATTAAGAGGTGATTTAAGAAATTCCTGAACCCCCTTCTATAATAACTTCTCTCAATGGTCTTCCAGAACAAAAAGACCTTTAAGTTCCAGTCTATTTCATTTGTAAATATAAAGACAACTGAAAGCTGCTAGTGAATGGGTACCATGTTATATTCTATTACCCCGCAAGCAACACACAAGAGTAAAGCAAGAGAGACAGGAAACAGACAACAGTGATATAGAACAATCATCCATAAGGTGGCATCAATCTCTAAGCTAACATCTGTAATATCTCCATTTTCTTTGTTCAATGTAAAATGTCCTACAGATTAAAGCTCTTAGAAAGCACTGAGTGTCAATCAATGTGAGTGTAGATATGGCCTTTCTGGGCATGCAGTTGCTGATCTCTGTCTTGCATCAGTGGACAGGTACCTCTCATGCGTGGTCCCAAACCTCCAACAGGTGTGCCTCCCCGCTCAGGGTGTCCATTCATACTGTTCCAGATAGATCCTCTGCTTTCCATACTTGGGCATCTACTTGCACAGGAGGAATTGCTTGGTGCTTTATCTGAGCAGTGTATATTCTGTCCATGGCACCCTTCTGAAGCTGGCTGATCAGCCACTCATAGATCCACATGATTACAGTGATTGAGAGTTCCTTCATTTTCTACCAGATAGAACCAGGGTGTGACCTTTTGCATGCAGATATCTAGCCTCAAATGGTTCATTTGACCTACCGGTAATGATTTCATGTGGAATGGACTCACCAATACTCAACAATGCAGATCCGTGACAGATACATCATAGTTTGACTTAGACCTAGATAACACTAAGATCTGCAAAAGAGTGGACACGCATGAAGGAATGGAAAAAATGAGAAATGACCTAGAAAAACTGGAGAAGTGGTGAAAGATTTGTCAGTTGGGATTCAATGCCAAGGAGTGCCTAGTCAGGCATTTGGAGCACGGCAATTCAAAGGAGTTGCATGTTTTGTGGGGTGAAAGACTTATGTGCAGTTTGTGCACAAACATAAAGGTGATAGTATCTGATGAACTGAATGTGGCAAAGCAATGTGACAAGGTTGTGCTAAGGCTAGAGGGCTGCAATGAAAGACACATAACCAGCAGGAAAAAGGAGGTGACAATACCACTGTATAGATCCTTGGCAAGGCCTCACCTGGAATACTGTGTTTAGTTCTGTATACTTAATCTAAAAAAGGATAAGGACAGAATGGAAGCGGTCCAGAGAAAGGTGATCAAAATGGTGTGGGATCTGCATGGAAAGCCATATGAGTTGAGATTGGAGGACATATTAATATGTACATCCTAGCAGAGAGAAGACACAGGGGAGAAATGAAACAGACATTCAAATTCTAGAAAGAAATTAACAATGTGCAAAAATCAAATCTTTTCCAATGGAAAGGAGGCTACAGAACTAGAGGTCCCGATATGGAACTCTGAGGGGAAAGACTGTCAGAAAATACTTCTTCACAGAGAGGGCATTGGAAGCATGGAGTGCCCTCCCAGAAGAGGTGGCGAAGACGATATTGGTAATGGAATTAAAAAGGACGTGGGACAAACACAGAAAATCCCTGCTGTCTAGAGAATGGAAATGAAGAATTGGGGTAACTTTACTACCAGACCTAAAATTCACATTTCTGCTTGGGGGTAGCCTGCACGGAGCAGCAGTTGTATTACCCTTAAAATAATAATAATTATTATAATTTCAATTTGATTTCTTTTTTTTTAAAGAACTTGCTGGGCAGACTGGATGGACAATTTTGCTCTTTATCTGCCATCATGCACTATGCTACTATGTTACTTGCCTCTTGTGTCACAGCTTTTCTAATACACCTTGTATCACACAGGGCTACTGGCAATGACGTCTTTAGTCTCATTCACATTCTCGCTGTGCTGGATCGCAATCTATGCCTTCCATTGGTTTGTTTCTCCAATGTCAATGTCTGTGTCTAAGTTTCTATCCCTGAATAGCCAGTATTACATTATGGTAGTTGGCACTTCTTCCATCTTCTCCGGCCAACTATTCAGGACCACAAATTTCAATACTTGCACGGTTTCATCTCCTGCAGTGTGCTGTATGATGTGACGTAGACTCTGGTCAGTGACATTCAGACAATCTGCTTGATTTTACATCCATAGTTTGTGGAATATTCATTATGGGGTAGGTAGGTTTTAAAAACATACACGTGTGCATGCATGTTATTAAATACGGGGTGGAATGCGTAAGGGGGAGGTTTGAAAAATGCAATTTTCGTGCGGCAACGCATCGCGGTTTTCCCCAGTTCCCTCCCAGTCCGCTCCAAGTAAGGAGCAGACTGGGAAGGAACTTCCCTATCCCCCCTGCCCATTCTCCCTCCCCCTGTTCTCCCTGACCCCTTAAGAGGCCCTATCTTTTTTTTTTTCCCTTTGTTTTAGAACTTACCCCAACTCCTTAGCTGGTGTAAGTTGCTCATGCCGGCAGGCTGTCGGCGCACGATCCCCTGGCACAGCGGCAAATGGCCACTGTACCGGCTGCCTCCAGCTCCATCCACCCCACTCCCTGGACCGCCACTTTTCTTCGGCCCGGCTCTTGTGCATGTAACAAGAGTTATGCGCGCAGCTGGCCATTTAAAATTGGGCCGTATGTCTCTAACTTTATCCAGGTCTGCTTTCAGTCCTTGTGAGGACAAGATGTGACCATGTAAGCAGAATCCTTCCCCTTAGCTTCACCTGCCTTCATCAATCCATTAGGGCCGATAGCTTTTCATCACGGTCATACTCTATTTCCTAATCAAAGTCCACCATAGCCCATGAAGAGGATGTCATCTACTATTGACTCAATGCCACTGAATCCTGCTAACAGTTTGTGCTGCTTATGCTGATACACCTCTGATGCTTTCAAGACTCCAAATGGTAGTTTGATGGTAGCTGCACAACTCTTGCTAAACTTTCCTCTTGTAGCAGAGGTTTTGGGGTATTTTTACATTTTTAAACCCTCCCTATCTGTTTATTCCCCTATTTTCGGATTGGTCTTGCTGAGCTATAAATATTGATTTGAGCATGCTCAGAGCAAGTTATCTGTTTGGTTGGCCTTTAGTCCAGTTGGATTTTGTTTCAAATTTCACAGTTTTGAGAAAGTAAGCTTTTGGAGCTGCCCCAGTAGGCTTCACAGTCTACAAAAAGGGGACAGTATCTTATATCTTAAGGAACCCTCATAGAGAGTTGGATGACTTTTTGAGTCTTGACCAGTTCCCCTCCAGTAGGGCATATCTACCTGCTTGAAGGGACTGGATTGTAGTTTGTTCATTGCCCATTTAACAGTGGGGCTAAGCATTTTTGTGAGAAGTTGAGGAATTCAGAATTTTGAGGAGAATTTTTTCTGATTTTTCTTCACTACTAGTCTATGCCAATTGAGGAGGAGAATTTCCCTATCCTCTATGGGGAAGGAATTTTGGATATTGCTTCAGAGTCAAAGAGAAGAGTAGAAAGAAAAAAAAAACAATGGATAAAAAAACAGTTCTGCATAGTTGGCTCATGAATAAAATGAGAAGCTTGGGAGCAGACGCCAAGGTAGTGGAGTAGATTGCAAATTAGTTGATTGACTATTATGCATGGACCAGGAGAGGGGCTTTGGGGTAACAGTGTGGCACATTTAAAACTAATCGGAGAAAGTTCTTTTTTACTCAACGCACAATTAAACTCTGGAATTTGTTGCCAGAGAATGTGGTTAGTGCAGTTAGTATAGCGATGTTTAAAAAAGGATTGGATAAGTTCCTGGAGAAGTCCATTACCTGCTATTAATTAAGTTGACTTAGATAATAACCACCGCTATTACTAGCAACGGTAACATGGAATAGACTTAGTTTTTGGGTACTTGCCAGGTTCTTATGGCCTGGATTGGCCACTGTTGGAAACAGGATGCTGGGCTTGATGGACCCTTGGTCTGACCCAGTATGGCAGGTTCTTATGTTCTTAAAGGCAGTGAAGCAATCTGACAAGGCAATAGCTAAAGCTAGAAGGATGCTGGGCTATGGAGAGAGAGGAATAACCAGTAGGAATAAAGAGGTGATAATGCCCTTGTACAAGTCCTTGGCGAGGCCTCACCCACAGTACTGTGTTCAATTCTAGAAACCATATCTCAAAAAGGATAGAGACTGAATGGAAGCAGTCCAGAGAAAGGTACCAAAATGGTATGGGGTCGATACCGGAATGCTTATGAGGAGAACAGGTGCAGGGGAGATATGATTTAGACTTTCAGATACCTGAAAGGTGTTAATGATACATGAATTTCAAAACTTTTACATTGGAAAGGAAGCTGTAGAACTGGGATCATGCAATGAAATTCCAGTGAGGGACAACTCAGAACCAACATCAGAAATATTTCTTCACAGAGAGGGTGGTGGATACCTAGAATTCCCTCTCAGAAGAGGTGGTGATGATGAAAACATTAATGAATTCACAAGGGCGTATGATAAACACTGCAAATCCCTAGAGGCTAGAGGTTTGAAATTTAGAAAAGGGTGCATAGGGGTAACCTGCACGAAGTGTCAGTTACTACTCTCAGCAGAAGGCATTGAGTTAACTGCATGGAGCAACAGTTACCTCCATAAATAACTTGCTGGGCAGAATACATGGACTATTCGGACTTTATCTGCTATTATTACTTTGTTACTATTTTATGTTACTATGAAACCAGAGCACTAGGGATTTTAATTATTTTGTTGATGATGGAGATGTTTGTCATTTTAGAATGGATTCTATTCTTTAAGTTAAAGAAAACCTGATTTTTGCTGGACACCATCCCAGTCTGCTGTATGAGTTTTTCCATATGGTTCCTGGCTGCTGAAGAATACTATCAGTTAGTACTACCACCATACACCATCCAGGGCCACGGAGGCTAGACCTCCTCCCTTCCGGTGATCCCCTACACCCACGGCTGAAGGCTGCTGTTACGGAATAGTGATTGATCCGGACGTAAAGATTGGCCCTGGTACTTTGCAGTAGGCCCCTGCATTATGGATGCCCAAACCAAGATGGGGTTACAGTAATTGAGGGGGGTTCAGAAGATTGCGATGAGACTGCTTTTCTCATCTAACTTACATTGCAGAAAAGCTTCCCGAGCATCAACAAGCATAGGCACTTGAGCCTTAGACAGCTTGGGCCAGATTTTCAAAGGGGTATGCGCGGGGGGCGTGTTGGGGGGCGTGTCACGGCCGGTGCGTCATCGGGGGAGTGGCCGTGGCCTCCGGACCAGCCCCGGGACTGGACCCTGATGCGCCGGCGGCCAGCCCAACGTGCGCAAGTTACCCCTGCTTTGAGCAGGTGTAACTTGTACAACAAAGGTAGGAGGGGATTTAGATAGGGCCGGGAGGGTGGGTTAGGTAGGGGAAGGGAGGGGAAGGTGGGGGGAGGCCGAAGGAAAGTTCCCTCTGAGGCAGGCTGCGCGGCTCGGCGCGCACAGGCTGCCGATTTTGGGCAGCCTTGCGCACGCCGACCCCGGATTTTAATGGATACGCGCGGCTACGCACGTATCTATTGAAATCCCGCGTACTCTTGTTCACGCCTGGTGCGCGAACAAAAGTATGCGTGTGCGCACATTTATAAAATCTACCCCCTTGTGTAAGACATCTTCAAGTGTTAACATCTTGTGGTGAGATCTCCTCAGTGCTAGGTTTAGAAACTTTGGATCAATACAAATCCTCAATCTTTATGGCTTCCTTACTACAATCATGTTAGCTATCTAGTCAGTCAACTCAGTCACCAAAGCAATTATCAGCCTTTTGCCTATCCAGCTATGCTTTTAACCTTGGCTTTATGGCAGCTGGCATAATGCGTGGAACACATTGGATTGGTGAAATACCGGAAGTTCATAATGACTTCTGGAACAGATTCCACTGGTTCATGAGATATATCATCATATACATTGATCAGCTATTGTTTCAAAGTGTGCACTCCTTGGCTATAACAAGAACTAGTTTATCCTGAATCAGTTCATCATTCAGTGCGCCATACTCACACGTCACTGCATTATCTCTCAAGTTGTCAATGGATTCACCACTCCCTTGTTTACAGCAGCTCAATATATATCTTTTATATATTACATTTTTTGCAGGCGTGAAGGATGGCTTTTGTATCCTCTCTCTATTCCTCAGTAAGACTCAAATTGTGCTTAGAAACATAGTGGTATTCAGTACCCATCACCCTCTTCAGTGTAGCTGCCTGGACTTTGGCTGACTTCTTGCCTGTGACTAGAGCGTAGTCTTTAAATCCAGTAAAGAAATTTTTGCAGTTGCTACTTAAATCACCACTAACCATGTTTTGTTTTGTTTTTTTGTTTTTTTTTGGGGGGGGGGGGGGGGAGAGGGCAGAATGCTGTTTGCAGCTGCCATAATGCAGAACTGCTTTTGTTTTATTTTAAGGCAGACACTGGGATGGGGCGCCATAGGCGTCCCACTCCCACCAAAAAGCAAGAAATGGGAAAATACATGGCCCCCTACCCATGAGATACCAAGATGAAAAGAGATATGTTGTCTAACCAAAAAGGAAATGTTCCGGCTGTTGTTGGACACCATTGCAGTTCTCCAGTTTTATTGCAGGTTATGCTGGCAGCTGCAGTTCCAGCTCCTTAAAAATAAAAAGTAAAAACACAACTCAAAACCTGACAAGGAGAAGGGGAAGCAGTATCCTTGGCAAGAGGGGTTTCGTGGATGCTCCCATTTCCTCAAGGTGTGACTTCAAGGCTCATGGAATCGGGACAGCAACTCCTCTCACTGCTCCTGTATGGACCTATCAGGCCGCCCACTGCCCCAAGAAAAGCTCTCATGCCTCATCATCCATAGGAGGGCACATGAAATCCTAAGCCACTCAATATCACTGCAAGCCTTGCCGCCTGTTTCTGAGCCCACTATCATCCGAAAACTCTTATTACAGATGTAGGGAAGCGGTGCAGGATCAGATACTTCTGACACCATGATCATGTGTACAATTAAAGTGCTAGTGAACGGGTGACATGATATATTACCCAGCAGGTAACGCACAAGGTTGATGCAACAGAGATAGGAAGTAGAAAATATTGATATATAAAACAATTATCCATAAGGCAGCATTAATCTATAAGTTAACATCTGTAACAGAGGCCCCCCCAAGCTCCCACCTCAGCCTTTGTTGCAGTTTCAAAGGAAATCAGTCTCACTCTCTCCTCTTCAACTCATTCTCAACATGCTGCATAAAAAAATATAGCAGTGCACCATTCTCTTTCAGTCTGCCGATCCTGCACAGACGCCTCCGCAAGTTGGTGCACATTTTTGAAACAGTGTGGCACTATTCAAAATTGTGCATGTTAAAAACAAAATTAACAAAATAAAACAAAGTACTAATGAAAAGAAAAAAAATATTTCCATGCACATCCCTAATTCCCAAGGATGTATTTAAGTTAGATAGGATTTTCAATTCTGTGTGCTTATTTTTCCCAGCAAAATTCTACCCACAGAAAAAGCAGCTGCAAGGGACCACACATGCTGTGTATTCACAGTATATTTTAAAGAAAAAGTAGAAGCATACTTTAGCTTTCAAAGTTGATACAAACCCATGGGTAAAAAGCACACAGGTTCACACCCATGGGTAAATAGAGGGTCTTTCAGTTACATTAATTTTACCATGATGAAATGAGCAAAATGAGTAACTCTTCCATTGCCTGCCTTCACCATCAGCATGACTGTGATACTGAACATTTTTCACCCCCAGTTCCTACACTACATGAAAAAGGTGCACTTTGTGAACAAGATGGGAGAAGAAATTTACTTTGACAACAATGGCGACTCTCCTGCTGTCTATGACATTGTTAACTGGCAGCCAAGTCCCGATGGCAGCATCCAAGCTGTGAAGGTGGGAAGCTTTGACTCTAGAGCACCCAAAGGTCAAGAGTTGTCCATCAACATGAGCGCCATCCGATGGAATACTCAACACACAGAGGTAAAAACCCACGGAACACAAAGCAAGAGCTGGAATTTTTCCCTGAACCCATGGTGAAGCCTGGGAATATGAAGCCAAACACTTTCAACAGTATCGTGTCTTGAGAAAGCCGTGCAGCCTCCTCCCATTGCTTTTTCCAAGCTCCTCTTACTCATCGTTTCAGCAATGAGGCACCTGAAACTGTGAAACTCAGACAGGCTTCCCATACCTCTTCCTCATGGGATGATGTTAAACGAGGCTTCTTACTTCCCTCTGCTTAACCTCTCTTGCTAGCTGGCATTTCCTTTCTGTAGAATGGACATGCATTCCTGCAGGTTCTTCTGCTTTGCAAAACTCTACTTACATGGTTTGGAGATTTACAGCAGAAACTTTTCAATTTTTTTTGAAATGAGACATGTTTCATGAAATTATGATTGTTGATTTGTTTTTGGCTTCTTTTTTGTAATCTCCAAATTAATTGTAGAGCTCTTATTCAATAAAGATGTTTTACATTGGCTGAGAATGGGACAAATTATACCAGGCAGGGAAATTTTCATGTATAGTCTTTTCAGTATAGCTTAGAACCACAACAGATTTCGTTCTCTTTCTTTCTCCATCCACTCCCAGGTACCGCGCTCCGTGTGCAGCGAGAGCTGTGGCCCCGGGTACAGGAAGGCG
The DNA here is from genome assembly GCF_901001135.1 of Rhinatrema bivittatum. NCBI lineage: Eukaryota > Metazoa > Chordata > Amphibia > Gymnophiona > Rhinatrematidae > Rhinatrema > Rhinatrema bivittatum. Next base: position 16,043,348 of record NC_042630.1, read on the forward strand.
GCTCAGCAGGGGCAGCCCCTCTGCTGCTTTGACTGCATCCCATGTGCAGAGGGGGAGATGTCTAACGTAGTAGGTATACAGTGCAGGATTATTGCATTTATTGCATTTTCATTTACATTTATTATTATTTATAAATCACCTAATGCTAAAAGGACTAGGCGATGAAAAAGAGTATAATCATTGGATTTCATATAACTGAAAAGAGGACAATTTGATATCCATTCATAATGCCTTTATGACCTCAAAATAGATCCATGATCTATTCGTGTATGAATGACCCACTCAATTCAAAAACAACTAGAATGTCACTAAAAGAGATTCCTGATCCATTCAGAAGGTGGACATGAATGAAACCTCTAGTCTTAAAAAGAAGTAAAAAAAATTTAGTCAGAGTTAGGATGTACACAGGATGTCGTTAATGGCACCCAAGTAGGGGAATGAGTTCTTTTATCTTAGACAGTTTCTCAGTCATTGTGGCTGTTATCATGCCTGCTGGCTGAGGTAGAAAAGGTGAATGTTCAGCACTAAGCCAAACATTCTCCAGTAATATTCTTAACTGCTGTAGAAATGCCAGGAACGAACGTGATGATTAACAGGCTTCAACCATATTATGCCAGCACTGCAGTGATCTGAGCAACTCCTCCTGCATAGCAGCCATAGCCAAGATAATCAGTACTAATGTATGACTTCACGCAGTCACATGACTGATGTAAATAAATTATAAGAATCAGAATTCCAAATGTATGATCTAGTGGAATACCAAGATATAAACATCATCTCCAACTGATAAGTATTTCCATGATCAGTTTAGAAATATTTCTCTTTGCTTTTCTAGAATGAATTTTTCATCAAGGCAGAGGACAGTCCTCTTACTATTCATCATGAATATCTGATTTTCTAATTTCTAGATTCAACTATCTGTTGGGAGTGTGCAAGTGATCAGTGGCCGAATGAGAGAAGAAGTGAATGCGTCCCAAAGAGAATAGAATACCTCTCCTATCAAGAAATCATGGGAATCATCTTGGCTGTTCTTGCCATTTCCTTCTCCCTCTTCACAGCTGCCATATTGTGGGTTTTCAGCAAGTACCGAGATACACCCATCGCCAAAGCCAATAACCGGGAGCTCTCCTTCTTACTCCTAGGAGCGCTGATTTTGAGTTTTCTTTGTTCTCTGCTGTTCATTGGGGATCCTCAGCAAATAACCTGCTTGCTTCGTCAACCTGCCTTCGGCACCATATTTGTCCTCTGTGTCTCTTGTGTGTTGGCCAAGACCATCATGGTAGTCATTGCCTTCAATGCCACCAAACCCAACAGTAACTTGAAAGGGTGGGTGGGACACTGGGTCCCCATTGTAATAGTTACTGCTTGTACATTTATACAGGTCCTCATCTGTGTCACCTGGCTGCTGATCTGCCCTCCCTTCCCAGAGAAGAACATGAAACTGAAGACAGGCACTATCATATGGCAGTGCAATGAATGCTCGGATGTTGCATTTTGGTGCATGTTGGGATATATGGGACTTTTGGCATGTGCCAGCTTCCTGGTGGCCTTCCTTGCACGCAAGTTACCTGACAGCTTCAATGAAGCCAAATGGATCACATTTAGCATGCTTGTGTTCCTGAGCGTCTGGTTGTCCTTTATCCCTGGCTATCTGAGCACCCAGGGGAAAAACACAGTCGCTGTAGAGGTCTTTGGGATCATCTCTTCCAGTGCAGGGATTCTCGTTTGTATTTTCTTACCCAAGTGTTACATCATTTTGCTGAGACCTGACATGAACACCAGGGAGCAGCTTTTAGGGAAAGGGACAGGGAACAAAAAGAATATAAAAGCTGTTTAGTAACCCATTATATGCCTCCATTCCAAATCAAAAGCTCACTTTCATTAATACAGCTCCAGTAGACATAATTGTCCTGAAGAAAACTGGAAGATTCTGTAGGTTCTGATATATTATCTTGGACTACTCAAGGAAACATAGTACAGGAGGTTTAGAGACCAGACAGATCTCTTTTTTCATATGCGACTCACTCAATATTATTCTTTGCAAATGATCAGATTTAGCCGGATATGTACCGCTTTTTAGACTTCTCCAGCTATCTAACTGAGCAGGATAAGTAGTGTTTTTAGACATACCTGGCAAAGCAGCATTTATTTAGACTTATTCAACTATCTTACATACCCAGATAAGTCCAAAAAGCTCTACTTAGACAGACAATTAGCACTTTCCAGACTTATCCGTATAAATGCCACTATTTATCTGGATAACTCCGAACTTGCACAGCTTATGGTTTTTATGCGAGCATGTTTGCACACATAGGTACTTGAATATTATAATTTGCACTTTTCGTTTGTGCGCAGGTTATAAAATGCTGTTGCAACTTTGTGTGTGCCTATATCCATGCTTATATGGGTGCACGCAAGCTGCTGTGAAAGTTATCCTCCCTATGAGTAGAGCGGGAGTTTAGGTTGGGGGTTCACTAAGATCTCACTGCACCTATAGACTGCAGATTATGCTTGCAAGACTGCTGTACTACATTCGGTCAAAACTGTGGAGCGAGCTACCATTGCAGTTGAGGACGGAAACAGATCTTAAACTGTTTAGAAGGGGAGTGAAAACATGCTTCTTCTCACAAGCTTATCCATAATAATTGTGTGTCGCATGGTTTTAGACTTATTGCAATATCGCATATGGGACTACTGCATAGGAAACTGTCTTTGTTGTGAGTCTAATGTGTTGTTCCTGTATGTTTGATGTGCCTATCTATGTAACTTGGAATCCACATTGGCCACAAAGTCTGGAATTGTGGAATATAAGTTTATAGATAAACAAATAAAAGTTAACGGAACGTACATGAACAAACTATCCTGAGCTTGGAACGTTCCCATGCCCTGAGTATGACACAGTGAGTAGAAACATCTCAACACCATCCAACAAGTAAGATGCATTACCGGTACTTATATTGCATTTGTGCTTAAGCCCCCCAGCGTAATGTAGACTGGCAATTTCAACGTCTCTGTTTCACTTATTTTTTCAGTAATAATTGCAATTCATCCTGCATGGATTGTGACAGTGAACTCAGAAGGAGTCTCGTTGGGGGCCTGTTCACTAACAGAGTGCATTCTAGGTCTGCCTAGCATACACAAAACATAGCATGCGGTATACTAATGGTGTAAAGTGCATACTAAACCAGTCCTTCCCCAGTAGACCCCCATGCTACCAGGTGCATGCTAAAATTAGAGCACACATGCACTTAAAAAAGGCAACATCGTATGCAAATTAGGCTTAAGCAGGTCTGCATGAAATAGCATGCTCTGCTGTCCTCTGCACAGAGCCAGATTAATCATGCCAAGGCCCTCAGCTATGCCACACAGCATTACCAAAGATGAAGCCCTAAGATGAAGGCTCCACACCCTCCACACCCTCTTTTGCAGGGGACTCTCTGTGGCCCTCTGGAACAGAGCCCTGGATGGGCAGATCTCACCCTCTCCCTCTCAACTCAGGAAAAACCGAGGACAGAAAGCAGGTTTTTCCCTTCCCCAAGCTCCAGACTCCTTCATAAAGATGAGAGACTGGATTTCTCTGACTGGATTTCTCTTCAGGTTTAACAACCTGACGTTGACGAACCAGTGTGACACGGCGATAGGCAAATCCAGAAGAATGCTAGGCTGCATAGAGAGAGGAATATCTAGTAAGAAAAGGGAAGTGATAATCCCCTTGTACAGGTCCTTGGCCAGGCCTCACCTGGAGTACTGTGTTCAGTTCTGGAGCCCGTATCTCAAAGGAGATAGAGACAAGATGGAGGTGGTCCAGAGAAGGGCGACCAAAATGGTGGGTGGTCTCCATCGAATGACTTATGAGGAGAGGTTGAAGAACCTGAATATGTATACCCTGGAGGAGAGGAGGAGCAGGGGTGAAATGATACAGACCTTCAGGTACTTGAAATGTTTTAATGATCCATGGTCATCAACAAACGTTTCCCATTGGAAACAATTTAGTAGAACTAGGGGTCACGATTTGAAACTCCAGGGAGGAAGACTTAGAACCAATGTCAGGAAATATTTCTTCACTGAGAGGGTGGTGGATGCCTGGAATGCTCTTCCGGAGGAAGTGAAGACTAGAACTGTGAAGGATTTCAAAGGGGCATGGGATAAACACTGTGGATCCCTAAAGGCTAGAGGATGGGAATAAATAAAAAAGCTTAACCAACATGGAGCGGCAGTTACTACCCTTAACAGAAACGTGGAGGTAATCTGCACAGAGTGGCAGTTACTACCTTGGAAAGCTTGCTGGGCAGACTAGATGGACCATTTTGGTCTTTTTCTGCCGTCTTTACTATGTTACTATGTATGAATCTGCATCAAGAGACAGAGAGATGGGCTTCCTCTCCATCCTCTTACTCTTAGACTTCACCTTCCCGCCATAGTCTTCTCGGGCTTCTCTGAGCAAAACTCAGGACTGAACCACTCTGGCCACTCCTATAGGGGGTGCCATACAGAATGGTACAGTACATTCACTACTTCACTAACCTCAATATGTCCTGCCTTACATTTCTATTTGTAAATTAATGCAAAGGCCATTAGTAAAAAGCACTCGTGGAATTTGACATATGTTAAAAGTTTTAGAATGCAGTTTGTATGGAAAATTATCAGACATCTATCTGAAGGGGCTGTGCAAATGACTCTCCAATCAAAGGTGCTGGTCCAGGGGCAGGGTTCAGATGGGACCCAGAAATTCCACATGGGGATTTTATTTTGAATAATTATTTTGAATAATTTCTGTTTGCTGTAAAGAATGCATGAAATCTGCGCCAATGAGCCACATATAAAAATTCACTTGCGGGTCGCCTGCCATCTCCCCATCCTATCTCAAAATTGCAAGCTACATTTTTTAGAGAGGACAAGCAAAACACATTTTTCACACACGTTTCATGTATCTGGGGCCCTCTTTAATTTTATGCTTCAGACCTAATCCCTGGCTTTGGTCAGTGACCTCTGGAAGGTCTCTTTATTTCGCTGTTCCTCATTTAAGACATAATCATCATTGAGTTTTTAATAATAATTTAAATAATGCAACAATGTTATTCCTTCCACCCTCTGTTCACTGGAAACTTTCATGCCATTTAGGCAGAAGAAAATGCGTCCCATCACTCAGTCCAGACATGGCTCTCCTTCTGAATGATCAGCTTAGTTGGGTTGCAACACAAATCCTAATTGTTAATGAGATTCTCATCATCATTAAGAGCCTTACACATCCCCTACCCTCTGTGAGCCTCAGCTTTGCACCTTTCTGAGTTCATTTTCATAATCTTATGGAGTCAGCAATGATTAACGACTCCCTTCATTCTCCGATGGGATCTAGAAAAAATGAGAGACAATTGCAATTACAGGATAATTCCCTCCGGAGGGAGATCTCACACTGTCAGAGAATGGGAGGAACGAGTATAAAGGCAGGCAGGATCCTGGGGCTGTCACCACTGTGGTGATTCTTCGGGACCTGGGGGGGGGACACACCAGAGACCCTACAAGGATACGGCCAAGAAATATTGATTTCAGGTATTATAGCAACATCTCCCATTTGTTTCTGGTGCAGGTGTTGTTCTGCTTTTGCAGCACGCTTGTTAAAAAGATCTGTTTGTGTGGACGTAATGGCGATTTAAAAATGACAAACAGGATGGCAGCACCTCAAACCTCAATAATTTGGGTGGTCTATAAGGTGCCACCAACCTCCTTGTCATATTTTGCTGCTACAGACTGACACAACCGCCCCTCTGGAAGTTTTGGTAATAGGGGAGATTTGCAGTGCGCACGGGTACTTTTAGGCCACGCACATTGCAATCAGTTCCCAAACTGGAGTAACACGTCTTGTTCACCTTTGGAAATTTGTAGCCACAAAGTCTGAGAGGTGGAAGCGTCCTATGCTTCTCGTACCTGCTGTTTGTGCGCTTGACCGGAGGAGGCGGAGTTTAAAAGCACATTTACTTTTGAAAATGTCAAGTACCCACCCTGCTTTACTCCCTCGACCCAAACACCCTGGCAGGAGCGCCCCTATTTAACTCGGCTACAAGCAAGCGTGTGCTTCCGTTCCATCTCCTTTCAGTCCATTATGGGAAAACCTAAACCTGCTGGAGGTGCCCTCACCTTTGGCATGCGGTGCAGAGCGAGAACAGCACAAATGAGCTAATTGTTTCACAGGGGCTCTAAATTTCTTATCCCAAAATTTGTAAGTTTGGAAATAACAATTCGTCAATAAACCAAACATATATTTTTAAACCTACTCTAAGTTTATAGAGGGACAAAAAGTGCCATCACATGCTGGACCCAGCACTCGAACATACATAAGAGTCAGAGCGGTTGCAATCCTCGGTGCTAATTTTTCAAAGTCTCATCTCCAAAGGTGCTTGAACAGACAAGCGTCACTAATTTCCAACTCAAACTTCTTAAACGTTGAAGAAAACAAGCAGTATTGCAAAAACTCGTTACTTATCTAACACAGCAATGATTCTGCTTCAGGGTAGCCGCTGGGCTCCATGGTCTCTAAATGCCACGGCTGATTCTAAACAAACAAAGGCACGCAGTCGTTACTGTGGAATTATCTAAAGCTAAACGGTCGTGTAGTAACTGATGATGCAAGGATTGGAATCTTTAAAGCCTTTGGAAGGGCAATAGTTATAAACCTGTTCGAGATGATATTATACTGCCGTTAGAATAAATAAGGTGGGAATTAAGGATTCTGACTTGTGATGGGCAGAATTGTAGTGGCATTGGGTCTTTATGTCATGTGTGGTGGCACTGCTGATAATCCAGATTTTCTGGACACAGGTTGGGTCATGGATTCATGAGGTGGAGGGACAATTGCTGCCAGCAGGACCTGTAATATTGTTGCTGAGTTCTTCAGGAGGAAAAGCTCCTTTTCAATTTAGAAAGGGTGAAACCTTTATTAACTACATGATGGTAGCAGTAAGAAGGATAACTGCCCCCTCGAGAAGCTAGGAGACAATTGCTATGGAGTGTGAATGAACTGGAACAGCTAAACCCAAACAATAAAAGAGAAATACTGTAACGTTAGTGAAATTTGGAAGCCATTTCTGGAATGGAATAGGAAGATGGGAGTTTCTGTCCTGATTGACTGAGTATGGCTCCTCTGGATCAATGTTTTCTGTGTTAATACACAGCATTGGACACATTTTCAAAGGGATTACATGCATAAAATTAGCATATATATACCTAAGTAGCTTATGCTCGTGTATATGCAATCTTATAAGCATCACATATACCCACATAGGTTCAGTTCTGCGTGCACTTTTAAATGCACATAAAAGGGGAGGTCTAGGGGATTTCCGGTGCACGGCTAAGTTACGGGCGTAAGTTGCTCTTTTAGAAGAGACTCACACGAGTACATTTGGTGACTTCTTTGCACAATTTTACGCCTGCTAATTATCTCGTGCAATTGATATCAGGTTTGTCTGTTTTTTAGTGATGATTGGGTGGGAGGTCTGTGTGAACTGGGGGCACTTCAGAATTAGGAGGGTCTCGATGAGCTGGAGGACTGGGTGTACTGCGGGCACTTCAGGATGTAGAATTAGGAGGGTCTGGATGAGCTGGAGAAGGACTAGGTGTACTGGAGGAGGAATGGGGAAGCTGGTACTTTCAGTAACGTGCTCATGTTTTAAAGTTCACTGTCTTCCAAGTGTAAATCAGGGTTTTATGTAAGTTATATTTCATTCTGTGCATAGTATATATGCTCCTCTGTTAGGAAAAGTACGTGCTTTCAGTAAATCGCAGCTTTTCATGCGTCAGCAAGCGTACGCGTATTTTATAATCTGCACACACCTGATACGCGCTGGTTATAAACTGCTGCAGTAGATCTCTGCACGGCCGTATACGTGAATATAAGGGGCCGCGCTGAGTGGTTTGAAGGTTATCCTCCCTATGAGGAATGTTTATTTTATTTGAATTTATTGTATTTTTATTTTATTTTAAATGTATTAAGTTAATGTGAATTTTCCTTCCAGCAAGTTGTTCGGGAGGTTGGGAGGAGGCGTTAATCATATTATGATGCACTGGTTTTGTTGAAATGTTTCACTGTTATTTTATCTTCAAAAACACTTTCGCAAGAAAAAAAGAAAGCTAAGGGAGGAAAAGAGAAAGAGAGACTGAGAGATGCTTTCTGACTTGGTGCGTGAGATCTTGCTTTCACGTTCCATGAAATCACTGTTTTTGATTTTCTTTATTATCTTTTGATATTCTAGCCATGAAAGAAAGAGCCAGAGACTTCAGGTATTACTTTGCCAAAACATGTATTTAATTATTTATTTGATTTATATGCAATTCCTCTAGATATTTCTTTTGGGGGGGGGGGAGATGGGGATATTGGTCTTTGCTAGCTGGACCTGATGTGCCAAGGAATACTCATTATATGCAGAATATTTGTTTATTTATTTATTTATTTATTTATTCATTCATTTATTTAATGCTTTTTTATACCGACATTCATGACAAAGGTCATATCATATCGGTTTACAGAAAACATAGTATCATAACATTAACAATAACATGAAGGAGCAAAAAAGTTACCAAAAAACAGGGGTGTGGAACTGGGAAGATGGAAAGGGGGGAAGTTAACTCATAAATTAAATACAACTATAGAAGTGGTAGGTGCTTGGAAGGACCTAAAAACTGTGACATGGCGATTGTAATGATTAGGGGAATGCTTCTTTGAAGAACCATGTCTTAAGTTTTTTTTTTTAAATTCAGCAGACAAGATTCCTGTCTTATGTGGAAGTGATCTGTTCCCACACACCAGAGTTTGCGCATAAGAAGACTGAGATACATTTTCCAATGTATTCCTGAGCCCTTGTGATTGTCTTGGGTGTTTCCACTCATTATTTACACTTCCTCAGCCTGCCCCGCGTGCCAGACTGCATCATGGCACTTCTTCTTGGATCGATGGCTCTGCTGGCGATGCCCTCTCCTTTCTACTGTGCTCTCTCCCTGTCCACAGGCTGCACCCTTCAGAGCCAGATAGAAGAGGGCTTCGTGCAGGACGGGGACATCCTGATTGGAGGAATAATTCCAGTGCACATCGACTGGCTGAAACCAGACTATCAGATCACTGGACAGCCCAATCTCTGTGATACGTAAGATGTCTGCTTTATATGCTCACCTTATGTCTCCTGCACGTTCTAAAAAGTTTCCTGGCTGAGTAAAATGATCTCTTTGGTTGCAGTTTTTTGTGTGCCTCTGTTCTCCAACTCCCTGGGGGCGATATGTGTGTGAATTTGTGTGTATATTTCTGCCCTGTAACTCTGTGGGAGTGATTTGTGTGTGTATGTGTGTGTGTGTGTGTGTTTTGTGTGCTCTGTGATGCTCTAAGGACGCTATTTGTGTCTTGTGTGTCTCAGCTGCCTGACTCTCTAAGTGTGTCTCCTTCCTGTGTGCATCTCTGCTCTGGGACTCCCAACTCATATCTGCAGGCTATAAACCACAGTTTGGCCCTGTCAGTCGCGTTTATGTATAAAATGAATCTTTCCTTTTATATATTTTGCTTTCATTGCATCATCAGACACTCAACGGGTCTTCATTTAATGATGTCAAGCAATGAGTTTGATTTTTCGAAATCAGTCAAAGATCTGCTAATACTAAGTACTATTTATTTCTATGACACTACTAGACATACAGGTTAGGATCAGAAATAACTAACTGAACTACATCACATTGCTATAGCCAGGGGCTGTAACTTCTTCCTTAAGGAAATTTAGAAGATGAAGCCTTAAATGCAGTTTGTTAGATGACAACAAAATAAGAGGCTACAAACTAGGCAGATATAATCTGGAAGTCATAACACAAAAACACAAAAGCTTGAGACAACCAAGATAATTATTATCGTCACATCTCTGGACACACCATCTGAGTGTTGAATTCTATTTGTTCCTCAGATTAGACACAAAGGTATATAGCTGGGTGCAAGCCATGGTGTTCTCTATCAAAGAAATCAACCAAGACCAAACCCTCCTCCCTAACATCAACCTGGGCTTTCAGATCTATGACACCTGCTACTTAATCACTAGAGCTCTGAGGGGCACTGAATGGATGCTGACAGGGCAGGAGAAACCCATCTTGAACTACCGGTGCCAAAACCAAACTTCATTGGCGGCCATCATTGGAGAACGCTGTTCTACACTTTCCATTCCCATGGCAAGGGTCCTGGGACTTTACATGTACACCCAGGTAAGACATGATCTCCTTATCTGAAATATGCAAGAAGGTTAATAGTATGGTGATAATGGTGGATGTTGTACATCGCATTGGACATCGTATCTAAATTGGTAATACGGTTTATACATTTTATTAAATAAATGAACAAGCAACAAAAGTTTTTCCTTTGGTCTTATTCTTGAAACCAATTTTAGCAAAGGCAGAGTATGGAATGTTTCTATATTATGAACGTAACCTGGGCACTTCTCGGGTTACCAGTAAGCCCTGGGTTTAGTGACAATGTCAGCTAGTCAGAGTAGCATGGATATTGGGAGGTCCATGCAGATGAAGTCCTTCCTTCTGCTTGGTTTGCCATGGCCATCGCACTTGGAATGCTATATAATATCTCCCCAGCAAAAGTTGAGGAGGCAGTCCTTTTGGTTAGTACCGAAGTTAGATTTTTGTTATTTTACAGGCCCAGCTGGTTTAGCCAAGCAAGGCCTGCTTGGTGGTACTGGCCAAGATCGGTAGGGGGTTTTCCTTTCCAGTCCACTCACTGGCTGGTTTGGTTTATTCCCCTCTGGCTCACTTTTTGGAAAACTAATTTCAAGATCCAGGAGGAAGTTCTAACTGCCCTTCCTTCCTGTTGGGAGCATTAAAAATTCTATTCCAAGGGATCCGTTCTGTTGTAGGAAATCTGACTCTTCTTCCCCTTCACTGAACCTTCTGCTCTTTCAGATAAGTTATTTCTCAACAAGTCCTGTGCTGAGTGACAAGTTCCAGTTTCCATCCTTTTTCCGGATGCTTCCAAGTGATAACATTCAGGCACTGGGACTGGCCCAGATGGTGGCCCACTTTGGCTGGGCATGGGTGGGGCTGCTATCCAGTGCAGGTGACTATGGGACTCTTGGATCTCAGATCTTGAAGGGGGAGCTCTTAAAGCTTGGCGTCTGCATTGCCTTTCATGAAACATTCCAAACAGTTTCCACAGCCAAGAATTTCAAGCTCATCTCTGAGGAGGTCAAGAGATCATCTGCCAAAGTCATAGTGATTTATTCTTCTGTTGCTTATTTGCTACCTGTGGTAGAGGAGCTATCCAGAGCAAACATTACTGGCAAGGTATGGATCACCTCTCATAGTTGGTCAAGCAGCTTCTACTTCTTAAAAAAACAATACACTCATCTTTTGAGTGGCACTGTTGGATTTGCAGTTCATGAAGGTGAGATGCCAGGATTCAAAGAGTTTCTTCTTAAACTTAATCCTTCCACATCTCCACATGACATATTTATCAAATCCATATGGAAAGAGATCTTCAAGTGTGACTGGCCTGACCCAGCCAATAACTTGACCAACTTGACCAGCATGGACGACAGCGCACCCATAATCATGTGCACGGGTGCTGAGAAGCTGAAGGAGTTTAATGGTAAAATTCCACGTGAATTTGACATGAGCACCAGCTACAATGTCTACAATGCAGTTTACTCCGTGGCCCATGGCCTTCAAGACATGCACTCCTGTGTGCCAGGGAAAGGTCCCTTCATCAATCACACGTGCGCTGACATAAGGAATTTCAAACCATGGCAGGTAAGAAACAACAGTAAGTGTAATGTTTGTAGGGGGAAGATGGTTTTCAAAGCAATTTATGCAGGCAGAAAATGTTTTACCTATGTTAACCATCTGTCTGAAAACTGCCTGTCCTCAATGTGGCTACATGTCCATGTCTTCATCTACAACGCCAGTCCTTTTATCCACAATGAGAGGAGGCATTTCTGGTAAGGTGTCACGAGGATCTCTGGGCTTGTCAATCAGGGTCACCTCAGAGGGAATGTACCTGAGAGGCAAGGTTGAGGCACGGTGGTGGTGAGGGGCTAAAGTTAAACCAGGAGAGATGCACAAAACAGGAACATAGACTGGACGCAAGCAGGATACCTGAGACATAACTGAGAATCAGGAAGATTTAAATGCTGGAATGCTGGAACATGAATGCAACTGCAGGAATGCTGGAACAGGATGCTCAAGACAAGCACAATGCCTGGAAGTCAGGGCTGGAATTGATAGTGCATCCACAGTGCAAACACAAGAAGGCTGTTTGTCTTTTGGGGATACCTTATATACTGCTGGGAATATGGAGCACACCCAGTGCTGGTCCAATCAGAAGACTGTAGGGGCGTGTCTGACTCTTTCAGGAAACATGACAAATATGCCAAAGACTCACAGGAAAGCCAGCAGACTTTCTGCAGATTCATGGCCTAGCAGTCCCAAGATTATGGGTTCAAATCCTGACGTAGGGATGCACTTTTCATTGAAATGAGATAAGAATTGTTACTGATATAGTATCTTTCATTTCTTGCCCACTATTAAGATGTAATTTTAAAATTCCCTTACTCTCCTCCTTCAGTGCTCCTCCAGAGCACAAAGACCTTGAGAATTCAGTCTGTTTCATATGCAGAGATAAAAACAACTGATAGCTGCTTGTGATCAGGTGCCATGGTTGGTAATTGCCAGGTACTTGTATACTGGATTGGCCGCTGTTGGAAACAGGATGCTGGGCATGATGGACCCTCAGTTGGACCCAGTTTGGCAACTTCTTATGTTCTTATGGTGTATTCTATTACCAAGCAAGCAACACACAAGAGTAAAGTAGCAGAGACAGGAGATAGAAAACAGTGATATATAACAATCAGCCATAAGGTGACATCAATCTATAAGCTGACATCTGTAACATTTCCCTTTTCTTTGTTCAATATATGCACAACTTTCTATTGTAAAATGTCCTACAGATTAAATCTCTTAGGAAGCTTTGAGTGTCGATCACTGTGTGTATAGATGAGGTTTTTCTGTGCAGGTAACTGCAGATGTCTCATGCCTGGCCTTAGCTTCACTTGCCGGCATTGATCTGTGAAGGCCAAGAAGCTTTTCATCATGGTCATGCACCGCTTCCTCATCAGAATCATCGCATCCCACAATGTCATCCCACAATGTCATCTAACGATACCGCCGAGTCCCGCTAACGATTTGCACTGCTTCTGATGATACACTTCTCATGCGTCCAAGACTCCAAATGGTAGTTTAAGACATCGTTTTCTGCCTCAGGAGGTTCAGAACATTGGAATGAGACTGCATTTCTCATTTAACTTACATTGCAGGAATGCATCCCATGCATCAACAAACAAATGCTCAAGCCTTAGAAAGCTTGTATAAGACATCTTCAAGCCCTGGCATGATGCAGTGAGATCTCCTCAGTAAGACTCAAATTGTGCTTATAAACAATAGTGGCATTCAGTACCCATCACCCTCCTCAACGTAGCTGCCTGCACTCCTGTAGCTCACTCCTGTGGCTAGAGAGAAGTCTTCAAATCCTGCCCTGAAATTGTTGCTATTTAAATCACTGCTAATCTTCGCGCCTTTGGGGTGCAGAGTCCTGTTTGCAGCTGTCATAAAGCAGACATGCTCTTGTCCTATTTTAAGGTGGATGCTGGGGCAGGGCCCCAAAGGTGACCCGCTTCCACCGAAAAGCAGGAAACAGGAACAAATTTGGCTCCACATCCCATGGAGCACCACAATGAAAAGAGAAGTCTCGCCCAACCAAAAAGCAAATTGTTATTGGACACCATCACAGTTCTCCAATTCTGTTGCATTGTTATGCAGGCAGCTGTGATTCTAGGTCTTTTAAAAGAAAAAGAAAAAAAAAAAAGAGGATGGAGAAGCCGTATCCTGGCAAGGTAGGGTTCAGGGTTGCTCCTACTTCCTCAAGATGTGACACTAAAGCTCGTGGTACTCCTCACTGCTCCCGAATGGACCCATCAGGCCGTCCACTGCCCCAAGATAAAGCTGTCATGCTTCGGCGTCCATACGAGGACACGTGAAATCCTAAACCAGTCAATATCACTGCAAGCCTTGCTGTCTGCTCTCAATTCCTGAGCCCTCTGCACTCCGGAAACGCTCTATTCCAGATGTAGGGAAGTTCTGAACTGAGGATAGACAAGAGGACAACAAATTATTCTGTTAGAGCCCATGGTGATATAAAAAAATGCTGCGGGTACAAAGCATGAGCGGTCATTTGCAGCTGCTTTTTCTTCAGGTAGAATTTATCTGGAAAAGTAAGCATATAGATTTGAAAATGTGATACTTTTAAATATGTCCCTGGTAATTAGGGGTGTGAAAGGGAAAATTCTTTCTTTTGTTTCATTTCTCCTTTGTTTCATTCATTTTGCTTTGTTGTTAAAAGTATGCTGTTTTGTATTTTAATTTTGTTCTTAACGAGCACTAATTGGAAGAATGTGCACTGTTGTGGAGGTGTCTGCGCAGGAATGGCCGGCTGAATGATACCTGTGCATTGCTATTTCACTTCTGCAGCATGTCGAGAACGAGTTGGAGAGGAGAGGCTGATTTTTTTTTTAATCTGCAACAGTGGCTGAAGCTTGGTGGGCCTGTGCTACAGATGTTAACTTATAGATTGATGCCACCTTATGGATGATTGTTCTAACTCACTGTTTTCTACTTTCTGTGAGAAGTCTCTAGTTTTCTAAGAATGCTACTGTTAGCTAAAATCCAATTCTAGTCTGAATCAGTTTAGGTCATTTGCTTTAGCTGAAGTAGAGCAAAGGTTATTACTATTTTCAGCATACATGGTTTTCCTTCTAACCCTGTTATAACTCTGAACTCTTGCACAGTTTATTTAAGAGTTAGGAGGGCATTAGAAAAAACACAATCAGGCTGAAGGTCAGGACTGCTAAAACCCCACACTATGATAGCAAATATTTTTTTATCCACAGCTCCTTCACTACATGAAAAAGGTGCACTTTGTGAACAACATAGGGGAAGAGATATACTTTGACAACAATGGCGACCCTCCTGCTGTATATGACATCGTTAACTGGCAGCCACATCCCGATGGTAGCATCCAAGCTGTGAAGGTGGGAAGCTTTGATTCTAGAGCACCCAAAGGTCAAGAGTTGTCCATCAACATGAGCGCCATCCAATGGAATATTCAACGCACAGAGGTAAAAACCCAACGTACACAAAGCAAGAGCTGGAATCTTCTCAAAAACTGCTGTGACGCCTGGAGATATGAATCTAAATACTGTCACCAGTATAGTGTCAGCCTCCCCCAACTGCTTTCTTCAGTTTCTCCTTACTCATTGTCTCATTGGTGTTATCACCTGATATTTTTTGTCTTCCAGACACCTGTGAAATTCAGACAGGTTTCCCCACACCTCTTCCTCATGGGATGGTGTTAGACGAGGCTTCTTACTTCCCTCTGCTTAACCTTTCTCGCTTGCTGCAATTTCCTTTTGTCTATAGCATGTGCAAGCCCTCCTGCAGATTCTTCTGCTTTGCAAAACGCAACAGGATATACTTAATAAGGTCAACTTATTCTCCTTTTAACTTATCTATAAGCAACAGAGTCACCGTTCTGTAAACTTACTTGTTTTGGGGATTTACAACAGAAACTTTATAATGTGGATATGAAATGAAACAGCTCTCAGGGAATTATGCAGGTTGAGGCATTTTTTTGGCTTTTTGGGGGTAATTGTCTAAGGCTCTTATCCAAGAAAGATTTTTTCCCCCGGATGAGAATGGGAAAACTGGTCCTATTCAAATACGACCAGGGAGGGAAATTTTATAACCTCCCTTGGTTAGGCTAAAGGCTGTATGTAAAAAGTACATACGGACTTTAACCCGAATTTTCAAAGCAGATTTATGCAGCAGTCCAGATTGAAAATTGGCAGGTATGTGTAGAACTCGGTACCAGCATGCACGCAAAGTTTTACACTTCTATGTATATACATGTGAGCGAACAGATTTATGCTTTATCTTCACCCTCTTTCTAGGGTACATGAAAAAACATACAAAATCACCTCTGCACATACTTTTACCTACACAATGCCTGCCAATTTCCAAGAACCGTTTTACATGCACAAACCAGGCTTTAAGATTATAAATCTTTTGGAAAATTCAGCCCTTAATTTCCCCAAGAAGGTAAAAAGCGTTTCTCCATTGTTAATCATCCACGCACTCTTCCACAATGCCTATATTTTTAGCCACAATGAGCGGAGGCATTCTTGAGGGTGAGCTTAGGCTGGAGAAGAGAAAACAAGCAACGTAGATAACATTTTCAAATCTTAGTTGTACTTTTCCGGCAAACATCTACCCACAGAAAAAGCAGGTGCCAGTGGCTTCCAACTGCTGCTCCTCCTTCCTTCCTAGAAGTCTTCAATTATGCTCTTTTCAAAATAGATTACAACTCTAAAAAGATTTTCTTCTCTTTCTTTCTCCGTCCACTCCCAGGTACCGCGCTCCGTGTGCAGCGAGAGCTGTGGCCCCGGGTACAGGAAGGCGGCTCAGCAGGGGCAGCCCCTCTGCTGCTTTGACTGCATCCCATGTGCAGAGGGGGAGATTTCTAACGTAGTAGGTATACAGTGCCGGATTGTGGCATTTATTGGATTCCATGTAATTGAAAATAACACAATTTGAAATCCAGATAATTACTGCCATTATGACTTCACAAATGAATTCATGATCTTTGATGCTGGAATGACCAACTCCATTCAAATGGGACTAGAGTTACATTGCCTGATGGAGATTCCCATTCCATTCAGGAGATAAAGCCTCCAGTCTTGAAAAGAAGTAAAAAGATTTAGTGAGAGCTAGGATGTACACTTGACATTATTAATGGCCCCCAAGTAAGGGCATGAATTACTTAAGCTTAGAGAGTTTTCCAGTCATTGTGGCTATTATCATGCCTGGAGGAGAAGATACAAAAAATGAATTTGTAGCCACCAAGCTAAACATTCTCCAGTAATATTCTTAAGTGCCGTAGATAATCAGGCTCCAAACAGACTATGCCACTACTGAAATGATTTGAATAACTCCTCCTGCATACATGGTAGAAGACACTTGGCTTCCATAGCCAAGATAATCACTACCAGTTTATGACTTCTCCAATTCACATGAATGATGTATTCAATGCAATCTATAATTTGTAAATAACTTGTAAAAAAAATCTGTAAACTCCAAATATATGACTTGATGGAGTACAAAGATAAAAACATCATCTGTAACTGACAGGTACTTCCATGATTAATTTACAAACATTTTCTGTTGCTTCTCTAGAGAGAACTTCTCATCATGAATATCGATTTTCTGATTTCTAGATTCAACTATCTGTTGGCAGTGTGCAAGTGATCAGTGGCCTAATGAGAGAAGAAGTGAATGTGTCCCAAAGAGAATAGAATACCTCTCCTATCAAGAAGTAATGGGAATCATTTTGGCTTTTGTTGCCATTTCCTGCTCTATCATCACAACTGCCATATTGTGCGTTTTCATCAAGTACCGAGATACACCCATCGTCAAAGCCAATAATCGAGAGCTTTCCTTCCTGCTTCTAGGGGCATTGATGCTGAGCTTTCTCTGTTCCCTGCTCTTCATTGGGGATCCTCAGCAAATAACCTGCTTGCTTCGTCAACCTGCCTTTGGCACCATATTTGTACTCTGTATCTCTTGTGTGTTGGCCAAGACCATTATGGTAGTCATTGCCTTTAATGCCACCAAACCCAACAGTAACTTAAGAGGGTGGGTGGGAACCCAGGTCCCCATTGTTACAGTTACTGCTTGTACACTTATTCAGGTCCTCATCTGTTTCATATGGCTTCTGCTTTGCCCTCCCTTCCCAGAGAAGAACATGAAACTGAAGACCGGCACTATCATATGGCAGTGTAATAAATGCTCAGATATTGCATTCTGGTGCATGCTGGGATACATGGGACTCCTGGCATGTGTCAGCTTCCTGGTGGCCTTCCTTGCACGCAAGTTGCCTGACAGCTTCAATGAGGCCAAATGGATCACGTTTAGCATGCTTGTGTTTCTGATTGTCTGGCTGTCCTTCATCCCTGGGTATCTGAGCACCCAGGGGAAAAACACAGTCGCTGTTGAGGTCTTTGGGATCATCTCTTCCAGTGCAGGGATTCTTGTTTGTATTTTTTTACCCAAGTGTTACATCATATTGCTGAGACCTGAAATGAACACCAGGGAACAACTTTTAGGGAAAGGGACTGGGAACATAAAGAAGATAAAGTAACCATCACACTCTTCCATTCTACATCAAATAATTGCTGTCTGTAGTATAGTGCCAGTAACCACAATGGTCCTGAAGATAATTGGAAGAGTCTGTAAATTCTGGTATATTATATTGGATCACTCAACGAGACATAGTATAAAAACTTTGGAGATCTCTTTCTTCATATACAACTCTCTCAAGCTTATTGTGTGTAAGTGATGTTGAATTTTAGTAGCTGTTTTGATTTATGCGATATCTACATTGACCTGGTCTTTCAGCAACCGATCTATTATTTACCCATGATGGTCTTAAACTGGGTCTACCTGAACACTAGACTTCCATCTTTAATAAGCAGGTTGAATTGTTCCTGAAGAAGCCTCTTAGTGAGCCAAATAAAGCAGCATGTAAAGAATGTACCTCCTATAACATCTGGTTTCTCAAGAGTCTGGTGCTAGTCTCCAGTGGTGAAGGGTGGAATGTAAATCCCAATGTAGGTCAAGAAGGATTGATGGTAGTATTTGTGAGGCAGAGATTTAAAGACCTGCTAACTGGGTAAGATAACTGGCTAAGTACAGCCAGTTTTCCCCTGAATATTAAGCTGAATTTATTTAACCAGATTTTCAGCTAAAATCTAACTGGTCAAATTTTGATCAGCTAGAATATTGTTTCTGGGGTTCCCTGGCAAAACTCAGCCAGTTGGTACTAAAATTCTGGCACTAACCAGCTAAGTCTTCCTTAAAAAAAATGTCTTAAAAAACCCAGGGGGCAGTTTACATTTTTTTAAAATTGCTCTGCATTCCCCATTCCCATCCCCTTTCCCTTACCCTCTTCCTCTTGATGCTCCTAAGATCTAAAAGCAAGAAACTCACTGTCCCCATCCCCTTCATCCCACCCTCCTGATGCTCCTTCGACGCATGGGGAAAAGAATCCCCTCGGTAGCCCTCGATCCCTAGTTGGACTGGAGCAGGCAGGGAATCCCAGGGCTTCCCCCATAGCCTTTTTAAAGAAATTCCGAGGGAAGGGTCAGGAAGAGAAGTTATGGCTGCCCAGCTATCCATGAACTTTATTTTATTTATTTATTTATGTATGTGATTTTTTTAATTCTTCATTTTTATTTACGATGATGAATCGGGATTGGAAGAAAAGGAGTGGGGACCATGGAGCACTTTCTTTTGTGCTGAAGGAGCATTGGGAGGGTGGGAGAAAGGGGATGGGGCTTTTATTCATAAGGAAAGGAGTTTGGCTAGCCAGATTTAGGACTGCTGTCCGTGTCCGGTCATGTCTGGTGGCTAGCTCTGGAAATCGGTGCTAGCCACACAACTTTCCAGCTCCTTCCCTACATGGCCCCAACAGTCACCCAGAATTTGTTCAGCTAAATTTGTCCTCCTACTAAAATTTAGAAGGGTAAAATTGAGCCAGTTAGGCTGTCCAGTTTTACAAAGCTTTGATCCATCCAGCTAAGTCCTTGCTTAGCCAATGATATCCCTTTGTATATTAGGGATGTGAATCGTTTTTCAACGATTAAAATTATCGTCATAAATCGTTAAAGAACGCGATACAATAGGAATTTCCACGATTTATCGTTAAAAAATCGTTAATCAGGTTAGTGCGCTTGCTTCTTTTATCTTCCTTGCTGCTCCCCTCCCCTCCCTGGTTTTTTGTATTTTTGTATTTTCCCCCTTTCAGTTATTCTGTAAACCAGCATGATGTACCCATGAATGTTGGTATAAAAAAAGCTAATAAAGAAAGAAAGAAAGAAAGAAAGAAATATCAAAGAGCTGGGTGAACAAATTAACAAAAATCAGCTGAATAAGGCAGAAAAGAGGTCCAAGAAAAGCAGGAAGCTGAAGAAGGGAAGCTGAAAAGCTATGCATACAAATGCTCATAGTCTGGGCAATAAAATCCCAGACTTGCAGGCTTTAATGGTGGAGGCGAACTTGGACATCAATGCTGTTACAGAGACATAGTTCATGGAGTCACATGACTGGCTTATGGCCTTCCTGGGCTATAACTTATTAAGGAAAGTCAGAGAGGACAGGAAAGGCAGAGGAATGGTGCGTTATGTCATAAACAATATCCAAGCAATTGAAAGGCAAGGGATGTGGGGTAGGGAAGAATCATTATGGGCTATCCTTAAAAAAGATGATGATGCTTTCATTTACATCAGTATGGTCTACAGGCCTCTATCTCAGACGGAAGAGCTGGATAGAGATCTGATCAAAGACATCCAAAAGTTGAGGAAGAAGGGAGAAGCATTGCTCGTTGCCGATTTTAATCTGCCAGATGTAGACTGGAGTATCCCTTCTGCAGAATGTACAAGGAATAGAGAGATCATGGATGTCTTCCAAGGGGCTCTGCTCAAAAAAATGATAATGGAACCCTCGAGGGAGGGTGTGATACTCAACCTAGTGTTCACCAATGGAGATAAGGTCTATAATGTCGAGACAGGTGCCCCACCCCCCCCACAAGTACAAGAGATCATCAGATGATATGGTTTGATATCGCAAATATGATACAGAGAAGTCACACAAAGACCAGAGTTTTAAATTTCAAAAATATGAACTTTGACAAAATGGGGATGTTCCATGAAGAAGAACTAGAAGACTGGGAGAAAATGGGCGAGGTGGAACATCAGCGGGCCAAACTGAAAGGAGCTATTACTAAGGCAACAAATCTCTAACAGGCCGATACAGTACAGTGCGCTCCAACAGAGCGCACTGTTAACCCTTGATTGGACGCGCGTTTTCCCTTACCCCTTATTCAGTAAGGGGTGGAAAATGCGTATTCAACCCGCCGAACCTAATAGCGCCCTCAACATGCAAATGCATGTTGATGGCCCTATTAGGTATTCACGCGCGATTCAGTAAGTAATTTGTGCAGCCAAGCCGCACATTTTACTTTCAGAAATTAGCGCCTACCCAAAGGTAGGCGCTAATTTCTTCGGGCACCGGGAAAGTGCACAGAAAAGCAGTAAAAACTGCTTTTCTGTGCACCCTCCGACTTAATATCATGGCGATATTAAGTTGGAGGTCCCAAAGGCTAAAAAATGTAAAAAAAAAATAAAAAAATTTGAAGTCGGCCGGCGGCTGTCGGGTCGAAAACCGGACGCTCAATTTTGCCGGCGTCCAGTTTCCGAACCTGTGGCTGTCAGAGGGCTTGAGAACCGACGCTGGCAAAATTGAGCGTCCGGTTTTCGACCCGACAGCCGCTGGCCGACTTCCAGCCTGTGCGTGCGCCGGGAGAGCGGGCATTCACCCGCTCTCCCGCGGACTTTACTGAATCGGCCCATATGTTAGGGAAGTAACCCAAAGTAAGAGGAAAAAGAAACCGATCTGGTTCTCAAAGGAGGTGGATGAAAAAATAAAGGCGAACAGATCAGCATTCAAGATGTATAAAGAATCCCAAAAAGAGCAACACAGGGAAGAATACTTGGTGAAACTGAGTGAGACGAAGTTAGAGCAACACAGGGTGAAACTGAGTGAGACGAAGTAAGAAATCAGGAAAGCAAACGGTCAAGTGTAAGAAAGAATTGCCAAAGAGATAAAGAGAGGTGACAAAACATTTTTCAGATTATATATAAGAGAAAGAAGTGGTATAGTGAAATTGAAAGGTGACAAGGAGCAATCTATAGAGACAGATGGAAGAAGTGGCGGAAATAGTACATGGACCTAACCTTTGCTTTCAGCCGACAAAACCCTACAGGTTCAGGCTGGCTATACAGCAGGCCTACATTTATAATATAAATATTATTATATTTATTATAAATAAATATTATCATTTTCAATACTGAAGTTTCACCGGGAGGTTTTTTATGCTTTGTAAAAATGCCAGAAAGGGGAGGGCCCGGGGCAGGATTTGCATACTTTCCACTCGTTGTAAATAATGCGCAAAATTCACACCAATGACCCACATTTAAAAATTCACTTGTATTCCTCCGCACGCTCTCTCAGAACTGCAAGCTAAATATTTTAGTGAGGACTGCAAGTAATAAATATTTTGGAGTAGATTTTTAAAAAAAGCGCGATCGCGTACTTTTGTTCTTGCAGCAGGCACAAACAAAAGTACGCTGGATTTTATAAGATACGCGCATAGCCGCGCGTATCTTATAAAATCCTGGATCGGCGCGCGCAAGGCTGCCGATTTTGGGCAGCCTGCGCGCGCCGAGCCACGCAGCCTGCCTCCGTTCCCTCCGAGGCCGCTCCGAAATCGGAGCGGCCTCGGAGGGAACTTTCTTTCGCCCTCCCCTCACCTTCCCCTCCCTTCCCCTACCTAACCCACCCCCCCCCGGCCCTATCTAAACCCCCCCCTTACCTTTGTCCTTCGATTTACGCCTGCTAGAAGCAGACGTAAATCTACGCGCGCCAGCGGACTGCTGGCGCGCCGTCATCCGACCCGGGGGCTGGTCCGGAGGCCTCAACCACGCCCCCGGGCTGGTGCCATGCCCCCGGTCCCGCCCCCGAAACGCCACGTCCCGCCCCCGAAATGCCGCGTCATTCGGCCCCACCCCTGACACGCCCCTGACACGCCCCCTTCAAAAAAACCCCGGGACTTACGCGCATCCCGGGGCCCTGCTCGAGTAAATCCAGGCGGATTTACGCGAGCAGGGCATTTAAAATCCGCCCGTTTATGCGCAAGTTTTATTGCACAGGGCCCCTCTATAATCTTCTGCCTGAATTCTAATCTATGGTTCTCGTCAGTGACTCTGTGTGTGTGTGTGTGTGAGCTCTGATAGGTCACTTTATCTCACTGTGCCTCACATTACAGACAACTGTCATTGGCTTGTTAATGATAATCTAAATAATGCAATAACGCTGTCCCTTCCACTCTTTCCACATTGGAAGCTTTGAGGCCGCCTAGGCAGAAGAAAAGTCCCACAGGTCACCCACCCCAGACACGGCCATCCTTCTGAATGATCCGTTTTGTTGGGATGCAGTCTAATCCACAAATCTTAACTGTTGTTAATAGTATTGTCATAATCATTAGAAAGTTTGCACATCCCCTACCCTCACTGAGCCTCGGCTTTGGACCTTTCTGCCCTTCAATTTCATAATCAACAGAAATCAGCTGTAACGACTCTCTTCCTCCTCCGATGGGATCTGGAAGAAATGAGAGACAATTACAGGATAATTCTCTCCGGCAGGAGATCTCTCCCTCTCGGGGTGGATGTGGGGAGGAACGAGTATAAATGCAGGCAGGATCCGGGGCCCAGTCACCACTGCGGTGATACGTCAGGTCCTGGGGAGTCTCCGGGAATGGTCACACAGATCTGAACTCTACAAGGATACAGCCAAGCAACACTGATTTCAGGTATTATAGCAAGATTTCTGGTTCAAATATTTTTCTGCTTTTGCAGCACACCTGTTAAAAAGATTTTATTCTTTCATTTCCAGGGCTGTGTGTGTGCACATAATGGGGGATAAAAATGACAAAGAGGCTGGTGGTGGTACCTTACTGACTCTTGTCCTGGAAAGCTCAAGCCTTAATAATTTGGGTATCTTAAAAGGTGCCACAAGCCTCCCTGTCATTTTTTTCCAGCTACAGACTGATTTGGCCACCCCTCTGGAATGTTTTGGTAACGGGGGGTGATTTGCAGCGTGCCTGGGCACTTTTACACCACGCACATTGTGGTCAGTTTCCAAACTGGAGTAGCACGTCTTGTTCACCTTTGAAAGTTAGTAGCCGCAATGTATGAGTGGTAGAAGCCCTCTCGCATCTTGTAGCTGTTGTATGTGTGGTCGCCCGGGGGAGGCGGGTTTTTAATAGCACATTTACATTTGAAAATGTCAGATACCCGACCTAAACATGCTGGAGGGAGCCTCCCTTTTTAACTCAGCTACAAGTAAGCGCATCTCCTTTCCATCTCCTTTCATTCATTTACGGGAAAACCTTGACCTGCCGGAGGTGCTCTCACATAAGGCCTTTGACATGCAGCATAGAGTGAGTACAGAAAAAGTGGGTCAAATGTTTCATGGGGGCTCTTTCCTAGGCTTTCAGGAAATGAGCAAGTAAATGGATTCATCTAATTATAGAGCAGGACCATCATATGCTGGACCCAGGCACTCAAACATACGTAAGAGTCAGAGTTGTTGTAAGCCTCAGTGTCATCTCCAAAAGGGCAAACTTCACCAATTTTCAATTCTAACTTCTTAAACATGCAAGAAACCAAACCCATTACTTATCTAACACAAAGATGATCCCGACATGAATCCATGTTTCAATGGTTGTTCTGCTTTGGGGAGCCACTGGTATCTATGATCTCTAAATGCCACAACTATATGTTGGTTTTCAAAGTCGTTGGGTCTAAGAAACTAAAGGCATGCAGTCGTTATTGTTGAATTATCTAAAGCTACACATTGAAGAAGCTCTGGGAGAGAGAATGTGGGTGTGTAATAACTGATCGTGCATAGATATAAATCTTTAAAAGGCTTTGGAAGGGTAACTCTATTAGAGCTACAGCACAAAAGAACAATTATAAACTTGTTCAAGATGATATTATACTGCCGTTAGACTAAATAAGAGGGGAATTAAAGATCCTGACTTGTGATTACAGAATTGTAGTGGCATTGGGTCTTTATGTCATGTGTGGTGGCACTGCTGATAATCCAGATTTTCTGGACACAGGTTTGCTCATGGATTCATGAGGTAGAGGGACAATTGCTTCCAGCAGGACCTGTAATATTATTGCTGAGTTCTTCAGAAGGAAAAGCTCCTTTTCAATTTAGAAAGTTGAACCTTTATTAACCACATGATGGTAGCAGTAAGAAGGATAACTGCAAGTTACTGGAATAGACCGACCCAGCCCCCTCGAGAAGCTTGGAGACAATTGCTATGGAGCATGAACAAACTGGAACAGCTAAACCCAAACAATAAAAGAGAAATACTGTAACGTTAGTGAAATTCGGAACCCATTTCTGGAATGGACTAGGAAGTTAGGAGTTTCTGTCCTGTTTGACTGTGTAAGGCTCCTCTGAATCAAAGTTTTCTGAATTAATATACAGAATGTGAGGAATTGTTATTTTATTTCAATTTTATTTAAAATTTATTATTTATTACTTATTGTGAATTTTTCTTGCAACAAGTAATGCAGGATGCCGGGATGAGGACTTAATGTCATATTATTCAATGCATTGGTTAATTGTTTTGCTGAAATGTTTCATTATTTTATCAACTGATCCTCATAAAATATTCTTTCACAAGAAAAAAAAGTTAAGAGAAAAAAAAAAGAGTCTGAGAGATGTTTCCTATTTATGTGAGATCTTAATTTTACATTCCATGAAATCACTGTTTGGTATTTTCTTTATTAACTTGTGATATTCTAGCCTTGAGAGAGAGAGCCAGATCCTTCAGGTATTAATTTGCTAACACAAATGCAAATTGTTATACCAGTGAAGTTTCCCAAATCTGAAAGGGTGAGAGAGATTCAGATTTCACCAAAAAGCTCAAGATGTTTTTTTGTGGGGAAGGGGGAGATTGGTGCATCTTAAGTTTCATTGGTGCTGGTCATTGCTAGCTGGATGAGATCCTCCAAGGAATAGTTCTTAAATTCAGCAAGGACTTATCCGGCTATCTTTTAACAGGTCAATGTGATGCTGGGCAGTGGGCAGATCAGGGCGGCACTATGTATCTGATTAACTTAGCCATAGAGCTGATCTAACTTGGCCGGATTTAACTTAACCAGCTAAGTAGCGCCTTGACTGCAGATATTCAGCAGCATAGACGTGCCACTGAATATCCTTGTAATTCAGCTGGATAAGTGTTTTCCGGCTAAGTTACTTAGCCAGCAAGGGTTTGAATATCTACATCAGCATATAATGAAGTGATCTCTTTCCACACGCCAGAGTTTGCACACAGAAAGATTGTGAGACATTCTCCCATGGTCAAGTGAACCCTTGTCTTGTCTCGGGTATTTCCACTGATTATAAATATTTCCTCAGCCTGTCCCATAATCCAGACTGCATCATGGCACTTCTTCAGTTGATGGTTCTGCTGGCGATGCCCCCTCCTCTCTACTGTACTCTCTCCCTGTACCCGGGCTGCACCCTCCAGAGCCAGAAAGAGGTGGGCTTCATGCAAGACGGGGACATCCTGATTGGAGGAATAATTCCAGTGCACATCAACTGGCTGAAACCAGACAAGCAGATCGCCGGACAGCCCGATCCCTGCGACGCGTAAGATGTCTGCTTTTCATGTTCACATTCTGCACTGTTCAAAAGTCTCCATGCTGTATAAGAATTATCTCTGCGAGTGTAGCTTTTTGTGCGTCTCTGCTCTGTGATTCCTCTTGGGTACTGACCGTGTGTATGTGCGTCTCTGCTCTGTTACTCCCTGGTGGTGATTTGTGTGTGTGTGTGTGTGTGTGTGTGTGTTCTGTGATTGTCTATGGATGCTGCTTGTGTCTTGTGTGTCTCAGCTCCCTGACTCACTGAGGGTGTCACCTACCTGTGCGTAGCTCTGCTTTGTGACTCCTGGCTCACATCTGCCTCAGTTTAGGTTATAAACATCACTTCGGGGCGCTGGGCTGATAAGGCAGATGAGGACGCTGAAGCCACTGTGTAATGTTGGTGCTATAGGGTACAAAAGGAGCTTGCCCCTTAGTGCGCTCAGAATAAGCAAGGGATAACCCTGCTATTTACCATTCCTGTTTTTGACTTTTCATTGAGCTATGGTTATTGTGCAGCCCAGCCCTGAGATTACTGGAATGGGACAACATGGAAACCTTTCCAGACAACAGAAGAGTGAGTTTCCTCTTAAGCGATATTTCATTTCTATACCTAGATAGAAAACCGAAGCGTCCTCATTGATATTGGACATTCATCTCATGTTGATTAAGGCACAATCTATTTCCAGAATTTATTATCTGACAGTAACCCTGACTTTCTTCTTTGTTTTACAGAATTATGGTTATCAGACACTGATTATCCCCATGGGTTGTTCTTGATTGTTAAAAGACTGACCTCTGATATAATTAACATTGACATGAATACTTAGATTGCTAAGCACCCCTTTAAAGGTAAACAGGGTATACAGTCAGTTTAATACTCTCTCCTTCCCCTATTACTCGTCAATATCATTTTTTGATGTCACAGAGCTACCATGCCGGGAGAGTTTTTCGCCCGTCTCGACTGAAGAGATTAAGGGCATTATTTCCCAACCAAATTCAGCGCCATGTGCTTTGAGTTCGTGTCCCCCTGAGCCGATTATTTATTTATGTGTTTATTTATTTATCATTTTTATATACCGACATTCGATCTGAGGTATCACAAAATATTCTCAATGAGATTTCGCCGAACCGATCGGAAAGGTAGTTAATTTAATTTATCGCTATCTGCGAGCAGTGTGTGCTAAGCAGTCTGAAAATGGCCTCTGCTAGGCCTGTGCTGAAAAAGCCTTCCTCAGATCCATCTGATATTTGTCACTACTGCTCTGTGCCTTCTTTCCATTTTCAGCTAAGACGATGGAGAATGCTGTTTTAGCTCAACTGAATGAGTTTCTGGAACACAGCGGTGTGTTAGATCCATTTCGGTTTGGTTTTAGAAGGTTTTTTTAGTACTGAAACATTTTTATTGAGAAGTTTAGATACCATTAGGAGAGGTTTCGATCAGGGAGCAAGTTATGTTCTGGTTCTGTTGGATATGACGGCCGCCCTCGATACGCTATACCATGTATCCTATCAGCCCGTTTAGCTCTGCAAACCAGGGAGGTCAGGGCTCAAAATCCCACCGCTTCTCCTTTCATCTCCCTCCATTGCCTTAGGTAAAAATTTAGATTCTAAGCCCTCTGGGGATAGCGGTATACACCTGAATGCAGTATGCTTTGAAGTGCCTGAAAAAGCAGAAAATTAAAAAAACAAAAAAAGTTGACAGTACCTAAATGGTTTTAATCATTTATGCCTGAACGCCGGCAGTGTGTGTCCATTGCCTCATCTTACTGGAACCCACAAAAGTTACCTTATGGTGTCCCGCTCGGCTCCTTTGTGCACACTTTTATCTGGTTTGGGTTTCTGCTATAAAATTATATGCGGAGGATACCCAGTTGAACCTGGCAGGCTACCCGGGCTGTTTTCTATCTGTTTATCATCTGTTTGGACAATGGGTATCTCATAATAGTCTTGCTTTAAATTTAGGCAAAGCGGAGGTTATTATTTTGAAGAGATTCCCTGATCCGCAGGCTCCAACAGTTTTAAATGCAGGAGAAGTAACTTTATTAGTGGTAAACCAAGTTCATAATTTGGGGGGGGGGGGGTAATTTTAGATTCAGAACTATGAAGCCCCATATTAAATCGATAGTGAGGGCATCATTTTTTAAATTGCTCCTGCTAGGTGGGCTTAAAACCCTGCTCTCAGCAGCAGACTTTTGTCCTGTCTTTCAGGTACTTGTGCTGGGTGGGCTTGATTATTGTAATTCGTTGTTGGGTTTGCAGGGGGGGTCAACATTGTGTGCTACTGAACTTGAACAAAATGTTGCAGCAAGGTTTCTTACAAGCATGAGGGTTTTTGATCGGATTGCACCAGTTCTGAAGGGGCTTCACTGAATAACAATAGAACAGAAAATTAAATATACAGCGGCCATGATAATTCACAAAATGATGGTGAACAATGAATCTGTTCCTTGGGACAGTGCCCTACTCTATGTGCCTTCATGCGTGTTGCGCTCCGCTGGGAAAGGTTTGCTTGGGATTCCTTCGGTTTAGGTTGGTTCAATTGGTAGAGGCTCGAGAATGTTCATTCTCTATTGCAGGTCCTGCTTTTTGGAATACTCTCCCGGAACAACTGTGGCTGACTTCAGATATGAAGCAGTTTAGAACAGCACTAAACACAGTTCTCTTTCAGAGACCACATTATGATACCTATCTGTCTTATTTGATGTGGGATGTCTACCTATTTGTTTTAATTTTTAGGTTTTTATCTCTGTTTAATATTCTGTTTTATCTTTGGTTTATATTTATATATTGTTTTTATGTAATTGCTCATTTTATGTGATTTGAGGTGTGGTTGCAATTTATTATGTATGTTCTGTTTGTAATCCGCTATAATCTATTACATACAGCAAAATAAAAATGTTGAAATAAAGATAAGGATAAAAATAAACCACATTGTTTGGCCCAGTCAGTTGCTTGTCTCTATAAAATAAGATTTGCCATACTGGATCAGATCACGCCCAGTATCCTGTTTCCAACAGTCACCAATCCACTGACTTGGCAGGATCCCAGAAGGTCAATAGATTCCATGTTGCTTATCCCCAGAATATGCTGGTATTTTCCCACCTTAATGGTTTATACACTTTTTTTTCAGGAACTTGTTCAAAGCTTTTTTTTAAACTCAGCTATG